>NW_027526295.1:138574069-138963635 GCF_048455015.1 Haemaphysalis longicornis | reverse complement strand
GACTGTACTAAAATAGGGTTTTCAAGAGGTCAAAATTTTGAGTGCCGTCGGCCTTAAAAGGGGCCATGCAGACAAAACAGTTTGGTTTATTCGAAAGATTGCCTTTACAATCAAACTGACCTCACTTTTAACGTAAACTTCGCTAAAATGAGCTACATAGTTAAGAAAAAGGGAATGACTATGCCACCCACTAGCTCATTTCCCGCTACAGCACCTATGATGTAATTTGTGCCAGCTCTGTTGATTGGAGCACCGCAAAAGCAAAGGCAAATTCGCAGGGCTTATTAGCTTGCCGAACCAGCTATTTATTCATGCATTTAGGGCACATGGTTTTTTGTTTTATAGCAGCAAGAATGGTTTGGTAAACAGTGGAAGTTACGAAAGTACAATAAACATATAAGTAAGCGATACGTACTGCTGCTGGTACTGTGCCCAGTATGCTGTTTTAGCTTCACACCACTGCGGTGCTTTGGGGTTGTCTCAGACGACACTGGCCGATCGGTGCAAGCGACATTGTCTTGCGGGACCATATTTGTCGAGTGAACAACATGTTAAACGAAACGGTTTTTTTTTCTACCCGAACAAAAACAAGCACGGTACAAATACTTTAAAAAGAAAAGCGGAAAACGGCCCGCCGCGGTATGGTGGCGCCAGCAAGGTTGACTAACCGTAAACAAGGCTCCCCAGCACATACGACGTCATTGCAGACGTCACAAAAACGCACTGTTTGTCAGGGGAATAAAAATTGTAACTTAAATTGATTAATTTGTCAGTGAAAAAACATCGTTTGCTCCCGTACAAGTGCTGGGGCCACTACAAAACACGATATCATTCGAAGAAAAGAACTTGTATTTTGTATGCAACTACCCCGTGCAGGGTCACCCGGACAGCTGTCACTCACAGTCATCGGCCGAACAATGAGCTACCACACTTTACAGGCCATAAACGTGCAAGCCTCCCGTGTGGCCCTACAGTAATTTATTTCATTAGTGCCATTAAGGCAATCAGTGACGCGGACGCGGCATAGCGGTGAACTGCCAGTTGTACTAGCAAAGCTTGTACAACATGGGCGCTTGTGTAGCCTGAAGGAAGAAGGCAAGCCTCAAAAAACAAATGCGAGTCCGAAAATAATTGTTGTACCGCGTGGTCTGAGATAACGTACCGGGTCGGCCTTGAAACTGTTTACCTTGCATGGCTATAGCGAGCCTTCGTCAGAGCTTTAATACAAAATTACGAGGGAGCACTTGCTCTCTGTCATATCAGAAAGGGTAGGTGCAATTTCTTTTTTAAATGCTTCCAGGCGGAGAACGAATTGAAGCAACTCATCCATGTTATAAAGAGGTTTCTTGCACGATCTGTCCTGGACGAAAAAGACGCTGCCGAAGCGAATTCAATGGTAAGATACGATCACCTCAGGGCTTGCATTTACCAATTTCGAAACGGGCTTAATAAGCTACGTCTTATGAGTTTGCGCCTGTCGCTTTTCCATTTACCAAGAATATCATATCCGCTTCTTTTCTAGTTGGACAGCCTAAACATCAAACTTTTTTATCCCATGCCTCTGAAGCAACGCCAGGCAGACCCTGACATGCACGAGTTCCTTATCAAAGCCGTAAGTCATTTCTTTGTGTTGCCGAACAAATCCCCGCCGGGTCACTCCAACTTTCAGATAATTGTGTCTTCTATCGTGTCTGGATATGCAATACAGGTATTCAACTTGAACTTTATTTTTGTTCGAGCAGCTTTTAAAAGCAGAGTTGTTCAAGCCGAGCGTGATCTATCCCTCGCTCCAAAAACCCTCGCGTTGCCTAGCAACCCCTGGGGCAGCTGTGCACAGCTCTGCACTCGCTTCGCTAGCCTAGGCATGGCCCCGGCGCGCCTGTCAAGCTGTGACGTCACTGTGCAACACATGGCACAAAGGCTCGTGTACAGCGGCGTCGTTCAGGCTGGGGCATGGAGGTTTGCACCGCACGAGGACCTCGCAGAAAAATATCAAGAAAAAAAATTACACCACCTTCCCGTAGGGGAACCCTGAGTAGTATGCAGAGATGCCGTGGGTTCGCTTCATGTGCCCATTAGGTTTCAGTTCGTCGTTTCTGTTAGGTTAAGGTACTTAGCTACCGTTATGTTTACAGTTTGGTTTCCATGGTAACTACCACCTTTGTCACTTACCGGAACTACGAAATGGGAAATTGTGTTGAGCCCATGGCTGTTTCGCATACTACTCATGGTTCCCCAACGGGAAGGTGGTGTAATTTTATTAGATGCGACGGGGCTATGTCCCTCCCTTGTCGTTGTTGCGGCGTCCACACCCCCACAGCGCATGCTGGGCTTGCTTGATTGATTGTAAGGTTTAACGCGCCGACGCAACGCAGGCGATGAGGCGCGCCGTAGTGGAGGGCTCCGGATTAATTTTGACCACCTGGGGATCTTCAACGTGCGCCGAAATCTCGTACACACGGGCGTTTTTGCTTTTCGCCTCCATCAGAAAAGCGGCCGCCGCGGCCGGGAATCGAACCCGCGACCTCGTGCTCAGCAGCGCAACGCATTAGCCACTGAGCCACCGCGGCGGGTATGCTGGGCTTGCTGAACGCCCGCTGGTGTCTTACCCTTTAATGGCTCCTGGAGCGACAGTGTTACCGGTGTCTTCCTGGGCCGGCCCGAGATGAGCCGAGCATGCGCAGTGGGGGTGTGGACGGCGTCACAAGGGAGGTACCATGAGATGCTGGAGCGACAGTGTTGCCAGTGTCTTCCTGGGCCGGCACGAGACGAGCACGCTTCCCCTTAAAGGGCTCCTGGAGCGGCATTATTGCCAGTGTCTTCCTGGGCCGGTGGATGGACGGACGATGAACGACGAACGATGGAGCCGAGAGCAAGAGATGCTTTGCATCTAAAATAACTAAAGCAGTTCAATGCAAGGGGAAAGCTCCCAGACGTGCAGAGCAGCCCTTATCCGCTCTTTGTTTCCACCGCTCACCCTCTCTGTCTCACTCCTCTCTTAAAAAGTTGAACAGAGGTTTGTTCAAGGCAATCTAATTTTCCCGCCTTCGCAGTGCTCGGCGCCTTCTCCTGGGACAGCTCGCCTCCTTTCTTTATATTTTGTTTCTTGTCCTGCCAGGAACCGCAGTAATGGGAGCCTGTTCTTTTTGTGCTTGTTTTTATCTCGCACGTGCTGGAGCCTTTCTGCGCCAATTTGGACGTCTCTTTCAAATGCGTAATTTCTTTTGGCGGCTGCTTTTTTTGCTAACAATGGTGCAAACCAAACTAATGAGCATTCAGAACTAAGTGAACGCGGGGACTTTCGATTAAATACATATATTTTTCCTCGTATTTACCGGCAGTTTTTTTTTGCCGCTAAATAATGGTGACATGTATGACGAGTGCCAGCGCTTCCTGGAGTTCCGAATAGTTATGCCTTTATAAACCTCTGGTTCAGGTATCCTCTTACCTTTCGCCGGACGGTTGAAACGAGGAACAAGCAGGTGTCTCTCAGAAGCCTCTGTTTGGGTGCGTGACGGTGGCCTGGTAGCATGCATCGGACGAGGTATACGACAATCCGGGCCCCTAACGCGTTCTGCACTTAGAGTACCGAGCACACGTAAGCGTGCGCATCGTGCGGAGCGCCCGCCGTCGGCCATCTTGACTTCTAGTATACTAGGCTCACCATTCATGGCGTGAACTCTCTCCTATTTGTTCTGCTAGGTAATATCGTTGTCCTCCTTTCACCACTTCAGTTGCCACCGCTCCAGGCACGCGCTTGCATTTAATTGCCCCAATCCTAGTTTCCGCTTTGCGGCAATGACGACTTCCACTTTGCACCGATGACTTGCCTGCGCGGACGTTTGATGAGCACGACTGATAGCGGACGACTAGCAGACGCGGGAAAAATCAGAAAATGAGCCTAATAATCTATCGCGTTAATACACCTACGCCCGCACATGTTCACGGGCACACTTACACATTCCCAGAAAATCCGAATTCAAAACAGTAATACGACGCATCAAAACAGAAAGGGTGCTCACGGTGCTCATGGCAGTACTGTTTGTTTCTCTCTGTGAGCATTTTTCAAAGCAAAGATTTCTACTTCTACCAGCCAACGGTTCTTTCGCGGCGTGCGGGAAAATAAACTTCCAACGCCCCGGAGGCGGTGCCGGGGGTGGGGGGACGGAGGTTTTCACTCACGCAGCCCACTGTAGATGGCGCAGCGAATTTACCCAGCGTTCCCCGCGCGGAGAACCCTGCTCGCCAGCGGGCGCGTCGGCGCTACGGCTTTGTCGTCTGCTTTGGCGACGGTTGTTTTGGCCCTGTATTGGCGCAGCTTCGTTCGCGTCCATTGCGCGCTTCCTACGCACGGCTTGATTAACTTGTTTGACAGCACCTCCTCGGTAACCCGGACCCGACGGAA
Source organism: Haemaphysalis longicornis (assembly GCF_048455015.1). Taxonomy (NCBI): domain Eukaryota; kingdom Metazoa; phylum Arthropoda; class Arachnida; order Ixodida; family Ixodidae; genus Haemaphysalis; species Haemaphysalis longicornis. The sequence goes on along the minus strand of NW_027526295.1, from coordinate 138,959,230 downwards.
TTAAGTCGTCGTACGGCAAAGGTACGTTAAGGATTGGTTTGAAGGGTGGAAGAACAAAATGTAGATCACGTACAGACATCTGGCAGATAGAGAAAAGCTACCTTTCGTTCACTGCTTGCCACGAATGGGACTCCGTATTCTAAATGGATGGATACTAATTCAGTTTTGGATTAAGAGGTATTACAAAACGCGGAAGGAGCGACTAATCCTGATAAATGGCCATTTTAAAAGTTCAATCAATCAATCAATAAATCAATATTTTTATTTCAGCAAGGTATGTGTTGGGCACCATGAACGAAAAGCCCCTAAACGGGCTTGAAAGGGTCCACAGACCCATGTACACGGCAAACGGCAGCAGTGGCTTGCTGCCAACATAAGCATGTACTACTTGAAGACATACGAAGTTACAATACATGTATATTAAAATGCAAATCCCATCGCAAGAAGATATGCGTGCGCATAGCAACAAACAACAACTTACACTAAGATGGAGCAAAACATAACACCAGTTGTTTAAGATAAAAGAAGGAAAAAAAGATCAATAACACCAAGCATATAATTACACAATCACTAGACAAGAAGTGGGTATCAATTGAACAGCACGGTAAAAAAATAAATACACTGATTTTTCAAACAAAGACTATTCAGTGTCAAAGATTTTTCAGATAAAAGGGAAGAACGTGACGTAGCATTTGTGTGCCGTTGTTCGCGCGGGCCACGCTGCAAGAAGACATAGGAGAGGAAACGCCCATTGAGGCAAGCGCGATCGAGCGACCAGGGGCGGTATTCCCGAGTTTTGTCCCTTTTGCGTCCCTTTCAAAAGTGTCCCTTTTGGCGAGCCCTGATTGGTTAAAAATAGACAAACGGAAGTGACGTAACGCAAGCGCGGCAAACCTACTGCCAACGCCAAGGAGGTTGTATAAAACTACTGGAGTGGCAGCCGCCCATAGCCGGCAACGCGGAGAGGTGAAGCCGGGCGAACCGGTCGGCGGCCATATTGCCGTGGGAAGAAAAGGCGCTGAGCGGCAGGGACGTTGAAGTGTGGTCAGGTTTTTTTGGCTTTGCAAGGGAGAAAACGACGGGAAAAGCTGGTTTATCGATTACGATATTTGAGGGCAGCCTGAATTTTGCCTTACGTGGAAGGTATTGACGTAAGATATGGTTCAAGCAGGGAGTTCACATGTGTGTATCTTACGGTGGTGAACAGAACTGTCGCTTGGGAAAACGCGTAGCGCGTGGCTAAAGACACCATCCCTCTTTTTATTTCAATAAACGTTCATTCTGTACATCTAAGGCGATAGGCCACCCCCTTAACACTAAAATTACCTCATGTTTCACGCCATGGCAAGAGATGCCGCGTTATAAGGTTACTATTGGCCGTGATTTCACGCTGAAAGTGCAGGACACGCGGCAGCGCGAATGTTTGACGCGCGTTTCTTTCAGCGGCATTGCTGGGAATAATGAATGCTTATTCGTTAATGAATAATGAATGATAACGCAGCTCTCACACTCCAGCAAGCTCTGTAGACATAGTGAAGCGGTTCGAATGGTTTTTAGGCAGTGCTGCAATAAATCATATGCATCAGGATATTGCAACCTTTATATTTACTGCACATGCACGTTTTCTGATTTAAACAACATGCCCAGTTTTGCCGTTGCCGAAGAAGACCAAATTAAGTAGGAGCTTTTGATTGATCGATTGATTGATTGATTTTGGGGTTTAACGCGCCTACGCAACGCAGGCGATGAGTAGTGCAGGGCTCCAGATTAATTTTGACTTCCTGGGGATCTTTAACGTGCGCTGAAATCTCGTACACACAAGCGTTTTCGCTTTTTGCCTTCATCAGAAAAGCCGCCGCCACGGCCTAGAATCGAATTCGTGTTCTAGGGATGGGCAGCACAATGCCTTAGCCTCTGAGCCACCGCGGCGGGTCTATTTCCAGCTTTCCAATCGTATTTTGCCAAATAGATTGGGCACACACTGAAACTCATTAAAGCAGTTTTTTTTTAATTTCGTGTGCACTTTACAGAAAGCATGATCATCACACGTACATGCCTCACTCGCATTGACTTACTTTATTTTTCAAATCCAGAAGGTTACTTAATTGAATACACGACTACATTAACCACGCACGTTCGCACGATAGCAGCGTGCTATTGATAAGAAAACTACGCACAGGAGGTTACTCAATCACATTCACAACATCGTTGACCGCGCACGTTCCTACGCGAGCAGCGCGCTATTGATAAGAAAATCACGCGGACGGACAACGCGGGAGAGCATTGAGGTGCATCAGAGACTTTTACGAAACAGCGCCAACGAGAAACGTCAGAGTGAATTCACGTATGGCCGGATGCAAATGAAATATATTAAAGAAGAGTGCCTTGATTTTTGACGGTATACTCTGTATTTAAATTAGTGCGGAAAAACAATTTGCCGCCCACATATTCACAAACATCAGATTTCGCGCAGTCAATCGACTACAGGACTACCACAACTACGAGCGAAAACATTCGCATATCTGCGTAAACAAGCGCGTATGATATGCTAAGTAAGCCGACGGCAGGTGCTACGGCAAATTTCCCCTTTACATCACGCACAAACGGCGGGTAAGTGTGCACTTATAATGTTATAATACTAGTAATGCCCTCGAGACGCAAAATAAACAGACCCTCAGTACTCACAGATGAAAGGTGATCCACAACGTCTTTGTCGCGCAATTAGCGCAGCCGAACGCGACGCACGAGCACACCATTTCTGCTTTCTGCACCTTTGGAGCATCCATTTGCGAACGACGATCGAACGAACACGGGTGCTGCTCTTTGGCAAGAGAGAACTCGGAAGAACGACACATGGGGCAGAAAAAATGTCATTGTGTCTTCTATTTATTTTAGTTGTTTGCGCCCAAGAATGTAAATAATTACCAGATGTGTGCGGCCACCGGCGCACGCAGTGCGTAGCGTTGACTGGAAACACGAAGAGGGGGTGCATAACCGAAACCACATGCGTCGGAATGAAAGCGCGCAAGCAAAGCTCGGTGCGCTTGAAGCTAGCCGCATGAGAGAATCAACTTGCAAAACAAAACAAAAAAAGAACGGAAGAAAAAATATAACCAAACCCGCCGCAAAAACAAGTACATGATGCGAAGGGTGCAATTGCTCTGCTACGACGGAACGAGTTTTCTGCCCACTCAAGACGGCGGCCGTCAGCGTCAGTTTTCGAGCGCCGTCTCCACTCCAGAAGTTTTATACAACCTCCTTGGCCAACGCCCACTGCTTTCCCGGAAGTAAGTCACGATGAAAGGGACTCAAAAGGGACGTTTTCAAAAGGGACAGTTACGAGAATACCGCCCCAGATAATGTCACAATGATAACTACGGCGACCTACGGAGCTCCGCAGCTGCGGCGGTGAAGAATTTGACAGCGGCACCTGGTTGAATGTAATAAACGCAACACTGTTGTTTGCAGCATTCATCACAAGGCGTGGATCGCTAAGCGGTCGAGCTGCTGCGCGACGCGGTAAAGGAACGCGCGTTTATCTCGGACGTGGTGCGCGCGCGCCAGGTGCGCGCGTCATAAATCGGCCGGTGCACACAACTGGCTTCGAGCGCATCGCACTCGAGTAAGGCCGTGCGTGTACAGGTTTTACTTTTTTTTTGCGCTTACAGGTTTGTATTTTGGGCTTGGTGCTCGCGCAAGATTGATTACGGATTAAAAGAAAATGTCCCTTTTATTCGCTAGTACCGGCCGGTTTAAATTTGACAGAAAATTAATCGCGAAGGCGGGGCTCTTCAGCCAGCGGAAGCGCAGAAGAGCGCACACACTCTAGCTTCGGCCACGGAATATTTCGGCGGTCCGGCGAAATGCCGACGCGAAGCCGCGGCCGGGTTGGACTGGGCGAGCGCGAACAGAACGTGCGCCGGCCGTGGCAATGACCGCGCACTTCCTTCGCTTGCCGCCAGGTGCCGGCAACTTGACGTTCGCCAAGCGCTTGTGACGTTATCAGGCTGCCCCAGGAAGCTCAGTTTCCCCAACTATTTTATTGTCGCTCATTGGCGCGGGCCCGTGGCATTTCCCCGAATGTCAAAGTACGGAAGTTACCCTGGTATTGCTTTGGCGTTAGTTTTGAAATACGCGGTAGAAAATTGTTACATCTCTTAGTCCACTTTCATATCGTTTGATCAGTGTGGTTCGGTAATACTCAGGCATTGCAACTAAATCATATTTAAAAAAAATAGGGTAGCTGTGGCTATCATATGCTGGGCTTACGATTATTCGGGTTGCCTTTTTCCTTTTGGATACCCCAATCATGGTCGTATTAGAGTGCCCTCGTCACAACTTCACCTGTGCATATCGTGCTAAGTGAACGCTCAAAGAGCAGTGCAGACTTTATATGAACAATCTTCCCCTCCCCTTTTACACGTGTCCCACACCAGGGCCTATTGGCCTCTTCTTGTAATTAAAGTCATCCATTCTATTCTCCAATACATGAAGTTTAGTGATATTGGATTGCATAGTTGTGCCCCATACCAGATGGCAATAGTTGACGTAAGATATAAATAACAAGTTATAAATAAGAAGTTTAACACTTTTTAGTAAACAAAATCTCAGTCTAAATAGAAAACCGGTGACTCTAGAAAGCTTAGTAATAACTGAATTTGCCCGAAAATTCCCTGACATATGTTCCTCAAAAAGTACACCCACATTTTTTAAAAACAGGTACGAGCTCGAAATCTCTATTGTCTACGCGTAGGGCAAGGGGTATTTCAACTCGCTTATTTCTTGCCCTAAAAGGACAGCTTTAGTTTAATTTGCATTTATTTTAGGAGAAATAGCACTACTCAATGATAACAGACTCTTCAGGATGTTATTTGCGTGAGAAAATAAGCGACTTCAACTTGATCCGCTCAGAAGGATCGTCATATTATCAGCATACATAACGAATTTGGCTGTGATGTCAATGTTTATTACGTCACGTATGCAAATGCAGAAAAGTGAAGGCCCAAGAATACTTACCTGAGGCACGCCGACACTGTTTTCAGATCTAAATTGTGTTGATTTACATGGACTGACTACCTCCAGTCCTGAAGATATGATATGATTCAAGTAAATTAAAAACGTGCCTCGGAAGCCATAGTGGCACACTTTTTTAAAACGTGTTGGGCGGCTAATTAGGTCAAAGGCCCGCGTGTAATCTATAAATATGCCTAGGGTTAACTAGGGTTGTTTAAAGAACTAGGGTTGTTTAAAGAAATCTAGAATAATTTACTTCTGTGCTGAGAGAGCACATTCAGTTGGTAAGCCCTTTGTAAGCCCAAATTGAGAGCTTGTATTTAATTCATGTCTTTGTAGAAAGGAGGACATCCTGTTATGCAGTTTTTTTCTAAACACTTTGAAAAACTGGTAGTATTGAAATTGGCCTAGAATTTTTTAGACTGTTTTTGTCACCGCCCTTATGAAGAACTATAACTTTGGCTATCTGGAGTCGTTTAGGAAAAATTCCACCGCACAGGACAAGATAAAACACATGTTCCAGCAAAGGTGATATAATATCTAGTACATGCTTCGTAGGCCGAATCAGGAGTCCATCTATGTCGGTACAATTGCTACATTTGACAGAGGTAAACGCGTTCATTATTTGGTTTGCAGTTGTGGGTGATAGTAATGCACCTTAATTTGATCTCACACTTAAATAGCTAGCACATGCTTGGTCCTGAGCATTCCCTTCTATAGAGAGAGAGTACTCCTCGAAGGCATGTGCCAGTGCCGAATTAGATGTGGTTTCACGGTCCAAAGTTAAGTGATTAATTATTTTAGTGCGCACATTATCATGGTTTAATTAAAATATCATTATGCCTTTTCCAAGTAAAATCTTACCTTTTTAGAACATTTTCATTAAATAGGTTATGCATGTACCGGCGCATCCCATAGGGAAGAAGGCTGGTAACTTTGTTTCTTTGAATATGAAGTTCTTTTAATATGTGCTCTGTTGTATTTTTATAAAAATCGTTTTGGAAGAATATTTTTAATGCTGATTTCTGTCAGACATCTGTCAGAATTTGTCAGCTTTCTCGCAATTCTTAAACTTACCAAACTAACTATTCTGCGAAGAGCAGCTGGGAGTAACAGCAGCTTCAATTGCACGTGCGCATCACGTTGGTCAATTTCAAACGAGCGCACTCGACCGATAATCGTGAAGCTTTTCAACAAAAAAAATTGACAGAATACAATTGTTGGCCACAGGTTGAAAGATCCGGAATTCGGCATTTCACGAGATTACTCTGAGACATTTCGTGAAAAAAAGTAAATTATGGCAGTTCTCAAAGACAATAAAGAAAAAGCCCACGTCAACCGTGTCTTTAAGATGGTAAACATTTGCATATGGCATACCAAAGTCAATTGGGCGAAGCTTGTTTCCCCTGTGGTTTCTGCAAGTTGGGGTTGGTTACGTCACCCCTTCACCCTCAGCTAAACTGCCACGAGCAACATCAAATAGCAATATCAGTACCGAGGATAGTTGTCACTTTTTATACACTAACAGTGGGAGCGTTATTAGTAAAGATGTCGCATTATCTTCATCAATAAGCTCAACATCTGCAACGGTTATAGCTTTAATTGAAACTTAGGTAAATGATTCTATCCTCTTCTAGCCTGAATTTATTGTAACGCAAAAAAAATCTTTTTTACTATCGGGTTCTCTAGTCTGCTGACAAAAAAAATCACGCCATATCCACGGAATGAATGATAAGTGGGGCGAAGCTCGAGAGGGGGAGATCATCGGTAACCGTAACTCTCCCGTGAAAGTTCGCCCATTACATCATTAAGAAAGACGTAAGACTGTGTGCGTACATTGTACAAATAAACTTTTATTTTGTTCTTTTATTTTGTTCTTGTTCGTTTGTTGTTGTTGTAGGGTTCGTGAGGCTGCAAGCAAGCGCTCGTATCGGCAGGCAAACCCCGATGCAGTGAGAGCTCGCGGGGCGGCTGCAAAACGCAGGAAGTGAGCTCAGCCCGAAGCTGCCGACGCGCGGTTTAAGCGCGACTTTCTAGACGAGATGCTTCGGCCTCTCTTTCGCGCACGGCGGGATCCTGTCGGCGAGCGCGCGCTGCCGCCGCCCTGCACGCCCTCCGCTCCGCAGCCTTGTCAACAACCACCTCCTCCATCCGCTGACTCGTTGCAAAAGAGGAAGCCCGTCAACAGCGATTGCCTTTATTAGTGTCAGTCACGTGCTAGTGACGTCATGACGTCACTCACACCAGCGCCACCTGCGAGTGAGTCATCGAACTAGGCGGTCACGTACCACAAGACACAATGGATGGACAGACCCACGGCTTTAGCCCTAAAAGTCACAGAATAAATTTGGCACATGCCGGACTATTTGGAACAAAGTTACAGCTTTGTCGCGAAAACGCGACAACAGGTCACAATAGGTCAGAAAATGTTTATTTACAAACACATTTCACAAGTCATTCCTTCGTGCTCAGGAAACTTGGCGTTCACGCCTTGTGAAAAGAAATGAATTAATTTGATTTTTTTTTAATACAAAGATGGGTTTTGCACTTTGTGCAAAAAGAAACAGGTTGACCTTTGCAACCGGGCATTTTGCACCGCTGTCGAGGCGGTGCAATTTCATGCCAGTGTCCAACGTTATCGTGACGCACTTCAACATTAGGAGTAGGAGCTGCTGGTCCTCTTCTTTTCTTCTTTTCAAGCTCTGCTTCAACAGAAAGAGACGGCCGGCCCCTTTTCTTCACCACGTCCTTGTTTTGAGCAGAGAGGCAGCTGGCAACAGAAATCTTGAATGATAAGAGATCTAGTTGCTCTTTCTTCGGGATCGCCAGAGCGTCGCAATCCCTGCGGTAGAGCAGCCAGCTGCTCACAACGGCCATGTCAACAAAGTGGAATAAAAATCTCAGCTAGAATTTTTTATTTGAGGAAAATTCTGTAATATGACATCAGTCCATCTAGTAGGTGAACTCCACCCATAAATGTGTTGCATGTTTTCACAATGGCGGGCTGCTCAACCTGACATCTTTCTTTTTTCTCGCGGTCGTACCTCTGGCAGCTTCCCAGGGGCTCAGCGCTCGCGAATGTGCTGGCTATATTTACTCCTCGGCTGTCGTACCACTTCACTACTCTCACTTAAACCCCTTAAATCGTTGCCTGCCTTTCCACGTGGCTACCTCTTCCGTTCTTCTTCATTTCAGCATCGCTGGGCAATCGGCAACCAGGAATCCTATTGGCACGCACAATTCCCATGGCAGGAATCCCGCGCTGGTGTAGGTTGACAAGCAGGTTAATGGATGTGAACAAGTTGTCAAAAAAGAGTTCGTAGTTCTTGTTCTCCGGAATAGAGCTCGGCAACAAGCCCATGGATATCGCAAAGAGCAAATATTTTGTATACCCACTTGTGAGGCTTGCTGGGGACGTATTGTTTGAGTGATGAAGGGCCTTTGAACGGGACCATTTGCTTGTCCACCACCAGAATTGGCGACTTCGGAAGCGCTTGAAATTTAGGCAGCAAATTATCAATGAGTGCTCGTATTTTGAACAGCCTGTCTTTGCCAGCGTTCACTTCCAGCAGATTATTCTCATTGAAATGCAGGCTGTTCTTTATGGTTTGCCACCTGTCACGTGACAACACTTCTGCAACCTTCTACACTCACGTCTCGTGGCTCCAGTACATGCGCGATCGCGGAAGACTGTATATAGATATATAAATTGTAGTGCTCAGAAACTGCTCCAGCTGGCTGCATGTTAGGCATAATGCCTTGTTAGCATTCTTTTGTATGGCGAATAGGTTTGACTGCTCTGCTATTGCATCAAGAACCTCGTCGTCAAAAAAGTACCGGAAGTACTCAATCGGAGCTTTGGGCTCGTCTGGAGGGTCTGGAAGAGAGTCTTCCCATTGAGGGAGGTATGACCGCGGATGGGTTACTTGTTTCCAGCGAAAACTTCTGCCACTAGGAGTTGACGTCTCTTCCACGTCATCTTCGTCCTCTGCAAAAAAAAAAGTTTTTGTAAGGTTGGCATACAATTACTACTTTTTCATGATCTTCAAATGAAAACAACAGGTCTACAAATGGGAGCGGAGGGTTGATATGAAAAGAAAGTCCTGCAGAGTTGGCGAGCGGAGCAACGAAATGAAAGAGCGCGGCTGCAATATGAAAAGAAAAAGCGCGGACCGTATTCGTATCGACTAGTGGCCCATGCAATCCGCCCGAGAAAAAAAAAAAAATCTCAATCGCGCCGCCGCAACACGACGCGAAGAAACGCTGGCGGTGTTCCCTTGCAATTGCGGCCGTACGCCTGAGAGAACTTGAAACCGCACCACGCTGCACACATCGCTCAGTAGGCTGTGAATGTGCCATGCAAAAATGTTGAAATTCTGCACCTGCGTCGCTCCCAGACTCTTCTGTTGGGGCAGATGGTTCAAGATAAGGCCTGTATTCCGAATCACTGTCGCTGAGGCAGCTGTCTTCACTGTCATCAACGGGTGGAACGCTGGTCCCGTAGAACCTCGCGGGGTCCATTGCGGATGGAAAAATTTCACTATCTGCAAAAACACAACAATGAATAGGTATTCAGCAACAACCCGTAGAAGAAGAAGTTATGCACAAATCGGGACGCCACAGCCTGATGATGCGAAAACGCGACAAAGCGACATGCGCTTCATACAACAACTAATTTTAAGAAACAAACTATTTACGCTAACTCTGGTGGTATTCAACAAAGTAGCAAAGGTTTTTGTAGGTTCAAATACTTACATTCCTTGAGTGAATACGGATGACATTGGATGAATAAAGGTGAACGCGGATCGCTGGCATCAATCGGAGGAACGGCAGGCTGCAATATTTGTTGTTGCGATAGGCGAAACCGCAGGGATGGCTGTGCCCTTCTTGCCGAACTTGCTCGTCGATTTTCGCAGAGAAATATAATACCATTGGGGGATTTCCATTCCCGTAACATAGCGTAGTCATCTCAATTAACGTCTAGCACACAATCAGTCTAATGCGTTTCTACAATGTTGTCTGTATTTCACTAGCGAAAAACAGACGTGCACGAAGAAGTGCACAGGACACTCGCTAGTGCGCTTCGTCGTCCGCGTCTGGTTTTCGCTAGTGAAATGCAGTCAGATAGCCAACTAGCCCAACTCTCTGCCTTAACTGCAATGTTGTCTTGATTTCAACCTCACACATAGTTACAAGCCCAACACGTCGTTCAACCCACTGTTCGAATATTCTTGACTTGGTACTAACAACGCAAATATATGCTCTGATATGACACATCTTAATGGTTTATCCGATCACGACGTGTTAACCGGTCGCATAGTTCATCCTTTTATCAAAACACAAACAATGAGCACGCTCATTCGATGTTACAAGAAAGTTAATTTTTATCGTATCACGAACAACCACTTTTTGCCATTGACTTTCTAACAGATAACGTTTCGCGGACCTTCGCAGAAAACTGTTTGCTACTGAAAAAAGCTCTCACGAATCTGATAGATAAGCACATCCCGGTCATCTCTAACATCCGGTAATACTACCCCTTGGCTTTCACAGAAACTTCGCCGCATAAACAACAAGAAGAAATGCTTATTCAGGCAAGCTTAGAAAAGTAAATTATCGGTTTCCTGGCATGGGTATAAGGCATCTGACAGAGAATATCAAAAATTGTTCAAAACCACGCGCTCTTAGTTTTTCCAACTTGATTCATACTAACAAATAATCCTCGCCGTTTCTGCCGTGTCATCAATCCCAAGCATAATCCTGACATCGCTTTAATGATCAGAACGGCGTAATTATAACTGGCAGTGACTGTTCGGAACTACTGAACAAAACATTTTCCTTGGTATTACGGCTTAATCTTTCCACAGCAGAACTTTGCGCAGTCGCACTGATTCGTTTATGCCAGAAATAATAATAACCGAGGCTGGCATATATTCTCTTCTAATTCTCAAAATTTGTTCTTCGGCGGACAACACTGGTTTAAATATAACTAATTTAAAAATATAGCACAAAGCATCTTCCCTGTATTATCCGCCCTATTCCAGCAGTCTCTAGCAACCGGCGTTATACTTCATGACCAGAAGGTGGAGAAGGTTGTTCCGTGTTTCAAATCTGGTGATCGTACCTGACCCCTGAGCTATATCCCTATTTTTTAACCAGTACCGTATGCAAACTCATCAAGCATAATATGCACTCCCAGATCATTTACTACCTGGAAAAACATAACCTTCTTTTTCGGCGTCACCACGACTTCCATAAAGGCTTTTCTTGTGACACCCAACTAGCTGGCTTCGGTCACGAAGTGCATTCATTTATAGACGCCGCAAATAAAGTCCACGCAAATTTCCTAGACTTTTAAAAACCATTTGATCGTGTCGCCACCATCCATTTAATCACAAGCTTACGCTACTGAACGTCGGTCCTACTATTATAACATGGATAAAAGACTTTCTAACAAGGTGCAATTTACATCAGTTAACAATCGCAACTCATCTCTAGTTCCCGGTGTCTCTCAGGGAAGTGTACTCGGGCACTTGCTTTCTCTAGTTTATGTTAATGTTCTACCATACTGCGGTAAATTTAACATCAGAGGAGCAAAAGGAAAAACTTTCTGAGCCTGGTGATGTGGGAGTGGCTTCTCAGCCCAGGAGACCATGGGATGATCTTGCTGTCTCACCCGTGGACACCAGCAGTTGCTATGCATCCAAGCCGGCGCTGGTCGTCACGTCCTCCAACAGCTCAGCTAGGGAGGGGAAGGCGAGTGGATACATGTGGGAGGGCTGGGTTGTGTGCGCACCCCAAGATCATGTGTACGTCAGACTATTTGCGGAAGACTGCGTATTTTACGGTGAAATTCAATCTAACCAGGACCGCGACATTTATCAATCTGACCTAAACGCTATAAACACATGGTGCTTATCCTGGCTAATGCATCTAATCCTTGCTAAAACAAAAGTACTGTCCTTTACTAATCACACTTCCCAAAATTCAGACATTCACATTAACCGACAGCCTCGGGGACAGAACATCCACCTATAAATATTTTAGCGGACATCTAACTTGACATGGAATAATCACGTTAACATTATCCTCGCATCTGCAAACCGTTCTTTTGGTTTCCTCAAACGTAACCTCAGACATGCTCCTGCGCGATTGTGAAAGTTCGCATATATTACACTAATACGTCCTAGAGTACACCGCAGCCATTTGGTACCCTCATCAAGCAGATCTAATAAATAAATTAGAAGCCTTACAAAACCGTGCTGTCCGCTTCATCTTTTCTGATTACTTACCCTATACTAGAGTAACCACATTAAAAGCCGTGCTGAGCTCGAAGCCTTATCCCATCATCGCAACAAATCTCGTTTAACAATTTTTCATAAACTTGTGGGAATCGTAAAGAACCGCGGCACGCGATCCCGAGCGGGCGCGCGGTTTGGGATAGACCCGTTGCGCGGAAACCGGTCCGGCGCTCGACTAGTTCGCCGGCGGTCCTCGAGATATGGCACCACCGGTCAGTGCGGGGCATAGGCCCACGGGCGGCGGAAACTTGTGCACGGGGGAGACTGAAGGCTTTCGGCGGAGGCCCGGTTGGGGCAGGAACGACTGAACATCGCGGCGGTGGCGGATACCCTGTATCTCTTGTGGGAAGTGTGTTGTGTCGCACGCCGTGAGTGCCTGTCTCCCGTTGGCGATTACGACCCGGACGGCGTGATTCGTGAGCGTCGTCGAGCCTTGTGCTCGGAAGCTTTGGGATTCCCCAAATAAACGGCTCTGCTTAGGAACTACTGTCTACTGTGTTCTTGTATCGGTGAACCTCGCTGCGCTACCGCAGGCACGGGAGCCCGCGTGGTTTACACGCTGGGAGCTAGCGGGGTGGCTTACGCGGAAGTACGGGCTAGGTCGACCTGGAGAACCCCACGAAATCCCACATGGCGCGCAACGTGGGGCTCGTCTTCAGACGAATTCGAGGTTGGAGCTCCCCGAGAAATGCGTTGCTGCAGTCGCACCCCGCTACGCTTTGTCCGGAAGACTTCGGACGAAACGCCTCGCGCCAGTCGGTTTGCAGGCAGACGGTTAGAGTGCCCGATACATCAGTGACGGCAAATGTCTAGATCTTTCCTACGCGCACCAAGCGGTACGTCCGAAGGATACCTCCGAGCACCACAGTCGTTGCCGGCTTGCTAGATGGGAGGTATAGTCATGGACAATTCAAATGTGAACCGCGGACCGCATGGCCGAAGATACCGGTGCCGTCACCTGGCAGCGGCCGTGGAAAACTCACGGACATGAGCAGTTGAGATGATGGGAGCGAGGCTGCGTGTCCCACTCCAATATGTTGCCCTCTGCTCGCTCGCATGCTTGCTTTGTCGCTGCGCCGCAAGAGCGCTGAATCCTGAGCTGTTAGCAAGGCGGCGCAAGATAGTAGGCAACTCCGGTTACTCAGCGCTTGGCGCCCACGATCGGCCGCTTCCCGGCTTTGCCAGCGTCACATAGCTGCGCGTGCGTGACGCAGACTCGAGCAAACGACGACCATTGGGACTGGCCCAAGGCCATGTTTAGTGCAGTCAGGAGTTTATCCTGAGGCGTCGCATGCACGCCACAAGACCAAAAGAAAATAAATTAGTCCATTGGGAATGACGTCGGAACTCGGTTTATTTCGGCCAGGTAGCAGCCGCACAGTGACGAGGCATAGAGATCAAAGCAAGTGCTTTGTGCCAACAACAACAAAAACAAATGAGATCACGGTGAGCGACAACTCGAAAACTGCCAATAGGCCGTGGCATTGTTCCAAAAAAATGGTAAAAATGCAAGTGTCATGACAAACAGTCGCCTGGATAGGCAGCAGCCCCTGGACAACAAACGCAGTGGCGGGAACCTTTTTGAGACGCCTGAATACTTGGTGAAGTCCCCCTTGGCAGACACAACAGCCGCTACACGTTGAGGAATGCTCTCGAATAGGTGCGCCGCAAAGTCTGTTGCCCGGAGGCGCTGCCACGCATCTTCGATAGCTTGCCACAACGCGTCACGCGAGCCGCCCTGTAGCTGTTGGCTGCTAAGGGACTTCTTCATTCCTCCCCACACGTTTTCAATTATATTCATGCCCGCCCCCTGCGGTGGCCGTTCGATCTTTATCACTCCTCGTTCGTCCAGTAGGTGTTTTACTGACCGAGCCATGTGTATCGGGCTTCGGTCATGCTGCAAATAATACAGTCCATCCGCGAATGGACCATCGAGGGCGTAGGGTATCACCACGCTGTCAACGATGTCCTCGTAGGCAGCCGTGTTGAAGCGGACTCGATACGAACTAACAGACCGAGGCTATGGCTTTAAATCGCACCCCACACGCTAACGGCGCACCGGCCGCTACGTGAAATCCGCTGCAGGTTGCACGACTCGAATCTGAGGAAGAAAGAAATCGCAGTAGGTTAATGCCGAAGTCGTTCGGACGTTTGTTTATCTGTGGGCCATTGTCGACAGATGCACCCGACGCATAATTTCACTCCGGGGAAGTCAGTGCTGTAGGCAGCTAAAGGACTGCATATGCTCCGCCGTCGTTTTTCCTATTGTGAGTCACAAAAGAAACCTGGCGCCCAAGCTCGGGAGCGCAATAGTTCTGACTGCTCGCGAGGGCTACGCCGAACAAAGATATGAAATAACTGCACTACAAAACGCGTGGTGAGTGGCAACAAACCTTCGCATAAACGAACATGCAAGCAACACTAAAGCTTGTCGTGCGCTCGTTGGCCTAGGCTATCTTTTAAATATATTCGCACTTACGCTGTGTATTCTATTACTATTTGGTTTTAAAAGAAAAGGAAAAACATTTACATCACTCATACCTGCTGTTCACGGCCCTCAAAATGCGTTGGCGCTGGTCCCAACGGCTTTAAAATGTGGATTCGTCCGTGAAGAGAACACTGCTCCAGTCTTCCGCCATCCAGGTTGCGTGATCTGCGAAAAGCAGTCTGGCAAGCTTGTTCGCTTCGCATAGCTTGGCCGTTCTAGCAGGGACCCAATTTCGTAGCCGAAAATTATGTAAGCGGCGTCGAATAGTTTTCGTGCTTTCCGAAAGATCGAGCTCACACTTGATTTGTTTAGACGTCTGGGACTGCTTTACTGACGCGGCGCCAAGATTAGCATGTCTTGCTCATTTGTGGTAGCCCATGGTATCCGTCCTCGGGGAAGATTTTCGATCCGGCCCTCATCGCGGAACTCTTGCAGGAAGCGATTCACGGTGCATAGTGGTCGTCCTGTGGCGTTCGCAATATCGCGCTGCCTAATACCATCTTGGAGAGGTGGATCATACGCAGTCAGTCTTCCTCCGGAACGCTTGACATGGTCGATTTCAAATGAGGGCATTGCTGATGGCCTCCTAGCATTTTATACAGTTTTGTTGACACGTCATCTATTTGCTGGTGTCGCTGTTGTGTCAAAACTGTATAAAATATGAAGACGCCGTCAGGAATGCCCTCATTTGAAACCGACCATGCCAAGCGTTCTGGTGGAAGACCGACTGCGAATGATCCACCTCTTCCAAGAAGGTATTAGGCAGCGTGATATTGCTAAAGCCACAGGACGAGCACTATGCACCGTTAATATTGCCGCGAACCATACATTGGGTTTGTTTATTTGTGTTTTGCTTTTACCGCCCGGCTGCGCCGGTCTGCGTTATCTCTGCGCCAAGGGAAGCGCGTGTTTCATTCTTTCTTTCTGTGCCGCATGTGTTATCTGTTGTGATAGGGAGAGCATTCCGATCTAACGTGAACAGCCCAGAATAATCTCCTTCGATCTACTATGTTCTCGATGCGAATCGACGTTTCGAGAACCACGCGCGCCGAAAGATAAAAAGCCTGCAGTGCGGACGCCGGGGCATTTGATTCGACGACACTCGCCTGTGCAAGTCACTTTGTTGACCGCTGCTTCGCCGCCTCTGTATTCTTTTGAGTTGTTAGGGGAGCATAAGTTCGCTCCAATAAACGTATTTCTCATTCAAGACAACTGCTTCGTCCTTGTCTTCGTGACATCTGGTGGAGGAGCGGGGTACGCACCCTTCATGCCCACTACAACCTCTGGAAGCCGCCAAGCCAGTCAAACAAGAGCCAGCGTCCGCGTGCAAGATTTACCACCCGAGTTCGGTCTACTACCGGAGAAGACGAAGAAGAAAAACGTCGCAACCAGCACCATGCTCAACCAAGCCAATCCTCCTGTCGTTCTGCAGCAGCCACGGGAACCGCCATCATTCCGAGGAGCCCCCGCAGAAGACCCAGAAGAATGGTTGGAGAAACTGGAGCGCGTCCGGAAATTCAACAGGTGGGACGACGCAGAAACGTTCCGGCACGTTTTCTTTTACTTGGAAGATTCGGCTCGCACTTGGTTCGAGAACCACGAGAGCTCCTTGACAAACTGGGCTCAGTTCAAAAGCGAGTTCACTAAGACCTTCACTACCGTGGTCAGAAAAGAACGCGCAGCGCTTCTACTCGAAACTCGAACGCAGCACCCCAACGAAGGGGTAGTGATCTTTGTTGAGGAGATGTAGAGGTTGTTTCGACGTGCGGATCCGGAGATGAGAGAAGAAAAGAAACTAAGGTTTCTCATGCGAGGGGTAAAGCAGGAGCTTTTTGCTTCCCTTGTCCGCAATCCTCCCAAGACGGTGGCCGAATTCGCGTCTGAGGCGGCCGCGATGGAGAAGACGCTGGAAGCTCGAACGAGGCTGAACGATCGCCCGGTCAACGTGATGGTTTCCGAGACGATCAGTGCCGGGGCTACAAGCTCCGACACACTGCGTGAGACCATCCGAGCAGTGGTCAGGGAGGAGCTTCGGAAGCTTTTTCCGACTACACCGCAACCTCAAGTGGCTTCCCTGACTGACGTCATCCGCGAAGAGGTTCAACACGCTTTGAGCACTTCTATGCCATCCGAGGCACCCCGCGAGCCACAGGCGATGACCTATTCTGCGGCTGTTCGTCGACCCCGCCCTGCTCCAACCCGTCTACAAGAAGCTCCACCGTACCGCCGTCCACTCTCGCCGCCGTCCCCGCTCTCGCCGCCGTCGACCGTACCGCCGTACACAGCCCAAACCCAGACGCCGAGGAAGACTGACGTTTGGCGAACGCCAGATCATCGTCCGCTGTGCTACCATTGCGGGGAGGCCGATCACATCTATCGTCGCTGCCCGTACAGGAGACTCGGACTGCGTGGTTTCTCCGTCGACGCCCCACGCCCCCGACCCGGCCAGCGCCCTACTGAGATCGACGAATACCTGTCCAACACCAACCGAGGACCAGCCCGCTCACACCGATCGCCATCGCCCTACCCATACCAGTCGCCTAACCGCCGTAGCAATGCTGATTTCGCACGTGGAAGGTCCCCAAGCCCACGCGGGGGAAACTAAAAGCAGCAACTTCTGGAGGTGAAGTTCCTCTACGGCGAAATACTGGAAACCCTCCAACGACGCAAGGACGCACCGAAGACAGTGATTCACGACATGCCCTCATCCCGACGACCCGACCCAGCCCTGACGAGACTCATGAACACGACGACAGCTACACGGCGCGACGCGTACCCGACCTGACGGAGACGTCCGTTGAGAAGACGACGATAACGACGATGCACAGTGCCCTACCGTGAACACGTACAAGCAGAGATACGAAACCCCGACGAACCCGGAACTCGAGGAAGACTGCATCTGACGTCAAGGTGTCCATCGACGGCTTTGACGTAGCCGCCCTCGTAGACACGGGAGCTGACTATTCGGTAATGAGCGGACCATTTGCGTCTAAACTGAAGAAAGTTATGACCAGATGGGACGGTCCGCATATACGCACAGCAGGAAGCCACCTCGTGACGCCAAGTGGAACGTGCACATCACGCTTCACCATAGACGGCACGACGTACCCTGCCGCGATCGTCATCTTGCCTAACTGCTCCCGCAACGTAATTCTCGGAATGGACTTTTTGACGGACAATGGCGCAATAATTGATCTGCAGACTAAGTCGATAACTTTTTCCTTCGATCACTCCATGACGCCGGAACCGAACCCCGAACACCGTGCAGCTGTAAGGATAGCCGATGATCATGTCACCCTGCCACCCCGCGCAAGTTTGATGATCACCGTCTACTGTGAAGGTGCTGCTCCTGACGTTGACGCTATCGTGGAGAGTAACCAAAGGTTGCTTCTCGACCGCGGTGTGTCTGTCGCAAGAGGCATTGCGCGCTTCAAGGAACACCAATCCCACATTTTGGTTACTAATTTCACCGAGGAGTACCAGCATTTAAACAAGGGCGCGGCAATGGCATTCCTCGAAGAAACGCAAGAAGCAAGTGACGTGATCGCGGTCGCCGACTTTGAACGCAGCCCCGTAGAAACCTTCAAGCTCCCGCAGCCCTTCGACGTGAATCCGGCGCTACCGCAAGAACAACGGAACAAATTATTGGCTTTGCTACGTCGCTATAGCGAATGTTTTTCGTCGAGCGCAAAACTACGTCAGACCCCTCTAGCGAAGCACCGAATAATAACCGAAGATGGAGCCCGACCTACCCGACAGTCACCGTACCGCGTCTCTTCACACGAACGGGAAGCTATCCGGACTCAAGTCGACGACATGCTCAGCGACGACATTATACAGCCATCGAAAAGCCCCTGGGCTGCGCCCGTCGTACTCGTAAAGAAAAAAGACGGTACATTAAGGTTTTGTGTTGACTACCGGCGACTGAACAAAATCACGAAAAAGGACGTGTACCCCCTCCCCCGAATCGACGACGCCCTCGACCACCTCTGCCACGCGAAGTACTTCTCATCGATGGACCTGAAGACCGGCTACTGGCAAATTGAAGTGGACGAGAGAGACCGAGAGAAGACTGCATTTATAACCCCAGACGGCCTATACGAGTTCAAGGTGATGCCGTTTGGGCTGTGCACAGCACCAGCGACGTTTCAAAGAGTCATGGACACTGTGCTAGCTGGCCTTAAGTGGCACACCTGCCTCGTATACCTCGACGACGTAGTGGTATTCGCCCAGACTTTCGACGAACACCTTGCAAGGTTGGAGTCTGTACTCGAGGCCATTCGTACGTCGGGGTTGACGCTGAAGCCTGAAAAGTGCCGTTTCGCATACGAGGAACTCAAGTTCTTGGGCCACGTCGTCAACGCCGCGGGAGTCCTACCTGACCGGGCAAAAACTTCAGCTATCGCGAACTTCCCTAGGCCGAAAGACAAGAAGGGCGTGCGAAGATTTCTCGGGGTGTGCGCATACTACTGGCGCTTCGTCGCAAACTTCGCACGCATTGCAGGGCCACTCACGCGCTTGACGAAAGACAGCACCCCTTTCAGCTGGGAAAACTACCAAGAAAAAGCATTCTGCGAGCTGCAAAAACGCCTGCAAAGCCCGCCCGTGCTCGCTCATTTCGACGAAAATGCCGAAACGGAAATGCACACGGATGCCAGTGATATAGGCTTGGGTGCCGTCCTTGTCCAAAAGCAAAGCGGCTGCGAAAGGGTAATCGCCTATGCCAGCCGTGGTCTGTCGAAGGAGGAGAAAAACTATTCTGCCTCTGAGAAAGAGTGCCTGGCTATTATATGGGCGATTTCAAAATTTCGCCCATACGTGTATGGAAGGCCATTCAAGGTTGTAACAGACCACCATGCGCTGTGTTGGCTCGCCAATTTGAAGGACCCCTCTGGCCGTCTTGGGCGGTGGAGCTTGCGCCTGCAGGAGTTCGACGTTACAGTCGTTTATAAATCCGGCAGGAAACACTCCGACGCCGACTGCCTGTCCCGCGCCCCCGTCGACCCACCACCACAAGACTCTGATGAAGACAGCGCGTTCTTCGGGATCGTGACGGAGAGCGACCTAGCCGCCCAGCAGCGTGCCGACCCCGACTTACGCGTCATAATCGAGTACCTCGAGGGATGCAACGTTGCCGCTCCTAGGACCTTCAAACGCAGCTTACCAGCATTCAGCCTGAGAAACTCCGTCCTCGTGAAGAAGAATTTCATCCCCGGAACAAGAGCGGATTACCTTCTCGTCATCCCCGCGGACCTTCGTGACGAAATTTTGGAAGCGTGCCACGACGACCCGTCTTCCGGACATCTCGGCACAGCCCGCACTATTGGAAAAATCAAGGCGAGGTACTACTGGCCCGGCCTTACCTCTGACGTCACCCACTACGTCCGGAGCTGCCGTGACTGCCAGCGACGAAAAACGCCGCCGACAAGACCCGCCGGACTTCTACAACCGATCGCCGTCCCATCGAGACCATTTCAACAGATTGGAATGGACCTTTTAGGCCCGTTCCCTACGTCACGATCACAGAACAAGTGGATTGTCGTATCGTAGCGACAGACTACATGACGCGCTACGCAGAGACCGCCGCTCTTCCGAGGGGGACTGCACAAGAAGTGGCAAAGTTGTTTATAAGCCAAGTTGTGCTGCGACATGGAGCCCCGGAAGCCCTAATCACAGACCGCGGAACGGCATTTACTGCGGAGCTGATGCAAGGGGTATTACGCTACAGCAACACGGATCACCGAAGAACAACGGCGTACCACCCCCAAACGAACGGACTAACAGAACGTCTGAACAAGACAATCGCAGATATGCTGTCAATGTACGTTGACATTGAACATAAGACTTGGGACGAAGTGCTCCCTTATGTCACGTTTGCGTACAACACGGCTATCCAGGAGACGACGCAGCTGACGGCGTTCGAGCTTGTCTACGGTAGAAGGCCGACTACGATGCTCGACGCCATGCTTCCGCACGTAGAAGACGACGACCTCAACGCCGACGTCCACGGATATCTTCAACGTGCGGAGGAGGCCCGCCAGCTCGCTCGAGTTCGTATAACGGACCAGCAGCTGGTGGATGCGGGCCGCTACAACCTCCGACGCCGAGACGCCGAGTACCAACCAGGGGATCGTGTGTGGGTTTGGACTCCCATCCGACGACGCGGACTCAGTGAGAAGCTCCTGCGACGCTATTTCGGACCCTACCAGATTCTACGACGTGTTGGCCAACTTACCTACGAAGTGATCCTTGATGGTGATTCGGGCACATCACGACAACGCAGGCGGCCTGAAGTCGTCCACGTGGTTCGCCTAAAACCTTTCTACGGACGATGACGAACTTTTTCATTTGTTCGGACTGTCGCTTATGTTAGCATCGGGTCGATGCACTCTTAGAGGGGGGGTAATGCCGCGAACCATACATTGGGTTTGTTTATTTGTGTTTTGCTTTTACCGCCAGGCTGCGCCGGTCTGCGTTATCTCTGCGCCAAGGGAAGCGCGTGTTTCTTGCCAGAATTCAGGCATGGAGCCAATGCTCTTGATTGAGCACATGCACTACGGGAACGACGTACAAAAGTATGAGGAACTTTTGTTTCATTCTGCATCCTTTGCGGATGCCACACACATGCGGGTGCATCGATTTCAAATGCAGGATTTAAGCAATGAGGAGCTTTCATTTTACTCTGAGCATGTTGCAGTCACAGAGACCGAAGCCACAGAAATATGTGAGCGCACAGCGGGCCAGAACAGCTCAAAGTGGCAAAGGGAACGGCTGCTGCGCATAACGGGCAGCAAATGTCACACGTTGTTTAGGTTCACACAGAGCGAGAAGTGCACCTGGGAGCAGAAAATGACCAAGCTTTTGGGTCAAAACTTCCAAGGTAATGATGGAACACGATACGGTAAGACGAGCGAGGAGCCAGCACTTGCCGAGTATGCACTGAACACTGTGAGCGCTGTATCTACAATGGGTTTGGTAGTGAACGCTAAAGTACCATGGCTAGGGTATAGCCCTGACGCCATTGTCTTTCACAATGGACGGCCAGTGCGGTTACTGGAAATCAAAAGCCCGGTGGACGGGAAGACGGCCCCAATTTCAGAGCTCATTCGCGACAATAAGCTGCTGTACATTGTGCGTGATGGGGAAAATTATACCTTGCGTCCCACCCATTCATACTACTCACAAGTGCAGCTTGGGCTTTTTCTTCTTGAACTTGACAGTGCTGACCTTGTAGTTTACAGCGAGGTGGAATCGCTTGTAATCCCCGTCAGAAAGTGCATGACCTTCATTGATAACCTCGTGCGACGGCTGCGATATGTGTACTTTAAGCACTACCTGCCTCACATTGCCAAGTATGGGAAATAGGCAGTAAAAAAATAACTTACTCTGCACTGAAGTTGCCATAGCCTTATTGTATGAACCCTTCTTTTCTAAGTCAGGAGACACCCAAAGATCCATCTTGGGTCCCCTTTGTGCAATGTTGTTATTAACAACCTCTTTTTTTCTGCTAGTACTAGTGAAATGCTTCTGTAGTGGGTTACTTCAAACTGTTTACAGTTGGACCTGACAGTGTAACCCTTTTTTTCTAAGTCAGGAGACGCCCAAGGATCCATCTTGGGCCCCCTTTTGTGCAATGTTGTTATTAACCTCTTTTTCTGTTAGTACTCGTCAAATGCTTCTGTAGTGGGTGACATCAAACTGTTTACAGTTGGACCTTGC
Source organism: Haemaphysalis longicornis (assembly GCF_048455015.1). Classification (NCBI taxonomy): domain Eukaryota; kingdom Metazoa; phylum Arthropoda; class Arachnida; order Ixodida; family Ixodidae; genus Haemaphysalis; species Haemaphysalis longicornis. The sequence goes on along the minus strand of NW_027526295.1, from coordinate 138,936,709 downwards.
AGTGCGAGTAATTGGTACCATGGTAACAAATTATTAATGCAACCAAAACACATGTGACGAGTTTAACCATGAAATGCACAAGTGGGTTATGCGATTACATTGCATCCTGAGAAGAGTTGATGGGAATTCTTGTCTTTGTGTTCATTCTGCGCTATGCTTTAATGCCCACGTTAAATCGGTTCCTAAAAAGGCATTCAGTCAGCCAGGATTACTATCCTGCATCACGCGCCCTTTCCAAAATGTATCGTGCTTTAAACATGTTTAATTTGTGTAGTGGCGTGAGGCCGAATGATGTTGACGTTTTTAACAATAATCTTTTGGCATTCAAACTGGTTTTCGCAAAGTTAGTGTGTCTTTTATTGGAATTCACATTTCCTCTTTTGAATGGTATTTTTCTTTTAATTTTCTGTTTTGTTCACCACTGTTGGTTGCACTGTTGGTGGGCAGGTATAAACATGAATGAATGAATAGCCAGGAAGGCCTCTTTAGGGCAAGTTGGGAACCCTTTGACAATGCCAGGCTACCAACTGTTGTAGTACCTCTAATGGTGGAGCGCTTTTTTATGTACTGTGGTTCATTCTTTTGTTTGTTCTTTATTATTTTATGCTCGACATTGTGATTGGTGCTTGGAATGTGTAACTTAGTACACCATGTTTATTTTGGCAGTTAACAGTTTGTTGATGGCAACACATGAAAAAATGCATTCTGCCTTTGTACTCCCAAAGAAGTGATGGCATGGGTGCGTGAATAACAAAGGTGATGAAATAAAATGATGCGAGCTGATGAGTTACTATGTTTACTGCAGTCGTGAAACTAATCAAAGCGCGTAAAGCCAAACTAGCCATCCAATCAAAATAACAAATCTTAAAGCATAATTTATAAAAGATGTCAAGTTTACATTCAAAAACACTTTATCAACAAGATTTTGTAACATTCATGCCGTCAAAATAACAAATTTTAAAGCATCGTTTAGGAAAGATGTCAAGTCCACACTAAAGAATTTTCAATTGAATGGGGGGGAGTTAAAATGCTCCACTTCAATGCTAGAACATGCCAAAGGACAGTATTTATTTACATAAGAGTGGAGAAAACCTGGAAATCAGCTCACTCAACCCACAGTCAAGCATAAACTACACAATAGACAACAAAACAGCTGGGTTAGTCCGATCGAAATGGCAGGATAAGCCACGGAAAACTAACACTTGCAAATGCACTGAAGGTGGCCTACAACTGCAATGCCAGATTACCCATGTGTGAGTACAGGCGCATAGTTTGGAGGTGTTTGTCACACTACAGGGTGCACAAGACTGAAGGATGAAACCTCTTGTCAGCCAGCATGGGAGCTGACAAATTAACTATTCCAGCAATGACGATCATTGCTTCATCAGCAACAGCCAACATCTCCCAAGGCAATGGGCCTTTAAGCATTCTGAATAATTTCAATCACTGTATTGCCCTTTTTACGTGTACCCTTGCTCTTGCTATGTGCACAGTTTTTAGAGCATCTTCTCGAGTGAACTGCTGCTGTTTCCGGAGAAAAGGTGGTTGAATAACCCCAGTTCCCAAAGCCCTGTCGATGTTGTACCCTTTGTCCACCATTACGTCGCCCTTGAAAGGCTCCAGCCTGTTTAGAACATCTGAATCCATAACACAGGCCTTATCTGATGCACGGCCTCCGAAACAGTCGCTCACAAATGTTATGAGAGCCCCTGGAGACACGCCAATCAGTACCTTTAATGTGTGCACACCTTTATAATGTGAATATGTAAGGATGCGGCAGGATGCACAGTGCGACTTTTCAACCTCCACTTCCGTGCAGTCAAGAACAATTCTCACATCAGTGAAAGCAGCAAAACAATGCGGTTCATTTTGCTGAACTTCTGTCTTGGTTGGCCACGGTACAGCACTCTCCATTACTGCAGCCAAAGTGCGCAAGGTTGAGTAAAAGTACCGGTGTACGGTGGTTTCCGAGACCCCAAACAACGTGGCAAGGCATTTAAACGATAAAAATGTCTTCAGCCGGACAAGAACAAGAACTACCCGTTCCAAAACACTCCGCTCAGTTTTCAGAAGGTCTATTTCAGAAACAGCTTCTGCAACCCCTTCCAGAAGCTGTCGACTCTCAACTCCAGTGAAGGCCTTAACATCGGAATCGTTTTTTTAGAAAGTCCATTAGAGTTGTCTGCTTCGATGGCGCAGACCCACTGTCCACCTGAACGCCTTGCTCTACCCGGGTCTGGACCAGGTGCACAAGTGTGTTGCGTGCGAAACTTTCGAAGCCTGCAACCTCTCCAGGAGTCGCGTGAAGGGCCATTAGGGCATTGGCAGCATCCATCTCCCCCGAAGTGAGCTCGAACGCTTGGGTGTTGCTTCTTGCAGGCCCACAGGCTCCCTGGGTGAAACAGTGAAGACGTATTAACTTACCAGACATCTTGAAGAAAATATGCATTTTGACATGTACGAACAACAAAAACAAAACAATGGAAATTTCAAATTCAAAGTGATGAAGCTTGATGGATTGATTGTAGGGTTTAACGCACCGACGCAACACAGGCGATGAGGCACACTGTAGTGGAGGGCTGTGGATTAATTTTGACCACCTGGGGATCTTTCATGTCCGCCGAAATCTCGAACACACGGGCGTTTTTGCTTTTCGCCTCCATCAGAAAAGCAGCCGCCAAAGTGGTGAAGCTTGGCTATGAGGCTTCCACGATGGTGCACACAAAAACACTTTAGAACTGCTCGTCTTTGTCGAAACACGCCTAGCACTCGGCAAAAGTGAGCATTTACAAATTGGAAAGCGAGTGAATAAGCATGGCAACGGGCCGTATAAACAGAATTTTTGCACATGGCATGTTATTTGCCTCAGCATGTGAAACTTGTCTTTGGCTATACTTTCTACAAAAGTTGTCCATACAACTTGAAGTTGAAAAAAGTATCAAAATAAAATAACAGCTCTCCAAACTTCTATAACAAAGTGGTTGGAGTTCAACTTACACATGTCGCACCAGTGTCCTCCTCAAGTTCTTCTGAAGGCAGCTGTGGGGAAGTTGGCCTGTTACCCTTGGTGTTGACTGGTAGCTTGCTGCCCGATTCTGCAAAACATGAATTAACCGTAGTAGCATACGTTTCAAAAAACACAGTTGAAACTGAAACAAGCATTCATTTGTGTTAAATTCTTGTAAGAAATAGCAGCCTCACGGCCACTATTGCACGTCAGACGAACTGCTGCCAGCTTTGATCTTGCGCACATGCGAAAAAGATGCTGCGGGCTGCACAAAACTGAGTTCTCGCAGCCCCTTAAGAACTCGTAAAACTTACTTGACGCCGATCTCTTCGATGCCCGCGAGGATCTCGAGACTGCACACAGCAGTCGCGGTGTATTTCTGTCGTCGTGCTTCCGAATGGGAAGGTGTCTTGATGGGACGGCATCCTTTTTCAAGCGTCTCCTACTCGGTGTCCAAACAGTTGGATCTTGAAAAGAAGAGAATCAGAACGTTGTCATTACAGTTTACGAAGCTTACAGTAATTACAGTTTACGAAGCTTGGACAAACAAAACGCGAGCACATACAAAAATATTGTGAACGGAAACAACTATGAACAACTTTTCGAATAATCTCCAGCAAAGAAAAAAAAAATAAAAAACTGGCCTCCCCGTATTTGCAAGAAGGCAATCCAGGCTAACGCCAACAGCCGCAATCACATGTTGAAACGCCAGGTTTGAAGCGCAGCGAGGTTTTATCGCGATTAAAGAGCTATTTCGGCGTTGTAGTGTTGCGCCGTCGCTTCCGCGGCCGCCCGTATTTACAGGTGTGTGTACGTTAGCAAACTTAAAGTATCTCCTCAGCGGCTGCGGCTCAAAATAATGTTTACTATGGTTCCTCCACCCCAGACATTCCCACTGAAATCTCCAAAAGATAGCGAAATTGTGCGAACAACGTTAGTAGTCAACGACGCTTCATTGTTCCTGTTTGCAGCTGAATACGGAAAACGTATGCTTACCCGTCGTACTCCAGAAGAAGTCTTCGGGGCAGAAATGTGAACTGCACACTTTCATCGGCTTTGTGACGGCCTTTCCGATGCGCAGCTTGACAATCCACTCCTTCTTCAGTCGGACGTCAAGGGGAAACGAGTGAAGGATTGTGGCCCCTTTAACCGCATAATTGGAGCTCTGGGGTACACAACACACTCTGTTGCTCTTATGCTTTTTAGCGCTCATAACGTGAAATGACTGCACAAGCACACGCAAACCGCGCACACACTACCGCTACAACCGTTGTGGGGGTACAGCGGCACGCCGGATGCAGTGCCAGCAGCCGCTTCGGCTGCTTCGGCGCCGTATAATCTCTCAGCCAGTTCCTACGACCGCCGCGCGGCGACGCCACCGTAGCTGAAAGTTGCGATAAGGAAGGGCGCCAGACAAGGAGACACAATCTCTTCAATGTTTTTCTCAGCATGTTTACAAGTATTGAGAACATTGGGTTGGGAACAGGTGGGAATAAGGATTAATGAAGAATACCTAAGTAACCTCAGATTTGCTGATGATGCTGACGCTGCCTTGATAAGTAACTCGGGGGACGAGCAGCAAAGCATGCTTTCCGCACTGGACAAACAGACTAGAACAGTGGCCTAAAAATATTATGCAGAAAACCAAAGTAATGATCGATAACCTTGGGACAGCACAGCGGTTTGAGATAGGTGGCGAGGCACTGGAAGTGGTAAGCGATTATATCTACTTAAGTTGTGACCCCGGATCCCAACCACGTGGCAGAGATATTAGAAGGATAAGAATGGGGTGGAGTGCATACGGCAGACATTCTCAGAAAATTAATGACAGCCTACCATTGTCCCTGAAGAATAAAGTGTATCACAGCTGCATCTTACCGGAACTCACCTACGGGGCAGAAACTCGGAGGCGCACTAAGAGGGATCAACTTAAATTGAGAACGACTAAGCCGGCAATGGAGTGGAAGATGATAAGTGTAACATTAAGGGACAAGAAGAGAGAGGCGTGGGTCAGGAAAGAAACGTGTGTTAAGGATATATTAGTAGAAATTAAGAAGAAGACATGGACGCGGGCATGTAATGCGAAGGCAAGACAACCGTTGGTCATTAAGGGTAACAGAGTGGATCCCTAGAGAAGGAAAGCGTTGCAGGGGCGGCAGAAAGATGGGCAGATGAGATCAAGAAGTTGGCGGGGATAGATTGGTCGCAGTTAATACAGGACCGTGGTAATTCGAGATTAATGGGAGAGGCTTTTACCCTGCAGTGGGCGTAGATAAGTTGGCGATGACGATGATGATGATGATGCTCTCGAGATCACGTTTGGGAATCGCTTGCACCAGTCGTTCAGAGCGAGACCTTCTGTTAACGAATATCACCGGGAGCCACACCAGTCACCACTGCCACGGACAGCGAGGATGGCCTGCTTAACCACCGGCAGGCCCGGACGCAGTCCGCAGAGCTGTCGCAAGTTGCTGCTCCAGCCCGCCGGGGCCAGGCCACCGACGTTCCGGCAGCCAGCCGTTCGGGAGGACCTGTGGTCGAAGCGGCCACGGAACCCAGGAGACGGAGGGATCTGGCGAATACGCGAGCGGCGCAAGCCTTGGGGAAGTCGCAGTGGGAGCGGCCGCTCCTGTTACAACCTCGAGCTGGGAGTAGGGTTCGCATTACGGCGCGACCCCGGCGTTCGTCGGCTGCGGCTGCAGGCTACCGTCGGGCCTGCCAACCTGCTGTGCTGCCCAACAGGGAGAGACTCGGTCGTTGTGACTTGAGTCGTTGTGACTAGTGTTCTGTAACGTGGCGTCACTTCAGCTCAAGGGGCGTCCAGTCTTTAGGGGGAAGAGTGTGGGAATCGTTAAAAACCGCGGCCTGCAATCCCGAGCCGGCGGGGGCTTCGGGAGGGACGCGTTGTGCGGAGACCGGTCCGGCGTTCCACTGGTTCGGCGGCGGACCCTGAGAGATGGCATCACCGGCCGGTCTGCGCCGGGCATAGGCGCGCGGACGGAGCGAGCGTGTGCGCGCGGGAGACGGGAGACTCTCGCCGGAGTCCGTCCCGGTCGGGGCAGGGTCGGCTGAACAGCGCGGCGAGGGGGCATACCATGTACATCAGGTGGGAACTGTTGTTTGTCGCACGCCGTGAGTGCCTGCCTCGCGTTTGCGATTACGACCCGGGCGGTGTTTTCTGTGAACGCCGTCGAGCCTTGTGCTCGCATACTTTGAGAGTCCCCAACTAGATGGTTGTGCTTCAGCACTACTGTTTATTGGGTTCTTGTATCGGAAAACCTCGCGGGGCTGCCGTATGCTCAGGAGCCCGCGTGGTTGACACGCCGGGAGCAAAGGTGGTGGCTTCCGCCGGAGTACTGGCTAGGTAGACCCGAAGAACCCACGAAATCCCACAACCGGTACATGTGTCCCTTCGTAACGAATTCATCTATGAACCCGCAACCATTATTCCGCGTCGATATCATTTATGCAAAATCAAACGCATCACATGTCGTACCCTTGCTTTTGCCGAATCATTTGTTCCGCGTACCACAACAGACTGGAATATTCTTCCATAAAACATTGTTACTGAACTGAATACCATTAAAATTTACTAATTCTTTGAGCAAACACATCAATGTATAATGTGTATCATTTCACTGCCTCCTTTCACTCAGTTATTGCTTTGTCAAATGACGTGTGGTATTATAACATGTGGTTGTAGTCTGTAAAGTTTATTTTAGTTACTGTACCTACAGATGTTCTTACTGTTCTACTAAATTTTTCCTATTTGTTTCCACTCTAGCGACGTAAATTGTTTTTGCCATTTTTAGTACTTGGGTTTATTCGTTCTTTGTAGTTTATGAACACCAGTGTTACCCCTATATCCTATGTAATACTCTTCCCAGAGGGGCTTTGGAGTTTTTTTAAATAATCTGGTTTAAATCGGTATAAATGGGTATCATTAGGCTCACATGCCGAATTGTTTCGGTGTCTACACTTCTGTCGCGCGGTGATATAGCCCCGCGCTAGTACATGAGGATGACTAGGCTCCGCTGTCTCACCCTTGGAAAGCCGCTCCTTTCTGTTTTCTTTCTGCCGACGCACGGCCGGGCTACGGCAGTGGCGTCCAGCGCTCTAGCCCGGCCGTGGCCGACGCTGCTGCATTCGGGGCAGCACCGCCGCGAACTCCAAGTAACGGCTGCCGGAATCTCTCCTGTCACTCTCTGTAGAGCCACGTGTGTGAATTCAGTTAACGTCGCATGGGCAGTTGTTGTGGGCGTCGTTTAAAGCTTTGCTTTCCAACCACCTTTACTGCGTGGATTTGAGCCTTTATTTTTCATGAACATTTAAGTGTTTTGTCATTATGCGCGTATGCTTGGGTTGGTGAGGGGGATGACATGCCCTTATAAATTAGAATTCTGGGTTTTTCGCGCCGTACCTATAACTTCCCTATAAGTAGTGGAGAGCTTCAAATCATCTGCAACACTTTTACCGACCACAAAAGCTTCATACTACCGCGTTTTTGTGTTTTAATTTTTCGCTTTCATTCAAAAACTGGCTGCCGTGGCTAAAATAGCACCCCTACAAAATGGTTGGTATCATTCGAGGTTCTGGAGCAAATTTGCATTTCTACAAATTATGTTATACACATACATTTATTGAGCAATCAACAAGTGAGTAGGCTCCTATCCTGTTTTTTTTTCATATTGTGAGTCTACGTCAACATTTTTCAGTGTTGCGTCGTCAAGGAATAGATTCAATCTATGTATACTGTGACTATAAAAGGCGCTGGTATTAGAACACCTACAACGTTTTCTTTGTGAGTCTTTGGTCTTTTTGACGGCAATTGTCTCGCCTCGCACCAGGCCGCGTATTCCCAAACCATATCCAGTAGGGGCCCATGCCGACCACATTCCCTAGGCAAGGGCGCAGCCAATGAGGTTGAAAAATTGCAATTTTTAACCTCCTTGGACGCAGCAGAGTGACGTCACACGTCACTACCTATATGTGCGCGACTTCATGCGAGGTCGATTTTTTTCTTTTTTCCCCCTCCCCTCGTTTCGGCTGCTTTCCGGGCGGCCGATGGTTGCGCTCCGTGGGTGGGGCTGGTGTGCGGCGCTGGGGAAGCTCACGCACATGTGGTAGAAGTTAACCTTTTGTACCTGAGCCCCTGATCTCTCCACGCTCTTCTTGCGTGCCTGAAAGTTGACGCTGACCTCCGGTCGTGTTCCTGGATGAGCGCTCGGCTCGGTGCTCGAAGTGCGCGCGCGTGGATGGACGCTTTCACGTACATGTGGCAATTATACGAGTTCAGGAAAGCAAACACTCGCATAAAAATGAAGACAAAAATTTGTTTTGATCTTTTGTGATCGCCCTGCTTCGCGGCGGCCGATGGTTTCGCTCCTAGCGAAAGCCTGGCGTACGCGCTGCGAAGATGAAGCTCGCTCTCCATGCTCTCTTGTGCGCCGTCAGTCGCTCGTCTCCCATGCTGTTCCTAGTTAAGCTAGCGCTCAGCACGTTGCTCAAAGTGCACGAGCAGATGGATGGTTTTGGAAGTACAGATGTAGTTATCGTTTACGTTCCGGAAAGCAAGCACTCCCAATAAAGTGCAGGCAAAAATGCTTTTTTTTTTTGGTCTTGGGTGGTCATTTGAACTCCCTACCGAAGCGCAGAACGTTTGCTCTCATTCGGTCGAAAGCACACGCGTACGTCGGTCGCTCGTCTGCTGCGAACATCAGCGAGCGTGTTTTTCGCCATACCCGTCTGTGCCTCGCACTAGCGCAGAACTGCCCATCACAAGGTCCGTTCTCATAATTGTCTGCGCCACGCGCGTCCCCCGCGCATTCACGCCATGGTCGCGAAGCTTATAACTTCTGCTTCATGGATAACTACGAGCAGCCGCTCGAGGTCGTCAGAGATGACCTCGCGTCAACAAATCATGAGTCTGTGTTCCGCGCGAACGTGCCTGACGAAGTAGCAATCAACGCCTTCATGGGCACGTAGAGCGGGTGCACCGACACAACCTGCATTGTCCAAAAGGTCCTGAAACGGGGCGAAAGGTATGTTTTTCGATACGAAGCGCTGTAGTACGCGAGGCGGCGTTTTGCAACTTGTGTTGTACTATTTATATTTTTTAGGCTGCTATTTCTTGTTTATACATTCGTATGCTTTTTTGCGTGTGTGTGGCTTAGAGTTAAGGCGCGAGCCGTGACACAATGCGCGCGAATTAAAAGGCCAGACACTACAGAAATCTATATATATGGTAGCTAAAAATGTGTCGCAGGAAACAGACACAAACTGCTCATCTATACCCATCAGTGGATCTAGAAAAGTGACAATTTTTTGCCGCTATTTGAACTCCCAGATCCCTATCGCAAAGATAGTGCGCCAAGGAGATAACTTTTTTTTTTACTTAGTTTTATCTCTGCTGCGACTACCGTGACTTCAACCTCATGCGCGACTACTCACTAGTCCCAGCGAAAAGAACATACGTGTCTGAGTGAGTGTAACACTTTAATAAATCAGAGGCCATGGGGCCCTGGGCTAGCGAGAATGAGGGGAAAAGGGGAAGGTCACAACTCGCACCATGAACACAGTTGCAGTCTTGGGGTCCTAATCGCAAAAGGAACACATTAAAGTCAGTCAGTGCAGCAAAACGCACAGTTCACACGTAAATGTACAGTTCACACTGTAGACAACGTGGTTCACACTGAAAACAGTGCACGCTGCACACAGTTCACATTGTAGACCGAACGGGGAAGTCGGCCAGGCTGCTGCAACAATTTGTGGAGTCCGTTTTCAAGGGCGCACTCGGTAATTGCTTCTTGTGCGGTGGGATCGTCGTTGACCCGGCTGACATGTTTCTGTTCAGTCGCAGGGGCTGGACCTGGAGTTAAAAGCCGGTGGCGATTACGGTCGAATAATGGACAGAGCGAAATTAAGTGGTAACGCTTTAGTGTGCCTTCCCGATTACAGGTGGGCATTAGCGCCATTCGGATCCTGCTGGAGCTGTGTATTTATATAGAACGTATCTTATGCAGCAAAATCTGTGTGTGCATGAAGCACAAATTGTTAAAAATAACTAATCGACATTGGCAGCAGTATGAGAGGTAGTACGAATGATTACTGATATCAAACTACGCCCTGATGGCTTCAGTGAACAGACTGTGGATTGCCCTGTACAGAAGACATATATCAAACTCCACGAGTACTTCAGTACCTGCACAACCCAAGCATTATTTAGCTGTTGGTTGGTATATATTTTCGATATTGTTTCCCTAAGTTGGTATGACCAGCAGTGCAAATTATGCTGTATTCATGACCGAGTTGTAAGTTTGAGCTGGTGTATTTCTTATCAACGTATCACCCTTGCAAGAACAATTCACACCTTCCATTGCTGTTAACAAAATGTCAACGTTTTCCATAGTGGCTCTGTTCCTTATAAAGAATTAATGCAAGTAAGTCAATGTTAACGAAATTCAATGTAATAGTGCTTATGTAAGTGCCAAAATGTAGCAGCTCATGCAGCTGTAATATTTCGCAAGGGTAGGACAGTTTGTAAATGTAGCCATGGGTAATTGACTGCCTTTCTTGTAATGTAATCCTCACCTGCAGCACCGAATCGTGTTTTGAGGTGTGTATGTAGTGAAAGAGCACCCAACTCAATGGTATGCCCTTCTGTGTGTTGTAGTATGAGTTTTAAATGAGGGTGTTTGCTTTCCAGAACGTGTATTATTGCCACATGCGCGCGAAAGCGTCCATCCGCGCGCGCGCACTTTGAGCACCGAGTTGAGCGCTTATCTAGGAACACGATCGGAGGTCAGCGTCAACTTGCAGGCGTGCAAGAAGAGCGCGGAGACATGAGGGGCTGTGGTACAAAAGGTTAACTTCTACCACATGTGCGTCAGCTTCCCCAGCGCCGCAGGCCAGCCCCGCCCACGGAGCGAAACCATCAACCGCCGCAAAGCAGCCGAAACTAGGGAAGGGGGAAAAAAGAAAAAAATCCACCTCGCATGAAGCCGCGCTCATATATGTAGTGACCTCACTGTGCTGCGTCCAAGGATGTTAAAAATTGCAATTTTAAACCTTATTGGCTGCGCCCCTGCCTAGGGGGTGTGGTCGGCCTGGGCCCCTACGGGATATGGTTTGGGAATACGCCACCAGGCCCTGGCAATGCAAGCGCGCCGACACAACTGCCTATTTCAGAAGTATTTAGCTTCCATTTGATTGGATAGGTTGCATAACTCATTTTGTCATTGAACCAAATTCGTTTCTCCTTTTTAACCACCGTTAAGAGTTTTAGAACTGTGCGAAAGTAAACATTGTGTGAGGGTAAGATTTAACACCGCCTATACTTCTCATTTACCCAGCCCCCCCCGTCCCCCGCAAAATCGGAATTCAAGACATTGGCGGATTTGTTTACAACCTCTAAGTCTTATTTAGAGGTGTGGAGCGAAGGGTGAGTAAACGTTGTTTGTATTTTAAAAGCAGCTTCCCTTTAAATCTCTTTGCCGGATCTTGCCCTTGAATTGACCGATAACGGCACCGCTCCATCCAGGTGTCATTATCATAGCCACTGGCTGGGGAATTTAACGTCTGGGGCAAGTAAAATTTCTCTTTTTTGTGTGGAAAGCCATACGAAGTGAGTTAATCAACTGCAAGCCGTTCGTTCTTCTTCGAAACTGATGAGAACGTGGGTGCACTTTTGTATGCCAATATTTTTTTTCTGACGACGATCAGGCCCTAGCAACGAGTGAAATCGTGGTGGAATGAATATCAAGGCACGGCAAATACACCAGGTATTCACACTGAACCTTTTACATGCTTTTTCACTAAAAATGAAGTAGCTTAAGTTCAAAAAGGGTGTTGGGAGCCCATTACACCCTTTTTCTTGACTCTCAACACACTTTCCCTAGCTCTACACCCCTGTGTAGAAAAAAGCGTGTTGAACAACTCAACACCCTTGGTTTTTCTTAGAGCGTTGAAAGGGTGTTATAAAGGTGTTCAGCTGTTCTTTTAATAAGGTGATGCATGCATGTATAATGTCACTGTAACGAACAAGACATCCGCTCATGTGCTCGTCTACTCGTGAGAAAAGTTCAAACACAAAACAATTTTCGTCTGTAATGATTGCTGGATTCCATATATGGTGCATCCATGCCAAAACTGTAGCTTTGGAACGTGTAATATCAATTTTTTTACTTTTTGTTTTTCCACGCGGCATATGAGAGGTGGTTTAAAGATGGGAAGAGATTAGAATGTTGTACGGTATGAGAAACAGAAGAAAGTAGAGAGAGAGAGGCTGCCAAAACCACAGATGGTCACGAAACCGATAGGTTTTCGTGTCTACAGGTATGCATGCAGTCCAGTGGCGTGCAGAAAGACCATCAGCGACATGCCGTATTTATCGTCCTGCACCTAGCGGTTTTCGTAATCCGGTTTATCCCACCGGAGACCAACCTTTGTGAGTGCGTCGTCTCGAGCTGTCCTTGTTCCGTTGTACGTCCACAAATGATGCTTGGAATCAGCTTCAGCAACCGGAGACAGACACTTGGCACAAGTTCTTGAGTCGTCTTTTGAGTGCCCCAAGTCCTAGTGACTGAAGGTGTCAGGGCCACCCCAGCACGAAGCCTCCTGAGAGAAACTTCCTCCACCCAGGAAAGATTAGGGGAGGGAGCAGACACACGGGGGAATTATGGCACGTGTGTCCCTTCTCAGGAGAGGTTTCAGGGCTAAAATACGGTACCACGGATCACAAAGAAGCGGGCTAGGGGAGGATTCAGCGGGGAAAAAGAGCCGAAAAGATGGTCCTCTAATTGGTTCAGTATATTGTGACCATGCCCCTGTACCCAATGTACACGTATCGTAAGCTCTGAATGTTTTGTTGAGGCTGCGAATCTTCTGGCAGATCAGAGGTGCCTTTTTACTTGCTTCAGATGCTTCACAGCTCTGAGCGAGTCTGTGTATATAACCACCTCCGTGATGTTATAGAGCGCACTTCCAGCATTGACTGCGTCATGTACGTCCTGTAGCTCCAGTAGCAGCGGGTCCGGGGAGTCGGTAGTGTAACAGTGCCAGCATATAATTTCCGGGTGCGTGGCAATGACGAAAGCAGTCCGTCCTCCGTCCGGCAGAAGAGCTGCGCCTTCGTACAGTACTCAGTGACCTTCAGGGACTGTGGTATCGGTGGTTGGCGCTGGCTGGTCACGGCGACGAAGCTTAGACACCTTACTGGTTGTCATTGTCGTGTACCCCATCGGTGGAAGATCGTCTAAGGTTGAAGTGACGAGAGACTCATTACAAAAATGTGAAAGAAGCGCTGCGGCTTTTGGGCTATACAAACGCTTGAGCTTCCTTCCTCGTTCGCGCTGGTGTATAATATCCATTATGCGATTGCGCTGGGCGTGTTCCTGTAAGATTGGTATCGGGGTAAGACGAGGAAGTACCGTGATGGTGCGCATGGCTTTTCTGTTTATAGCCGCCAGTTGCGTCCATTGTTGCATGGCCAGTTTCTGAAATTGTGCCTTGTAGAGTAGGCGCGGCTGGAGAACAGCACGCACAAGTCATCTAGCCACATCCATGCGGGCTCCTCAACTACGCGTTGCAATCTGGCGGATCAAGTGCAAGGTTGTCGAGGAGTCATTGCTTGCCTTTCGGAGCCAATGAATACCAGAGCCCGACTGGTGGATCAGAAGCCCGAGCACCCTCAGCTCTTCTTTGGCTCGTATGGCAGCTGAACCAATTTTAAGTTGAAATGTTAGCCATGGTGGCTAACTTCCTTTCTGCCTTATTATCCACTTTTACGTAGCACGACTTCTCAGCTGAAATTTCTAAACCGGATGATTCCGCAAAGGCATAAAAAGTATCTAATGATAATGATTGTTGGTGCCTAAAGGCGCAATGCCAAGAAGGGCAGAGCGCCACAGAAAAAGTTACTGAATTTTTGATGACACCGTAAATACTAAAACATGTGAGTAAAAGCAAAAGTGAGGCAGAACCAAAGACAAAGGAGATAGCTGGAGTATAGGGCCAGGAAGATTACACGTGCTATACAAGAGCTGCAGAAATTTTACCTCAGGTAAAAACTTAAAAACACGTTGACTAGAAAACATTGGTTCGTCGGCTAAAAAGTATGATGGGTGCAGTAGAATGTGTCGTCTGTACAATTCAGGGAAATGTTTGTGTCGTGTTGTGTCAAGTGCCTTGCATGTAATTAGCATGTGGACTACGGATAGGCTATTTCCACACCTGCTACAGATGGGTCACGAAGTTCCCATGAGCAGGTGGGAGTGCGTTACAAGTGTGTGGCCTACCTGCAGCCTAGACAGGGTAACTCCAGGGTATCTGTTGTGTGAGTCAGTTCTGTAGCGTCCCAATTGTGGTTTTATTTCATACTAGCGGTAGTACACGGCGGTGCCCGGTTGGGCCATTATATTAGGGACAGCAAGTGGTATCTGTTAGCCAACATATTAGGCTACTTCATTTGGAAGCGGTACACACTCGGGAGCGTTTGCCTGCTGTCAGCACATAGGCTCCTACTGCAGCGCGTCGTGGAAATGTGAAACGACTGGTACTCGTGTTTTACTCCAACTCTCGCTAAACAAATTGCACCAAGATAGCGCGTTTGAGCGAATGAGTCAGTGAGTGAAAAAGGTTTTATTGAGCCGGCGAAGTGGGAGTGGTTCCCAATTTCAGAAAGCCATGTGATGAGTGCGCAGCCTTCGCTCTGGAGGAAGTGTTGTCGGGACATCTTCCCAATTTCAGAAAGCCATGTGATGAGTGGGCAGCCTTCGCTCTGGAGGAAGTATTGTCTGGACATCCAGATCGCTGTTAGTCACCAGGTTGTCCCACAGATCAAGGTTTGCAAAAGTGGATGGAAGAAGGAGCTTGGTTTGCTTGCACTCTTAATATGATATGAGGAAGAGTGCCAGATTGCAAACACAACTTGAATTCGGAAGGAGATTGCGCTGGGAACACATGATGGAGGCCGGCTGGGTGAGGGGTATTCCCTCCTCGTAGGAAGTGCCATCTCAGAAGATATGAACAACGCTCATCGGTACAGTTTTATCATAAGTAACATGGGCTCCCTACGGGAGGAGCGAGATTTCAGGAAGTTCCAGCAGATGCCGAGGGCTAACCCTTGCGCTTTTTACTGGTACATCTTCTCTTTTACATTTATGATATATGACACCTACGGGAGACGCGTAGTTGCCGAAGGTGTCAACAGATGGCGAGCCCTAAGCGAACGCGGGAAAACTCAACTGAATTTTGCGTCAAATAAATGCAGATTAAAAAATCTCGCTGGCCTTCTTATCTTCATGTTAGGACAAAATCCTGAAAGTGGTTTCTGGGCAATTAAATGGGCAGCATTTTCAAGAAAAAACGAATGGGAGATGTCAACCGGCTGGGTGGTTATTTAGGAAAGTGTAAAAACACAGTGTTTTCCCGAAATCCCGCTTGCCTCTATTGGGAGGGTGTCATTGAAAAATCTTGTATAACAGTGTTGAGATACGTGAGTAAGTTGCCTATCAAAACGAAAATCAGTTCGATATCTCAGATGGCGGGCGGTAAAAAAATTAATATTTGAAAAACTATTTTACCGCTTTTCACTCTTTCCATGGTGGAATTTTTAAAATTTTAAGAAATATTGACCTCCAACACCGTAATCAGAATGTGCCCTTGCAATCTGTAGCCGTTTGAAATACCAGTTTGGCTAGACGTGTACATAACCTGTAAGGCCTTTTTGGCTCATCAGCCGTGTCATTTGTAAAAAACAATTTTACCCTTTTAGCGGCGTCGCAGAGCGAAATCCTTCAAAGCGGTTCTGTGCATTTGTATGAGTAACATATTCTAGCAAAAATCAGTTGGATTACTGAATCGGTGAAATATTTATTTCAGAATCTTTAGGAACACCGTTTTATTTCCGGAATGCGGAATCACCCCGCTGGTGTTGGTTAGGGCGAAATCCAAAAACTACTTTTTAGGTATTCTTAAGGGCTACTTATATCAGCAAAAAGCGCTTCGATATGTGAATGGGTGACCGAGAAAATTACGAATTCACGAAACAATTTCACCCTTTTCTTCGGTTAGGAGGGTAACATAAACAACCCACCTTAGTGAGCACTTACTGAATGACGCAAATAAACTCGTGAAATTTCGAGTCTCTAGGTCCAACTGTTTTGGCTGGGCGTTGATGAGTCAGTCAGTCAGTCAGCCAGTCGGGCACTTCTTTTTATAGGTATAGATGACACCTACGGGAGACGCGTAGTTGCCGAAGGTGTCAACAGATGGCGAGCCCTAAGCGAACGCGGGAAAACTCAACTGAATTTTGCGTCCAAAAGAATGCAGATTAAAAATTTTCGCTGGCCTTCTTATCCGCATGTTAGGACAAAATCATGAAAGCAGTTTTCGGGCAATTAAATGGGCAGCATTTTCAAGAAAAAACGAATGGGAGATGTCAACCGGCTGGGTGGTTATTTACGAAAGTGTAAAAACAGTGTTTTCCCGAAATCCCGCTTGCCGCTATTGGAAGGGTGTCATTAAAAAACTTGTTTAACAGTGTTGAGATACGTGAGTAAGTTGCCTATCCCAACAAAAATCAGTTCGATATCTCAGATTGCGGGCGGTAAACAAATTAATATCTGAAAACTATTAACCGCTGTTCCTTCTCTCCATCGTGGAATTTTTAAAACTTTAAGAAATATTGACCTCCAACACCGTAATCAGAATGTGCCCTTGCAATCTGTAGCCGTTTCAAATAACAGTTTGGCTAGACGTGTACATAACCTGTGAGGCTTTTTTGGCTCATCAGCCGTGTCATTTGTAAAAAACCATTTAACCCTTGCGAAATCCTGCAAAGCGGTTCTGTGCATTTGTATGAGTATCATATTCCAGCAAAAATCAGTTGGATTACTGGAACGGTGAAAGAGTTATTTGAGAACCTCTAGGAACACCGTTTTATTTCCGAAATACGGAATCACCTCGGTGGTGTAGATTAGGGCGAAATCCAAAAACTTCTTGTTAGGTATTCTTAAGGGCTACTTATATCAGCAAAAAGCGCTTCGATATGTTAATGGGTGACCGAGAAAATTACGAATTCGCGAAACTACAATTTCGCCCTTTTCTTCGGTTAGGAGGACAACTTCTGAAAAACCCGCCTTAGTGAGCACCTACTGAATGACGCAAATAAACTCGTGAAATTTCAAGTCTCTAGGTCTAACAGTTTTGGCTGGGCGATGATGAGTTAGTCAGTCAGTCAGTCAGTCAGTCAGTCGGGCACTTCTTTTTATAGGTATAGATAGTTTGTTGTCTGTTTGTTGACTTTAGTGTAATTGTCATGGGTTACGAAGCTGTCGTCTGATGTGCGTCCTTAGGTCGGTGTAAGGTACGGTTGTATTGTCAACAGTAGTCATGACAGCAGAAGCACCAGCTATTTGATGGGTGGCCTCACTGCCAGGGATTCTACAGTGCCCTGGTACCCAGCATATAGTTATTTGAAGGTTTGAGGCATATGGAGTCATTGGTACCTTCAAAAGAGAATTGATCAGATAGTTTTTAGATGACGTTCTTGATGACAGTGCCTGTACAACGCTTAGGTAATCTGTGTACACGATGCAATAAGGAATTTTATGTTTGATGTGATTTCAAACGTGTCCGGTGCCATACGCTTCTGCCCTGTAAACACTGTCATGAGAAATCATTTTTTCCCTAACTCTTAAATTTAGTCCGTGCGCTGTACAAGAGACAGTAGAAACAGTTTTGGACATGTCGCTGAAGAATTCTGCGCACCTGTACATATCCTGTAGGAACAGGAAGTGCTGCAAAATCGCACCCTATTTTTTTCTACTAGTGTGAACAACAGGCTGCAAGATATGGTACGTAGACGCCATGGTGGAATTAAAATATAGATGGCTGTCTTGTGCGTGTCCGGCAGAGGGACCTTGAGTGCAGAAGCCTCCTCCCTAACTCTGAGAGAGAAAGATCAGGAGATCATCATCATCATCACCAGCCTATCTACGCCCACTGCAGGGCAAAGGCCTCTCCCATTATTCTCCAATTACCCCGGTCCTGTGCCATCTGTGACCAATTTATCCCTGGAAACTTCTTGATCTCATCTGCCCTTCTAACTTTCTGCCGTCCCCTGCTACGCTTGCCTTCTCTAGGGATCCACTCCGTTACCCTTAATGACCAACGGTTATCGTGCCTCTGCATTACATGCCCTGCCCACGTCCATTTCTTCTTCTTTATTTCTTCTAGTATGTGCTTAACACGCGTTTGTTCTCTGACCCACTCCGCTCTCTTCTTGTCTCTTTATGTTACACCTATAATTTTCCGCTCCAGTGCCCTCTGAGTCGTTCTCATTTTAAGTTGAACCCTTTTAGTGAGCCTTCAAGTTTCTGCCCCGTTGGTGAGTACCGGTAAGATGCAGCTGTCATACACTTTCTTCTTCAGGGACAATGGTAGGCTGCTATTCATTATCTGAGAATGTCTGCCGTATGCACTCCACCCCATTCTGAGCCTTCTAATTATCTCTGCCTCATGTTTGGGATCCGGAGTCACAACTTAGCCTAAGTAGATATATTCTTTTACCACTTCTACTACCTCGCCCCCTATCCCAAACTGCTGGGCTGTGCCGAGGTTATTGATAATTACTTTAGTCTTTTGCATATTAATTGCCAGGCCCACGGTTCTACTCTGTTCGTCTAGTGCGGAAAGCATGCTTTGCAATTCGTTCCCCGAGTTACTTAGCAAGCAACGTCATCAGAAAATCTGAGGTTACTGAGGTATTCTCCATTAACCCTTACTCCCACCTGTTCCCAATCCAACGTTCTGAATACTTCTTGTAAACATGCTGTGAATAACATTGGAGAGATTGTGTCTCCTTGTCTGACGCCCTTCCTTGCAGCTATTTTACTGCTCTCCTTATAGAGCATGACGGTAGCTGTGGATCCATGGTAGATATAATCTAGTATTTGTACATTATGCTCATCAATCCCCTGGTTCCGTAATGCCTGAATGACTGGTAGGGTTTCGACCGAGTGAAATGCTTTCTCATAATCTATGAAGGCTATATATAGGGTTTCAGAATACTCAGCGCACTTCCCTATCCCCTTACTGATCGTGTGAATATGGTCCATTGTTGAATAATCTTTACGGAACCCTGCTTGTTCTTTAGGTTGGCTGAAGTCTAAGGTTGAAAAAATTGTTAGCGATTACCTTGGTAAGTACCTTGTAGACGACTGACAGTAAGCTGATCGGCCTGTAATTTTTCAATCCTTCATGTCACCTTTCTTATGAATTGAGATTATGTTCGCGTACTTCCAAGATTCCGGTAAGCTTGCGGTAATGACGCATTGCGTATACAGGTTTGCCAATTTTTCAAGTACGATTTCTCTGCTAACTTTCAAGAAGTCTGCTGTTATCTGATCCTCACAAGATGCTTTGCCCCCTTTCATTTCTTTCAAAGGCTTCCTTATTTCTTCGGTCGTTATTGGTGGGGTGTCTATCTCCTCTTAACTACTTTCTCGCTCGACATTACCCTGGATGTCCCTGTTACTGTACAGATAACTAAAGAACTCCTCAGGCACTGCGACTATTTTATCCTTATTTGTGTTGACATTGCCTTGCTTATCTTTAAGTGCATACATCTGATTTTTCTCCACGCCAAGACGCGTCTTCACTGCTTTCAGGCCACCTCGTTCTTTACAGCTTATTCGATCCTCTCCATATTATACTTCCATATGTCAGCTGTCTTACGCTTATTGACTACCTTTAAATCCTCTCTAGTTCAATTCTGTCAGCTGGGGTGAAGATTGTCATGGTTTGCCGTTTCCTAAAAAGATCTTTCGTCTCCAGGGAAAGTTTGCCAGTATCCTGTCTAGCCATCGTGCCCCCGACTTCTACTGCACACTGCGTAATAATGCAGGTAAAGTTGTTGCTGGCTTCCTGTTTCGTAAGCTCGGCTTACTCGGTAAGAGCTAAATATCGGTTCTGCAGCGCGTTCCTGAATTCTTCTACTTTACGCCTTACTGTTAGCTCATTAATCGGCGTCTTTCGTACTAGCTTGGTACTAGGAGATATATGGCCTGTTTAAAAAGAGCTGTAAATTTGATGTATCGTTCATGATAGGATTAAAAGGATGGTTGGTGAGAGATATGATCTTAGATGCATACACAAATCAACATACTCCCGCTCATGCCCTAGGCACTATTTGTTACACTCGACATACCGACTCTCGACGGGGCTGGTGCAGAAAGCGCCGCATTAGAGGCGAAGGTCAAGACGCAGCACTGGGTCGATCATCTTTAGGGCTGTTTTGGTCGCTCAAGAATACACGACACTGCCGTATTCAGGCCGAGACTCCACCAAGCCTGTGTAAGGGGAAGAAGGAGTTCTTTGTCGGCCCCATAAGATTGGTGTGAGAGGATCTTATGAATGTTCATTGTTTTTAAGAATTTGCATTTGAGCTGTTTCATATGAGGAATGAATGTAGGATTTTCATCGAATAAAATACCTAAAAGTTGTGCTCCTTGTTCACAGGAATCGGCACGTTCTTAAGAGTGATTTCTAGGCCTGGGTGGACCCAACGCTTTCTGGAGAATACAACGCAAGAGCTTCTTTCGCGATTCAGTTTAAAACCATTCTTTCCCGCCCAGCTGGAAAGTTTGCTTACACCAAGCTTGACTTGACGTTCGCAGATGGACATATTACTTGATTTATAGGATATCTGGACTTCTTCTACATACATGGAATAAGAGAATGTA
This sequence comes from Haemaphysalis longicornis, assembly GCF_048455015.1. Classification (NCBI taxonomy): domain Eukaryota; kingdom Metazoa; phylum Arthropoda; class Arachnida; order Ixodida; family Ixodidae; genus Haemaphysalis; species Haemaphysalis longicornis. Next base: position 138,915,958 of record NW_027526295.1, on the reverse strand, counting down.
GGTGGCAATGCATTTCCAAGAGAGTTCATGTTTACTATGAAGAGAGTGCAGCACAACACTCCACCTTGAGGGACACCGTTTTCTTGCACGTGAACCCTTGAGAGTCCACTACTCACTCTCACTCGAAACGTTCTCTCTGGCAAGGAACTAACAAGGGTGTTTAATACGTTACCCGAGACACCAAATGACTTGAGGTCACTAAGAATTCCGTAACGCGAAGCGGTGTCATAGACCTTCTCTATGTACAAAAACACTGTAAGACAGAACCATTTATTCAGGAAGGCGTCCTCTATTAATGATGCAAGTGCTGCGAGCTGGTCGTTCGTGGATCGCTCCGTCTTGAAGCCTGCCTGGCAGCTCTCGAGACGACCATTGTACTCAAGAAAAAAATTATGCCCTTCCACTCTTTGAAGAAGGATGGCCTGCAAAGCTGGATGCAGTCCTTGGAGTGCACAAAACAAAATACGTTTATCGCAATAATTTGCAATGGAGTATATTTCATAGCCAATTAGTTGAATGAACCTCTGACGGATCTAAGCTTTGTTATTGCAGATAAACATGCGAGTGCCGGTGTCCCTCCCGCGTCATAAGCATCTTACTGTTTGTATAAGGCCGGTTTCGGACTGTTGCCGTAACTGTTGTAATAACTTTAAACAATGATGTTCTTTCACGTCTCAGGCAACCGAACTGCGCGACATTGCATTTTTACGTCCATAGATAACGTTATGGGTTTTGCGGCGGTAATCTGAACATAGCCTAACACACAAACCTAATCTCCTCTACCACTAGGGACTCCGAACAACTCCTCAGGCATAAACAAGCAAGTGTTCATGTGCCTGGGCTTAGAAGTGGCAGACGCTGTCCAAAATATCCCCTGAAAGCCCTCTGAACAATACATATTGGGTCACGCTGGGGCAATTAGCCGTTCATTCGGGAGGGATTCGCCGCTACTCCACGAGCTGAGATTGAGGCGGTAACGGTGGTGCCTGTAACGTTCTCTTGTCTTTGCACCCATTCGCGCTTTTCTTCGGGCTAGTGCTTCCATTCTTGCTCTTCTTCCTTCAAACAAACGGCATGCATCCATCAAATAACGATTTAAAACCTGGAAGCCCTTGAGCTCTATTCTCGCGTACAAACATGTGGCTCTACGGTTTCCTTCCCCTTCGTATGCATCTTACGATATGTAAGATGTCTGTGTAACACATCAACCCACACCCGAACCACTCGATTAGGGAGGACAGCCAACTAACCGCATTGAGCCATGTAATTTCGACATATAAATCTCCCAACAGCACAACCGGCATTTCATAGGCAGCGGCATGAGGCCTAGCTTTGCGTGCACGCCCCCTTTTTCTCCCAGCAAACCGTGCACGCATAAACCAGCAACAGGTGATGGCGCATACTTAGGCGTGAAAGACACCAACGCAAATGTCGCTCGGAAGGCCTTACAGGCTGAACAATTTACACCATCTTCCCCCGAGGGGAACCATGAGTAGATGCGACGCATCGTGGAGGGGTGGGGGGGGAAACACATGCGTAAAATGGAAACATAACAACAATGGACATGCAAACATAACGGAAACGCAACGGAAACCCACATAGTCTCCATTCAAATCCTCGGTGGTCATCGGATGTCATCGGCGGAGCGGCGCGGTGGAACGGCGGCGGAACGACTGAATGGAGCGGCGCTGTTACCGCGTTTATATGTAGCGGAATTAGAGAGAGCAGCGCATGCGCATGTGTTTAACCGAGCGCTAACGTTCGCTGGCACACAGATGGCGCTGCGGTGAGAGAGCGGCGTTAGCGTGCAGCTGGCGCGGCGTGGAAAATAGGGGAGAGACGTGCGGACTACGCCGACTACGGCGCACAAGGCGAGTTAAAGAGATGCGTCGCATTTAAAAGATATATGGGCTCAAGCAGCCGTTCCAGCTGCGGAAGTTTCTCTTCTACCTACGGAGGGCTTCGGTAGTTTTAGGAAGCCCTTTGGCAGCCGTTACCTGGGCTTCATGGGAGCGCCGTCTGTTTATGTCCGCATAAACGAGTGAGCGAACGCAGCAGCGACAAACGCAATAAAACGGAGAAGAGCATCTAAATATGAGTGAAGGGGAGTACCACACGTGCGGTCACATCGTCATGCCTGTCACTGCCTTTCTCTCACATGTTTCATGAGTCGCCACTAAGGAGCACCCTCCCCCTGACACTTCCCAGACGCGGTTAAACCCTCCGCTAATCTAAACCACATGACGTTTGCGCGAGAGGTTCCAACACGACACGCAACAGCATGCTCGCTGCTTCCTTGTGCGGGCTAGTCGGAACCACGCGACGTTTGCACGGAATGTTCAAACACGATTTGCAACGTGCTGCGCACTGCGAAATAGCAGCAGAGTAGCGCGCGCCGCCGTACGTTCGCTAATCACGCGAACACTTCCTGAGACGCTGCAGAAATACGCCGTGACCGAGACGACTGCAGCTCGCGCTGCGTAAGAATTTCATATTAGGTTGTGTAGTAATCACCAGCGCCGTTTTTATGTCCATGCGTGCTTTTGTTTTTTTTTTCTCAATTATCTGATTACCATATACCGCCGTTAGCCGCGACTGCGGAACTTGCCAAGGGGCATCGGTGGAGGCGAGGGGAAAAATAGTTGCGAAAGAGGTGTCAGCGGTGTTGCCGAGGAGCCGAGGAGCGGCGCCGACTATATCGATGTCACCGGAATGAAAACTGGGGAGGGGGGATTAGATATATACTGCTTTGCAGTAAAACATCTAGGGCTTGCCGGAGATGACGGCACTGTAAACCGAGGTCTCGGTTTGTGGAACACAGTGTGACATCATCCGCGTAGATGATCAATCTCACAAAAGAATATCTTGTACCTTCCATGCCAAGGGTTGAAATGCGATGTTAAAGAGTAGCGGTGCTAGCACGGAACCTTGCGGTACCCCACGATTCGATGTAAATAAACCCAACCGGTTTCCCATCCACTCGTACAGAAAACGCTCTTGAGCACACTAATGAGTGTACCACTCTGGATACATGAAGTGTACCCCTAAGGCCTCCATGTTGCTGAGTATTATCCTGTGGTCCACGTTGTCATAGGCCTTGGAAATGTCGGTGGCCACGACAGTCCGCAAAAGGCGGCTGTGGGGTGAAAGATGCAAGGTATCATCAGCCAGAAGAGAGAGTCCATCCTTTGTAACTAGGTGCGGTCTGAAGCCAATCTGGGCCGGATGGTATTTCCTGTCGTTCTCAAGCCACCAAGATAATCGAGTGGCCACTATTCGCTCAAATATCTTGTATATTGTCGGTGTCAAAGAAGTAGGTCTTAGTGCATTAATACGCGTGGGTGCTTTTCCCGGTTTGGGGATAGGCACTACAGCATAATATTTCCACTCGGGTGAATGACACCTTTCGCTTATACATCATTCAACGAACGGAGTAGTGCGTTCAAGGCCTCTCCCTCGAAGTTCTTGAACAGCTCATACGGGATTTCATAATACCCTGGAGAAGAGTGAGTGCGCTTTTGATTCTTCAATGGCCGAGATGAGCTCGGCCATCGCACACTGTTCGGTTACACTCGATTCGTCCAGTACCACAGCAGACGGAGGGGTGGCCGGAGTTTGTTGGTGCTTAGGAGAGAAACTCTCGGCCGCTCTGTCCGTAAACTCCTCTGGGGTGATGTTCAGAGCCAGGCCAATGATAGCTGATGGATGAGCCAGGCTGCCACTCCTCTCCATTGCTTGGAAGGCCTGTTACACACAGAACACAAATAAGCCGGAATGGGAGTAAATGGCTTGTGTCATAACTCAGTACCAATTCGGAGTTTTCAGAACTCCTTCCAATGGGAGTTTCGCCTTACTCCCATTATTTCGGCAGTTTTTTTAGTAGCATATGGGAGTTTCATTTTACTGCCACTACAATGGGAGTTTCCAGGGGTACCATTGGGAGTGTATTGTTTCCTCCAACTGGGAGTTTTCAGGGGGCGCATTGGGAGCAGTGTTGACCTGCATTCGAGGTTTTTTTGTGTGTTTTTCTGCGCTTCATATATATGCGCTGCAGTGGAATTTATTACTGCATTTGGGAGTTCTTAATAAGGGCACAGGCCGCATTTTTATTTTTCGTTGGGGATCACGTAATTTCTAGTCTTTTTCCGCTTCAAACGTTGAATGGCGAAACGTGAAAAGTTTGTTTTCTGCACAGTCAATTTATTGCATAAAAAATACATGGATACGATACACGTGTGAACACGTTAATAAGACAATAAAAACACTGAATCAACAAAACACCTACATCGAGAACACAAGGTATCTTGGTAAGAACTTTATCTACTACAACACTCAACGAAAAAAATTTAAGCCATTTGCAAACAATGAGGTCAGCATGGTGTCGGTGCGCTGTTTGCTTGCACCTGCCTCCCAAACGCTGACGTTGCCGCACCCCCTGGCACGTTCTTCTGGAAGCCACAGCAGCACATTCATTAGAGGGATAGCAAAACGCTTTAAATCTGCGGTAACAAATACATAAGCATATTGGGCATCTGACCTGAAAAAAAAAAAAAAAAGAAACGGCACTGTAAAGACGCTGAACTTGTCACTCTTGTGTCCAACTTTCCGTAATGTCTGAATGTTTGTTTAAAGCTAGGCAAAATTGCACTTCTGTCCGAGACACCTGCGCTCACTAGTTCGTCAAAAGGAAGTGCTCTGCTGTTCAAAAAGGTGCGCGACCCTTGTGGCGACCAACTTCTCAAAACGCTTCATTTACCTCTTTTCCTTGCGTGTAGTGTTCTGGGAACGAGCTTCAGGTTTTACCCCCCGCACTGCCCCTCTCTCCCCTCACCGAAAGTTAAGGAAAAATTTCGGTCGGTGTGACGCCTGCGCGTGCCCCCCTTCAAAAAAAAAAATAAAATAAGCAGTCGTCTGTCGACTCTACAGAATGCTCCCTCGAATGGCGTTTGCTGGTTATAGTTACACGCGCCTAGCGTACGGAGAGCTCCCACGGAGCCCCGACCTTCTCCCTTTCCAGTGAAAGCAATTAATCGCCGGCGGCACGCGGCAGTCACCCTCCTCGTAGCAGGCGCGGCTGGCACCACACCTACTTCTCAAGAAAAGCGGCTGTCCTGCGACGTTTGACCGGCCAACTTCACCCTCGCTTGCCAGTAAGCCACAGACACAGCCTAACAAAAACACCTAACAGCTGTCCAGAGTTCGGACAGTTTTCATTCTGCTTGCGAGTGTGAACCAGTGAGTGTTCTGCTCGAGACCCGCGCAAATACGCATTGCTTTCACACCGTTCGGCCTCCCCAATGACGTTCCGGGCATGGTGCCGTCTTTCACGCACAACGCTCACCTCCAGTGGCGGAGAATCGCCCGTGCAGTGGCGCGGGAAACACGTTGAGTTTATTTGACGCTAGAAGGGGCACAAGTCTGCCAAAATGTCGCGTACAATAAAAAACGTGAAAATCTTACCTTCAACCACCTCGGAGAGGCACAACCGCGTTGTTTTTAACGAGCCACTCTCAGCGATCACTGCATTTAGGCCTCGCGTCGGCTCGCTGGCGTATTCCGTCGGGTCGAAGGTCGGTGACACGGAGGTGACGTTGCAGTCCGTCGCACGTAAGTCCAGGCTGGTTCCACAATGTTCGCAACGAGCTTCGGTTGTTGGGAAGCACTTCACATCCGTTCGTCCGGCCGCAAGTTCACACTGGCAATAAATTTTCGGGGGCGCTGGAGCTCACACGACACACGACACCAACTGGCAGCCATTTTGTAAGGACGCGTAAAGGAGGAAGGGGTGAAGGAGGAGGAGAAGGAAATGGAGGTGGCGTGGGAGTTTTTAATACTCCCATTAGGACAAACGCAGTAATCACAGCCAGATACTGCATTTTGTGAAGAGGTACAACCGTGGTAAATGCGCTTATTTACGACGGCTTGTGGCCCCCGGTGTAAACTGGCAGTTTTTCTACCATCATACTACCACACGTGGGAGCAGGCCGCCTGTCGTGAGGAGTTTAGAAGACGTATTCCAGCCAAGAAACTCCCATTCAGGCTAACTTGTGTTTTGTGTGTATAAGGTCTTGTTTCCAGTGCGAGAGCCAAGACCAGAGCACCAGCCATGCCAACGGCGACGTGACAACTGCTTCTCGTAGCGTCGCGCTTGTGCCACAATATGGTTTGTCGCGACACGAGCGTTGAATTGCGTCGGGCGGCGATTAGCAAAAATCTCTGCTCGGCGACGCTCTGCCCAGAGTTTAAGGAGGTGCATATCGGGCTTCGGTTGATCCTCGTTCACGGAGGTATGGTATGTATAGTGCAGTCAGTGAGTACGAACTGCAGCGTAGAAAGTAGGTTCTCGGCAGCTAGTGAAGACGCTCGTTCGTCAGAGAGGACTTTGTCCCAGTGAACAATTCTGACCTTGTGACGAAGTTTTTGTAACTTCTTGTGTAAGCCAATCAAAACTGGTCAATCGTCGCTTGCCGAAGCGTCTGGTTCCGGATTCCAGGATGGGTTCTCGGTGCCAAGCCACCATGTAAGGTCCGGAGCTTGAGACCGAGTTAAAGCAATGGTAGGTACTGCAGCGACGTTCAGTCAGGAAAAGTTCATGCACGTGAAGGTGTCATGAACCTGTTTTCCTCTCTTCTCCCCCTACGAGTGTGGGAGTGCCTGGGTACATAGCCCTAAGGTGGTAGAGCCAACCAAGGTGAAGACGTGCTCTGCATGGCCTCCCATAAAATGACACTAAGAGAAGTGGTGTTTAGGCAGGGCGCGTTAAAACTGCGACCAGCTCTTGCTGTTGGTTGCACCATTTCTGAAGATCGATTTGTGTTTCAGGAACACTACTGGCAATGTATATTGCCGCTTTTCCATGTGCATCACCTGTGCGATTATCCGGGATAGAAATACTATGGTAACCAATGAAGTAAGGGAGAGCACACAAGTTGTTTGACTCCTGTAAAAGGGGCGCCCACACAAGAAGTTTACCCGAGCAAATTTTGGTTTTTAGTTCTAATTTGTTCGAAAGGCCTCTGCAGTTTCCTTGCACGCTCAGATGTAGATTGTTTGAAGGAAATTTAGCCATTGCATAAGCTAGCTTGTGTTGGTTGGGTCAGCGTGGAGAGGGTATCAAGTACAACTGTCCAGATGGCTGGATCACTAGTGGTTGGGTTTTGAGTATTGACTCCAAATTCGTAAAAGGACTTCAAAACAGAAAAGACTTCAGTTGTGTGGCGAAAAGAGTGCTGCCCGACTGCAGCACGCTTGGGTTTCTGTATGGTGTTGAAACGGTGTGAAATAGGGGTTCAGTTGCGAAAAAGGAATAGCGGAGCTTCGGGTCAACGTTTGCTAGGCTTTGCGGTGTGCTTGCTAAGATATAACACAACCGCTGAGGAGTGAAACCAAGTTTAACCGGGTTTTTCAAGGCTGTTCCAGGGTGTCCCCCACCCTGGCAGCGGATCTAAGGGGGAAACGATCTAGGTCAACCCCCACCTGTGCTGTTTCTCCAGCCTTGTAACCCCATTAGAAGACGAGCCATTTTCTGCGTTTTCGAATCCCCAAAAAATTAGTACCTTTGAAACGGTATAGTAATAGCATACGCTTGCGCCTTCTGTGATCATACTCGAACCGGATCCAAGGCCGGGTTCACGGTTATATCTTATCTGCGGTGGTGCACTCTTTACAGGGTGTGCAGTCCTTTTAAAAGCTTTCTACCTTACCAGCTTGTGGATCGTTCGGGGCGTGCGGGACAATAAACTGCCCAACGTGGAGCAGGAGAGAGCGGGAGGGGGGGGGGGTGGCGGGCTAAGCGGAGGGTTTCTCTCACGGAGCACACTGTAGATGGCGCGGCGAATTGACGCGACGTCCCCGCGTGGATGTGCCTGCTCGCCGGTGGGCGCATCGACGGTACGCCTTTGTCGTCTGTTTAGCGATGATTGTTTTGGGCCTGCTTTGGCGCAGCTTCGCGTCCATGGCGCGGTGCCTTCGCACGGCTTAACTTGTTCGACAGCGCCTCCAGGGTAATCCGCACCGGAAGGAATAAAGTGGTCGTGCGGCAAACATGTATTAAGGATTGCTATTTTTCCTTCCTTCCTTCCTTGAAAACACTCGTACCTGTGTGGCGAAATAACAGTCACAGAGTGTAAAATGTCAGCCATATTACAGTATTTTTGGTACCTTGGTGAGGCACGCTAAACAAAACTTGCAAGGACATCTAAGTTTCTATCCTAAGATGTAAGGCACGATAGCGACAGTTCGACTCCCAGTGAACATTTCCGTACGCAGCTGCTGCATTTCCAATTTGTGATTCACGAGCACGAAAGCTTATCAGAAAGAAAAACCAGGGTTTGTAATCGCCGTGTCCCAGGAGCGACACACGCTCTCTGCGCTTCGGTGGCTTAAAATTTGAGCGTAAAAAATTGCAAATGCGAGGTGTTGGTCAGTTTGAGCGAGGAGGAGTCATGGTCAGTGTATCAAAATATCTGACCGGGCTGGACATTTCACTTTTTTCAAAGAGAAAGAGCAAGCAAGAAGATCGTTGTACAGAATAGTTGTGGCCCACAAAAATGGGGTAAAGAGATGGCAAAAAGCTCAAAGGTGGAACCTGTGTCTACAGCACCAGATGCAGCAGAGCATTCCCTTGCCCTCTCAATCAGCTCGCGCTGATCTTGAAGTAACGAGCTGGTCAAATCTGCCGCCCATGCTTCGAAGAAGTGGAATATGTTATGTTTGAGTTGTTCTCCCCTAGTCATTGCCTTGGACATGGCTAGATTGTGTGCAAGAGGGTCGATGTTTCCCCTATATTAGCAGAGGTCTAAGTTAATTTCTGATGTTCCAACCGAACACGTGGATTTTTATATCACTGTGTTGATTTTTCGTCTACAGAGGTCGGTATCCTTTGACATTAGGACCTCGTTGTAGCAAGGGGAAATATTGTGTGCCTAGGCATGGAATGAAGATTCATTCTTAAAGTTTTTCGAAGAGGGCAGTGTGATAGTCGTGGTCACAAGGAGCACACTATGTGAGATGGTGTGCCTCTTGCATAGGGTGTGGTTCGCTTTCAGACTATTGGATTCGTGTGTCCACGTGCCTTTCCCCGTACGGAGCACCTTGAGTATTCATGGTGACGGTGAGCAGCGACACCGCGGACCCCGAACTCCCAAACATAAGCCGTGTCCAACCGTGGCGACGTGTTGAAAGGTGAAGGGTAGAAGCCGTAAACGGTGGCCGTCGGAGCCTTGGTCAAGCTGCGGCCGATGGGCTCCCTGCCTGTCTACCAGGCAGGGAGCTCCGGGATCTCTTTGACTAGTAGGGTAAGGTCAAAGGAGAAAGTACCCCCGTCTCCCTGCTTTCCAATGTATGATATGGCATTTTCAAACCCCCCCCCCCCCCCAAACGTAATCGGTCCCTGAAAAGGGGCCGCACCGAAGTTTCCTTTCGTCCTTTGTCTTCGATCTCCATTCCAAAGCCCGATAATTTCTCGCGCTTCCTGGTTATGGAATCCCTAGCTAAATCAAAACCCATCACTTCCCAGTCTGTCTTTCTCATTTCCAAGTTTCTTGAAAGCCTTGTAGGCAAATTGTACAAGGCTTTCACAACCGGAGAAGTCCTAATTGAAGTCCAAAACAAACAACAATCCTGTAACCTCTTGAAGCAAACGCGCATTTTCGATGTTGACATCAAGATCACGCCCCATCGCAGTCTGAATAGCTGCCAGGGCGTGATCTCTAATAAAGATATAATAAATGAGACTGAAGCAGATCTGCTCGACGGCCTTAGCGGTCAGGGCGTGACAGCAGTGCGGCGAATCACGATACGCCGAAACGACCAAATCATAGCTACTCAACACATAATCTTGACATTTGACCGCTCAACGCTTCCTGAGTCGGTCAACGCAGGCTTCATGAGGTGTCCGGTCCGACCCTACGTGCCAAACCCACGCCGCTGCTTAAAGTGTCAGCGGTTTGGGCATGGCACAGCCTCTTGCCGTGGTAAACCGACGTGCACAAAATGTGCAGCACACGATCACCTAACCGACAAATGCGAATCCGAGAGCTTCACCTGTGCGAACTGCCAGGGACCGCACGCTGCCTATTCCAGGAGCTGCAAAAAATTCAAAAAAGAAAAAACAGATCATTGCCTTGAAACTAAACGAGAACATTACCTTCCCAGAGGCGCGAAAGAGGTTCGCCTCTTTCCCCTTGGGGAGGTACGCCGACGCAGCTCGCCGGGGGGTGGAGCGGCGTCTTGTTTCGGCGGGGACCCAGTACCGCGAGTCGGACCTGGTCCCGCCCCCGCCACCCCCTCTGGGTTGCCTTCGGCGGCCCAACTCGCCTCCGCACCGCTCGCTGAGCCAGCAGCGGCTGTGGTGGCAACCACGTCTGGTGGGGTTGCTGTGCACCCACTGTCTCCTATTCTCCATCGGCCCGAAGCACATGCGGGGGCCCGGAGGAGATGGAGCTGGAGGAAACCGCAGCAGGTCTTACCTCCGCCGCACCGCCGGTGCCACCCCGGGTGCTCCTGACGCTCTCGGCGGTCGCGGCCAAAACGAAGGGAACTGCAAAGGGTGCCAGTCCAAGTCTATGGTGCCCAGCCGGCTGCGCACCCCCTTGCCTTCAGATGACGACCTAGACGTCGAGCCGTTCCGGCATGCACCACAGCGGAAGGAACGGGCTCCAGCGTCCAGGTCAGTAGAGAGAATCAAAAAGCCCCTTCCAAGAGTACAAGCCCCGAAACCCGACACATGAACACACACATACTCCAGTAGCTTTAAACTTCAATAATGGAAAGAGAAAATATCATGCAATGGAACTGCAGAGGCCTTCTTAAAAATCTTGATGATGTCTATGAGTTACTGCATTCCAATCAGCCAAGTGTGATGTGTCTCCAAGAGACCCATTTAAACTCCATGCACACAAATTTCTTGAATAGTTACTTGGTATTTAGGAGGGGTAGAGATGGTGGTGGCACATCCTCAGGCGGTGTGGCCATCATTGCCCGGAAAACCTTTGCGTGCCACACTGTCCAACTACAGACCATCCTAGAGGCTGTTGCCATTCGAACAATAATTTTCAATAGGCTTATAACACTATGTTCTCATTACATCCCTCCTGACTTCCAACTATCGAGCACAGATTTCGAGGGTCTGGTAGATCAGTTCCCCGAAACTTTCATTCTTTTAGGCAACCTCAACGCACATAACTCTCTTTGGGGCTTTGCTCGCACGAATGCCCGATGTCGCCTAATTGAGAAATTGTTAACATCGTCGGGAGCATGTCTTTTCAACCAAAAAAAGCCAACATATTATAGTATAGGACACAACACTTATTCACACTTTGACTTGGCTGTTGGATTTGCAGTTCTCTTTCCATGTCTTCAGTGGGGTGTGGGCATTGATCCTTATGGTAGTGACCACTTCCTCACCTCACTAACATATATAGGTAAGGGCCCGAGCAGTCCATCTTCCCAGAACAGGTTTAATGAAGCAAGAGCAAACTGGAATATATTAACAGATTCATCTAAACTACACTACACGTCCATAACGCAACTACACGTTGAGCAGGCAACCCAACTACTCACGGCGCACATCCTCGACGCCGCCGAAAAGTCCATACCCCACGCCTCTGTTGCCCTGCGCAACCAGCGGAGGCCGTGGTGGAATGAGGACTCTAGGCGGGCGCGAGAGGCCCAGAACAAGGCGTGGGGTATCCTTCATCGGTACCCCACGTCGAGTAACCTCCTCTTGTTCAAACGGGCCAAGGCGTTTGGAAAACGAGTGCGCCGTGAGGCAAAACGCGATAGTTGGCGTACATTCATAACATCAATTAACTCCTACAGACACATGGAAAGTATGGACACGTATACGCAAACTCAAGGGACAACAAACACACAGCCTGCCTCTGGTCAGCACAACAGAGGATACTATCGAAGACCAGGCTGACACACTCGCACAACACTTCCAAAACGTTTCCAGTTCAGCACACTACACAAACACTTTCATTAAACACAAACTCGTGGCCGAAAAGAAGCCTTTACATGACGATGAGAGATCAGCTACTTCTTATAACTCTGAGTTCACACTTAATGTGCTGAGGGGTGCTCTGAGCACGTGTAAACTCTCAGCTCCAGGCCCAGACAACATTACATATACAATGATACAGAACTTACACACAGACACTTTTGTAACTTCTTCACCTTTTCAACAAGATATGGCTTTCGGGGCACATTCCAAAGTCTTGGAGTGATGCCATAGTTGTAGCATTCTTGAAAGAAGGGAAGGACCCTTCTTCTCCCGCTAGCTATCGACCCATTGCCCTGACCAGCTGCCTGTGCAAGCTTCTCGAGAAGATGATAAAGATGATAAACCGGAGGCTTGTGTACTTTTTGGAGTACAACGGTCTTCTCGAGAGCTGCCAGGCAGGCTTCAAGGCGGGGAGATCCACAAACGATCAACTTGTGGCACTAGAGTCATATATTAAGGATGCCTTCATTCACAAACAGTTCTGTTTACCTGTGTTTTTCGACCTAGAAAAGGCCTGTGACACCGCTTGGCGTTATGGGATCCTTAATGACCTGAAGTCATTCGGTGTTTCTGGTAATATGTTTAACACCCTTGCTAGTTATTCGTCGGAGAGAACCTTTCGCGGCAGAGTTGGTTCTGCACTGTCAAAGGTACACGTGCAACAAAATGGCGTGCCGCAAGGCGGAGTTCTAAGCTGCACTCTCTTCATAGTAAAAATGAACTCCCTTGGGAAGGCACTGCCGCCTACAATTTCTTACTCCATGTATGTAGATGACGTGCAGATATCTTTTAAATCATGTAATATGTCAATATGCGAACGCCAAGTCCAGCTCGGCGTCAAGAAACCTGTCAGCTGGGCAGACAAGAATGGTTTTAAATTGAATCCTGTAAAAAGCTCCTGCGTTGTGTTCTCTAGGAAGCGCGGGGTCCATATGGACCCTGACTTTACTCTTAATGGCTTGTCGCTTCCTGTGAACAAGGAGCACAGGTTTTTAGGTGTTGTGTTTGACCACAAACTCACATTCATCCCACATATCAAGAAACTTAAGCATAAATGTATGGAAACAATGAATATCCTTAAGGTTCTTTCCCACCAATCCTATGGGGCTGACAAAGAACTCCTACTACGGCTCTATACTGCTTTGGTTGGTTCTCGTTTAGACTGTGGCAGTGTGGTATTTCGGTCGGCGACTAAAACAGCGTTGCGAATGCTTGACCCAGTGCTACATTTGGGGCTACGGCTTGCGTTGGGTGCTTTTCGCACTAGCCCCCCGTTGAAAAACACAACAGAAAAATACGACATAATGATCCTGGGAGGGAATGGGACATTCTGTAGTCTGTAGTAAGTCCTGTCCTGTAGTCTGTTGTAAGCCCTGCCCTGTAGTCTGTAGTAAATCCTGTTCTGTAGTCTGTAGTAAATCCTGTTCTGTAGTCTGTAGTAAATCCTGTCATGTCTGTTTTTATACTAAATCTTGTCATGTCTCGAATTTCAACTTGTTTTGCAAAAGAAATTTATTTCCCGTGATGTTTTTCTATTAAGTACCTCAAGTATGCAGGATGGGCATAACAATTTCAATAAAAATATGACCAGTGAGAATTTGGGGGCATTCTTGCTTTTCTGCAACAAGCCTAAAATTGTTTTCAGTGAATAACTGATTTCAGAAAGCTGTACCAAAAGGCAATGTAAGCTTCGACATAATAAAAGGCGCACTAGACGGGGACACAAGAAAAGACAATGACACGGGATGAGCGCTAATCCCGTGTTATTAGCGCTTGTCCCGTGTCACTGTCTTTTCTTATGTCCCCGTCTAGTGAGCCTTTTACCATGGCGAAGTCGTATCACCAACAGCGTTGCTAGCCCAAAGTTCTCCGGTGCAATGTAAGCAATGCAACGAGTGGTACATTCATGCATGCCATACAAAAGTTCGATGTTACGCAGACTGCACATGCCTGATGCATGTGCAGTCGCATAAACTCGTGCACACGCACACTGCACACGCGGAAACTCGTGGATCCGGCAGCCGCTGGAACGTGACGCTGGAACACGCCGGAGACCATGCCGTCTCCAGCGAATAGCGTGGCCGATGCTCGCGCTAGGCGTTTTTTATTAATAGCCGTGTAATTATAAACCCGCGTAGCTGTTAACAAGAAATACAGATGTTTTTCCGTCAGGGAAACCTGAATAGCGCTACAAAATTTAGCCAGACTCATTTGGGCACTTTTCAGATGATTTGGCCGTGCTTGTAAAGCAGGGCCAAATCGCGTCCCATCATCGCGTTCCATCAGTGACGCTCAATCTGCTCATGAAAGCAGATTTATTCTCCCGGATAGAAAAAAAATATATTAAACGATCATGGACAATAACCGCTCGAAAATTCGTTCCTTACATTAGTTAGGGCCATTAAACACAAGTAAACAAATATATCTTGAACCTGTTTTATTTAAACAGCAAAACGTGAGAGAACGTGAGAGAATTAAAATGGAAAGTCAATCGTTAGCTGGAATGCTTGCCTTGGTGAACCTTGATCCGTTGACAATGCATTCGCAGAGCAAGGCGTGGAAGGGTATCCTGTGGCGAAAAGCGCACGTCTCTGTGGTGCTGCACTATCTCGAAGAGTACGCACGCACGATACCTGCCGCAGTCACGGAGGGGTCATAGAAAGTTCAGTCGATTCTCGAAGCACGTCGCACGTATTCGAAATCACACTGCCTGCGAGATTCGTCGTATACACTCGCATCAAAGTGCCATTAATCCCAAGCACCACGGTTAGTCGCCGTCAGAGGAGTCCTCACTTCGAGATGCTTGACCACAGATCTTGCTTTTGCCACAGCTTCCGAAGCTTCAAATGTTGCCGCTGACACTTCGCGGAGACATAAGATGCACGCTTTTACAAAATGTTACGCGTAACTTCAACTAGGCAAAGCGCCGATGTGAAATGTGAACGAGCCACTCGGCTACGCTGCCACCGCCAAATTTTGACCGAAACACGAAAAGCAGGAGGGAACAAAGCAGGAGGGAACAAAGGAGGGGTAAGGAGGGAACCGGCCGATCAGGAGAACTTGTTTCGCGACCCCCCTTACCCCTCTCGATTCTTCGTATTGTGGTCTCCCGTCCCGCGAGTGCTGTCGCGCCGCGACATGCCTTCAGTGGTGACGATGCTCCCCCGAACTTCTTCCGAAGGGCCGGGCTAGAGGGAAGGCGCGTGTTTTCTTTCTTTCTACATTTATTTTTTAAAGACAGAGCATTTCAGTAACACACGATGTCACCCGCGTTGTCCCGTCGTAGTCCGCACCGTCGTCGTCCGCACCCCTCCCCCTACACTATATAAAAGAAAATACTATCCGGCGCCAGGTTTCGATCCCTCGACCCTGCGGGCGGAACGCAATGTACATGGTGCTCTACCCACTGCGCCACAAAGCCGACACAGAATGGGACGCTACGAACGCGGCTTATATCGTTGACTCATTCAAATTACTGCTGACGACCGCTCTCTCGTCAGCAGTTGCAACAAGTGCAACAACATTAACGTAACGCAAACTACTTAACGTCGTGCGCCCCCGGAAATTCTCTGCATTTGATCGTGCCCCTCGCGAGGGGGATGTTTCACTGCGTCGCCATGCGAACAGTTTGCCAAGCTTTAGTTTCAGTTCTTTCTTTGCTGGGGTGCCGACGAGCGGCGCCACCTCCTCGCACTTTTTCAGGCCAAATTTGGAGACATTTTGAGGCAAAAACGACAGCGTTGCCAGCATAGTTTTGTGCGTTTAGGCCGATTTGGCGGCGGAAGCGGCCGGGTGGTGGTGTTGGTGGTAAAAACTTTATTTAACACATCTCGGTAATGCATCCAGTTCACTGGCGCCGTTTTTTTTTTCACACCGGTAGCGGCAACTGGTTCGCTGTTTTTAAAATCTTTTTTTAACTATTTAGGCCTAATTGGACACATGTTTCGCGTTAAAATAAACAAATTGCTTGCTAAAAAAATAAAACAACAGCACGCAGATTGAAACAATGGGGCTCTCAAAGACACCCAGAAATAAGTGTCAGAATATGCACTGCAATTATTACACCACGTCTTCAAAAAGCACTTCTTGCTTGTCCTTTATGCGTCCACTTTGCCGACGGGCTACCCTTATTGCCTCATTCTTTTGTCAAAAATTGTCCACAGTACAATATATGCAATTGCAATTCCCTCAAAGAACCAAATGAATTTGCGAAGTTCTTTATGTATACATTTCTTTGGTTATGGGGCTACGCTTAGATGTTACAACATTACAGTGATTTGTGCTAAGTTGCGTTGGTAATTGCAAATTTGTAGCGAAGGTTTTTTCAAACACGGCCGGAATGCTAATGGCAGTAATGCAACAAATGTTCATTACAACAGACGCTTGCGATGCAATTCAACGAGATGACCGTCACTCGGACGCACCATTGTTTGCGTGCAGCGCACGCTAAAAAAGTGGGAATTTGCGGCACCGCACGGGCCGCAAAAACCAAGTTTCGGAGCACCTGCGTCGATCGCAGCGCTGGAATATAACCAGTCCACCCCTTAAGCGGTGCGCGGCATTCCCGTGTCTAGCCAAGCAGCGGTACCATACTATCCCGTACTATCCTGTTCGTGCTACCCCGTTCGGCCTGTCTAAAGCTCTGTCCTCAAAGGCAATGGCCCTGTGTTATTCGATGCTCTCCAGCAACCACCCCGCGTTGCTGTCGTTGAGCGCGGCGTTTTCCAAAGTTTTCTGTTGTCTCCAGCGTATTCCATCGCTCTCTCGATGTAAAATGCTGTCCCCGCGTTGATGTTGTCCAGCTCTGCGTCTGCCAGTGTATTCCGTTCTTTCCGGCGTATTCCATCGCTCTCATAATGCTGGAAAACGCGGGGTTTTCCGACAGGGTAAGCAAGAAATTTTGTAGAAATACTGAACGGTCTGTCATGTGACACTTTTGCAATGAATCTAAAAATCTCTTTCAGACTATAAAAATCTGCAGGGACTACAAAATGTTCGGTCGCATGGCAGATAATATTAGTAATTACGGAATCCAGTCGTAGTGGCTGAAGGACAGTCTGTGGTGCAACAGAAATTTGTGTAGTGCCTACAAGGGACTGCACAACAGAAGTTTCTGTAGTACAACAGAAATGTCTCATGCGACAGATATTTTGCAGTTCTACCACAAAGGTTTTTGTTGTGGGGCTAAACAATGTCTGTCGCATGATAGATATGTGTGTTGTACTACATAAATTTCTGTCGTACGACAGACATTCTGTTGTCCTACTTCAGAGATTCCTGTCTCACAACAGACCATCCTGCATTCCCAACAGAAATTCCTGTTGTGCGACAGAAATGCCTGTCGTACGACAGATTTTCTGTAGTTGTACTACAGAAAGTCCTGTCGTATGAATGACCATTCTGTAGTCCCAACAGAAATCCCTGTCGTGCGACAGAAATGCCTGTCGTACGACAGATTTTCTGTAGTTGTACCACAGAAATTCCTGTTGCACGACAGACCATCGTGTAGTCCCAACAGAAATCCCTGTCTTGCGACAGAAATTTATGTTGCGCGACAGAAATTCCTGTTGTGTTTTTCGACTGGGCCTGTTGAGAGTCTGTATGTCGAATGTAATAAGTGGAGCTTTGAGAACCAGCGAACGTACATGGACTTACTTTATGCTTTTAAAATTTTATCGCTGAATAACCATCCTTTTTATCCTGTCTTTAACGACACATCCACATCTGTGCTTTTCGTAAATCGCCCATCCGTTCCTCTGCCCTTTTCATTTAAAGTGAGAGAGCGAGCCTCGGATCTGAGCGCTTCGTTTTTAGATGTGTACAGATCATCCTTTTCAAACATTTTACCTCTTTGGAAAGTTCGTCCTTTCTTTTACAAAACTTGAGAAAAATCGGGTAGCGCGAGCTGCAATACTGCAGCACTTTCTGTTTCTGCAGTTTAAATACCCACTCGCAGAATTTTACAGTTACGCGTCTAAAACCTCCACTATGGTCTTCTGCGCTGCTCATGGTCCGAATTTCAGTGCAGCCAAACCATGAGCGTCCACACAATTTTTTCAGCAGAAGCATATGGAATTTTACTGATTGTACGACACATACTTGAAAATCAAATTCCGAAGTCTATCATCTACACAGATTCCTTGACAGTTGTTCGCGCACTGTCATCGCATACATCCCCAAAAACCACATAGTTAAGCTTGTATTTAACACTATCATGTCTGTGTATGCGCAGAAGCATCAGCTGCTCCTCTGCTGGGTCCCAGGACACGCTGGGATCGCTGGGAACGAGTTGGCAGACGAGAGGGCAGCTGCTGCTGCACTCAGAAAAACTGTAGACATAACAACCGTACCATATACAGACCTCAAGCCACACATAAGACAACACTTGCGTAGAACATGGCAAACACACTGGAGTGAACAGACAGATAACAAGTTATACCTTATAAAACCACGCTTGGGACCATACACCAGTGACACACGCAACAGATACACAGAAGTCGCCTTGGGTAGGCTGCGGATAGGGCACACCCATGCAACGCACTCGTACCTGCTGACGGGATCTTCTAGACCCCAGTGCAGCAGGTGCGGAGAGGCCCTATCCGTAGTGCACATACTAATCACATGCAAGGAACTTCACACACCACGACACAAACACTTCAGAGAGCTCTACAGACAACATATTCACCTACATCCATCGCTGTTCCTGGGTGACGATGCCATGTTTTTCGTGAAACGTGTGTTTGAATACTTCTCAGACGTTAAGTTCTTAAATCTCATTTCCTATCGCGCATAATCAAATCTGGCCCTATACACCAGCCATCACCATTGCCGTTAATTGATTTTATTGTTATTCTGGCTTTAGTAGCCACTATATTTTCTTTTAGATATTTTTGTTTGGCGCTCTTTGCCCCAGGTGGCCTTGCGCCAAACAACTCCAACCATCATCATCATCATCCACGTGCCTTTGTTAACTTTCTGCATTATGGATGGAAATATCTTACCGACGCGCTGGGTATTCTGCCTCCAGAAAGCGGTATAACGTCCTTTGTGAGTCTGCAATGATGTTATGCTTTTGTTTGATACTTCCGCTATTCGGATTTCCAGGAGGATGGCTCCAACATCGACTCCTTTGTTTATATATGTTGAAGGGTCAATCAGTCACAAATATTGTCACAGTAGTCAACTACGACATTTGTGGCCGCGTGCTACCGTACATCTCGGAGTCGCTGTATAATTTTGTCTCATGATATTGAAACTTTCCCCGATTGAACTTTAGCCTGCCATACCAGCCCTCTTGTGTAGGATTGTATCCATATTTTCGGTAGAAGAGCGTTTCTATGCGGGGTCGCTGGATTGGTGTCATGTTCATCATGGCGTGCAGTGGTTTCCTTTCAAAGGGGTGGAGGTGCCTGTGTTTTAATTTCTGTTTGGGGGTGCCTGTTTCTTTCCGAATGCGGTATGATGCCCCCCTCACCATTTTGTTTTTACATCCACTTTCTTTGGGCTGGGAGGGTGTATTGTTTCTTCCATTTCTTGAAATGCGTAAGGAAGACACAAGTTGAGGACCTCTACGTCGTCATCATCACCAATGCCCTATATAGACGACTGCAGCGTGAATACCTCCCCTATTGACATTCACCCGCTGTTGTCCTGTGCTTTCCGAGTGCATTCGTTGCTCATACTGTTGTTGCATCCCTCTATTGAGTAAATGGCCATTCCCTTCTTCTATGCATGTTCATTCCCGTCCAGGCATGTTTATTCTGTTACCCTGATGACTCACCCTTTGTTAGTTCTTCTCACGGTCAAAATTGCGAGGTTGTGAACTGTCTTAGCTGCTGTCCTAATGATGGTGTTTCTTTCACTTTTTTTGGTACGATTAAAATTCTTATACGGAAGGCTCTGCAATATCATGGAACGCAATCGTCATCGCTGGCAAACCTGCAATCTGCGTCACCTGACTGGGGCCTCGAGAGACTGAGATGTCACGGCCAGCATACATGAAGTGCGGCCGCTCCCGGACCAAGCCATTGGCAGCTGCGACGACGCCTGGAGCACAGCTGTAACGCTTGGCTCTTCCCATTGCACAGGTTCTTGTACACCTCGTCCGCAGAACCAACGCGCGCTCCGCAGCCTCGGCGCACTTGACCCAGCAAGGCAACAGTCATCGCTGGCGAACCTGCAGTCTGCTTCACCTCATCTGCTATTCACGTCTTCTGCTATTACCTAGTTTATATTTATAACCTTTCCATGCAAACCGGATCCTTCCCAGCTAACATGAAACGAGTGAAAGTGTCGGTTATATTCAAAGGAGGAGACAAGAACGATGCCGCCAACTACAGGCCTATATCGGTCCTTCCAATCTTTTCAAATGGTTTGTAAAAAATTATTTTGTCCCGCCTAAATTTTTTCTTTCTAAAACACAAAATTTTTTTCTATATGCAATGGCTTCCGGAAAGCCTGTTCGACCAAGTCCGCCCTCTTGTACAAAGGAAATTAGTAACAATGCTATTGAAGCTAGAAGACTAACTCTGGGAATATTTCTTGACTACAGAAAAGCTTTTGATGCAATAAATCACCATGTATTACTTCAGAATTTAAATTAGTACGGAATTCGCCGGGTGCCGCATTCGC
Source organism: Haemaphysalis longicornis (assembly GCF_048455015.1). Classification (NCBI taxonomy): domain Eukaryota; kingdom Metazoa; phylum Arthropoda; class Arachnida; order Ixodida; family Ixodidae; genus Haemaphysalis; species Haemaphysalis longicornis. The sequence goes on along the minus strand of NW_027526295.1, from coordinate 138,895,323 downwards.
TTACGCAATCTTATATCAACTGATGTAAACAATGTGGGCCGATAAATGGCTATCAGTCATCATTTTAACACATGCGGTGGGTTGTACCACAAGGAAGTGTTTTAGGCCCTTTTTTATTTAATGTATACGTGAATGACCTCATTTGTAGTGATAACCGTTCACATTTTGTCTTATTGCTTGTATTCACTGGTGAGGCACGCATGCAGGCAATGCGAGTGCACCCATAGCCTCCGAGATCGGCTGCCGGCGGCGCGCCGCTGCTCTGGCCATCCCAATCGCCCGGAGAGAGCGTTAAGTTCAAAAAGGGGCGTGGCCGCGTTTTTCGCTGCACCGCGGCGTGCGTAGCCCAATTTGGCTTTCCCTGGCGCGCGCGGGCGCAGGGGACGAAAAATCGGCCTCCGCAGCCTGTGTAGACGTTTAATAAAAGTTACCGCACACTAATGGAGGAGAAAGATAGAAGTAGTTACTGATGCTTTTGAATTTTCTGCGTAGACTATGCCCAGGGTGACGCATAAGTGAATTCGTTGCTCGGCATGTAGTCCTTTTTGTAGTCACGCATGGTTCCAAAACCACACGTTTTCAGGATTTATTTCTGAAAATCTCGTACATGTTGTTTGGAACGCACGGAACGCTTGTTCCGTGCGTTTCGCGCAGGAACCTTATTATGGGAATTCAACAGACCACAAGTCAACAATAAGACCAAAATACCACCTATGTCGTTCCCTTTTTTCTCTTTTAAATATGCGGTCTGTGACAGATAAAGTAAATGATATGGCAACACTAGTTGAAACGTTTGGCACAACTTTTACCGCGATAGTATTTACAGATACGTGGTATAGTTCAAAATCAGAAGTGTATACTGTCCAAATGGCTATCAGTATTTTCTTCACAATAGGCAGGGTAAACGTGCTGGTGCCGTTTATTGGCATGCATGCTTCCATATACAAACCGGTCCACCATACATAAACCGGTCCACCATTTCCAGTCCACCATAAATGGCCGTGGTCTAAGTAATGTTACAAAAATCTTTACCCGAGGTACGATTACGCCTCTCCGAATGGCTCCGCGCAGAATGGGACGACCGGAGAAACGTCGCGTCGACGGCAGCCGATCGCGGAGGGCACGGGGCGCCGCAACTGGTTACGTCGGTCTCCGCCGGATGGCGGTACTTGACCGTGTTCAGCGCATGATTTGTATTGGAGGTTTCAAACTCTACCCCTCGAACGCAAATTAATGCCTCGCGTCCAATGTGGTGGGGTTAATAACATCTTCGTTGACACCACCGTTAACAATCGGATTGAATTGCAGCAGACGACGCATGCCACGGTTTTTTTTTCTTCGGCGTGCGGGCGCAGTGGCACAAGCCGCGCCATGTCCGTGGCGCAGCGGCCATGTCCGTGGCCCCTTCTAGTGTTGCCAAGCGAAGAAATTTACAGCTAAACATTTCAATATATACAACCTATATGCTGACGACACGAGGCTGTTTCTGTTCTCAGGAAACGTTACCGACTTGTTCTCTGCTGCTAATGCTGCTGTAGGTAAACTGCGCGAGTTGTCGGAAGAAAACTGTTTAAAAATTAACACAAAAAGTCAAAAGCTGTCTTGTTCACGCCAAAAAATAAACGTGTATCCGTGACGGAAGAGCTTTATCCAGGTAATTCTAAGATCGATCTATAGCACAGCAACACAAAGTTTTGGGGGTGGCGCTTTTACATCATATGAGCTGGGATGCACACACTCAACTGTTGACCAAACAATTATCTTCTGCTCTGGGTGCACTGTATCGGTGTCGGGACTTCTTCCCACTTAGTATCGAACTTCAAATTCACAACTGTATTTTTAGATCACGTTGGTTTGGGGCACTACAACAAAAAAGAATATTACCACCCTTTTGTTATTAGAAAAGGCCGTTCGCTGCACTAACAACGTACACTACCTTCATCCCACTCGAGAACCTTTTGCACAGCCTAACTTAATAACAATCGATAATCTATAGGATTACCGGCTTCTCTTCCAATTCCACTTTTCTAGTACTCTCTATTACCAGTTCCTGAAACGATTATCTTGCCTAACCATGCGGACCCAGAATTACTCAACTCGCAAACCTGATAGGTGGTTAGTACCATTTCCCCGAACAAATTACTTTTTCCAAGCCTTGGCACATAACATTCTGTCCATATTAAAAAGAAACAGCGTCGAATTTTCGGGGCGGAGGTTTACGTGACATGGCCTTCGTGATGATTATGTCAATAGGTAAATATTGTGTAGTGTTTCGTTTGCATATTTTGTCAGCCTGTTGTGTTGAATGCTTTTAGGAAGTGTGAAGTGCGGGAAACGTTTTGTCTGCCATTGCCTGCTCTCCTTTTGTTGCAAATCCAATGCCTGCCGTTACACAATTTTTTAATAGATTTGGTATATCACGTGATGGTATAAGTTTTGTTGTTTTAATTGTCACTGTATGCTAGCATGTCGTCGAAGTTTATATTGGGCCCCCTGGCCCCGTCAAGGGTGATTTTCAACAATGCAATGTTGAAAATAAAATTGATTTGATTTGATTTGATTGTGTCACGCGTCTCACACGGCAGAGAAATGAGGCTCAAGTCGATTCATTCGATGGCAACACAATATATTTACATAACAAAACCACTCAAACGAACGAAATCATAGCGACTGAACACACATATTTCACACTAAACAGCAAAAACAAGCACGACCTCACACTACCAACACTCGACTCCTAAAGTCACTATAATACATTAACTGTCTCTGTCAGATTCAAACAAATCCTACCGCCGGTACCACGGTGCGATGCCGATGACGTGGCACAGTGGGTCGGTTGGGTTACCCGTCACCCAACGTCACCGAACGTCGCGATGGCCCGTGCTGGTGCGTCGTGGTCCGGATGACCGCGGTGCGATGCCACGGCTTCGCTGAGCAGCGCGGCTCAGCAGGAGGCCAGCAGGGCGAAGCTGTTGGTCGTAGGTGGTCCGGACCTGCCCGCTGCCAGACGGTGCGATGCCGCTGGTGCGTCGTGGGGCACGGCTCGACGGGTCGCCGGCGGTGCGATACCGCCGATCCGCAGGAGGCCAGCAGAGCGAAGCTGCTGGTAATCGGTGGTTCTGAGCTGCCCGCTGCCAAACGGTGCGATGCCGCTGGTGCGTTGTGGGGCACGGCCCGAACTTGCCACCGTTCCTCCAAGACCTCGTTCCGCTCTGTCTACTCCAACTTCGTCGTCCTCCTCTTCGCCTCGCATTCTATCGTGTTAGGCCACCATTTGCTGAGTCAGACAACTTCCTCCTTCTCCTAATCACTCCGTGTATGTTCTTCATTGGCCCCTTCCAAATCCTCCTCGCATCTCGTACTCTGGTTCTTCTTTCTCTTTGTCTTCTCTTCCATCATCTTCTCGGACCAATCCCCCTTGGGGTATGAGTTCTTACGACATGACATTACCCCCGAAATTGAAGAGTTTTTTTCTTAAAAAAAACTGCTAAACACCACGCCTATTCGTGGCGTTCGTTCTCCCTGGGAGGTCGGAAAATACCTTTTGGTATTTCTGAAGCAGACCTTCCAAGTCAGACGTCTTCCTTTCCCCCACACCTGGATTAATAATGACATCTTTCACTCCTAAACGTCTCTCAGCATTAAAGGTAGGCACCTCCACATCAGATCCTACTTCCTCGGTTAGCACCATGCATGCAATCTCTGGTGGTCTTTCCGGTCTTCTCTCCTCATATTGTTTTAGCATGTTTATGTGGAAAACCTTCTTCTGCCCATTCACTATCAATTCATAATCGACTTCGTTTTTCCTCCTGGTCACTGGGAACGGTCCTTTCCACTGCATGATTAACTTGTTGCTGTCACTTTGCAACAAAATGAGTGCTTTTTCTCCGGGTCGTAGTTGTCGATTCTTTGCGGTTCGATCATAAGCCTTCTTGTGGATTTCTTTTGCTTGTTCGAGATTTTCACGGGCTAGTCGACACGTTTCCTCTAGCTTCTCTCGCAACTCAAAGACATACGTGTACGTAGTCTTCAATCCTGTGTCGATTCTCTCATTAGCCCAAAGTTCCCTGAGAATCGCAAGTGGTCCTCTCACCGGTCTCCCGTAGAGCAGCTCAAATGGTGAAAATCCCAAACTGGCCTGCGGCACTTCTCGATAAGCAAACAAAAGCGCCGGCAGATACCTATCCCAATCTTCTGGTCTCTCCTCACACATCTTTCTCACCATCGCTTTCAAAGTTCCATTGAAACGCTCCACGAGTCCATTCGCCATTGGGTGGTAAGGTGTTGTCAACAGCTGCGGAACAGACGTCAACCGGTTAATCTCACTCATCAGCTGTGATGTAAAGCTCGATCCACGATCACTCAGAATCTCCTTTGGTACCCCATAACGTGAAAACATTTCCAGGAGAGCCTCTGCCACTTGTATGGTATCGATCGCCTTTAAAGCAACCGCTTCAGGGTATCGAGTCGCCATGTCGACCAGCGTAGAATGTAGCGGTTTCCTTTGCTCGAAGGTGGGCTGATTGGACCCATAATATCTATGGCCACTCTTTGGAAAGGCAACTCAATAGTGGGCATATTTCCTAGTGGAGCCTTGCCGACACGTCCTTTAGGCATGGTTCTCTGACATACATCGCAGGATTTAACATATCGCCGAAGTTCACTGTGTATGCCGGGCCAAAAGAACTCTTCCGTGATTCTGGACAAGGTACTCTTAACTCCTTGGTGGCCAGCCATGATGGCATCATGGCCCAAGCTCAACACCACACTTCGGAGATCCTTCGGAACCACTAACTGTAGGGCATCTCGACCAGAGCTGAACACACACCTTCTATAAAGGATACCACCAAGCACCTCGAATACGAACGATGTCCGGCCTTGCCTATGTTTTGAGGCTTCTCCCAACTTCTCGTATAACTTCTTTAGGCAGGGGTCTTTCCTCTGAAGATCCGCGACCTCAGCAGGCTCCATGTCTAGCCTCTGCACTGCCGGAACTTTGAGTGGAGTCATGTGCTTCTTCGCTGCTGTCTGTCTTCTCGTAATTACAGCAGATGAAATTCTCTTAACCTTAACAGCTTCATCTTCCCCTGGGACGCATGTAGACTTCGCATCCTTTCGGGAAGCGCTGTCTGTAAGGTGTTCTGGCACATCTGGTGATGTTAATGAGCCCCGCCAGGTGAGGTCTGGGTCGTCGACCTTCCGCACTCCCGAGACGTTTCCTAGAATCAAGTCATACAAAGGCTCATCCAGGCATAATGCTAGGATCATCCCGGAGAAATATGGAGTCGAGACCTTAACTCTTGCTTCTGGCAGCTCTCTCACAGTGCTGTCAACCAGGACAACTGAAGAAGACATGCCAGTGAGGTATTCGGGCTTCACTAAACTACTCCTGATGATAGCAGTGTTCGTCCCGCTATCTCGTAAAACGCTGATGAGTTGGCCGTCAATTTCTCCGTAGACGACTGGCATACTAGGTTCTCCACCCAGCTGTGTTTTCATTCGCGGCGTACCGGGAATCATCGGTGCCTCATAGAACGCTGGTCTTGGCTTGACAACACATGCCGCCTTGCTTCGGGGATGGAACCTGCACTCGTCCGCCCGATGTCCCCGCCTATGACATATCTGACACACCATAGGGGTCGACTGGTTACAGTTATGACCAGTTCGGCAATCCGCAGCACGATGTCCTACTCGACCGCACAGGAAACATTTCATCTCGGTTCTAGGACCTGCGGCTTGATTTTTACGTTGTGAATCGGTCTCTTGTCCTGACCCGTTTTCCTTTTCTTTGCTTAGGTTCCTGAGACCCTGCGCTTCTAAGAATTGGTCGGCATGATCCGCAAGCTCGTCCAGAGAATTCAGTTTTCTCTCCTTCAAAAAGATTGCTAGCTTGGTATTGCAGCAGGACAAAAACTGTTCGGCGACAATTCGTTCTCTGACCCCTTCATAGCTCTTATCTGTGTCCGACATTTCTGTCCACCGCTCAAAGTAGTTGGTCAGTCTCGAAATAAATTGTTTTCCTGTTTCTGAGTCTTCTGGTCTGCAGGCTCTAAACCTCTCACGAAACCCTTCGGCCGTCAGTCGAAATCTCTGCAGGAGCGTCTTCTTCACCTTCTTATAATCCATTGAGTCGGAAGCTGGCATCCGTCCGAAAACACTCAGCGCTTCTCCCACTAAGCAAAGGCTAAGGGCTGTGGCCCACTCACTCCTGTCCCAACCTTGACCTGTCGCTATCCGTTCAAAGCGCTGTAGGTATGCGTCTAAATCATCCCTTTTTTCATCAAATGGCGCCATTAGCTTGCGAGGACAGATTTTTGGTGACCGTGATGGTTCCCCTCCGCTAGACGACCAATCGTGTTCTACCACACTGTTTCGCTGAGTCTCTGCTAGGCGTATCTTGAGTTCCAAAATCTCCTTATCCCGTGCGGCTTTCCTCTCATCTTCTTGTGCTATCTTTCGTAACCTCGCATTTTCCCGCTCGTACAAGCTGAGTGCCTCCTCCTTGGTCATACCTAATGTACCTGCCATGCTTAAAATCTTCTCGAGATCCATCTCTCCACCGGGTGAGACGTGTGGTTGGGCCAAGGATAAATCCTGGCAGGCTCGCCAAATGTTTGTCACGCGTCTCACACGGCAGAGAAATGAGGCTCAAGTCGATTCATTCGATGGCAACACAATATATTTACATAACAAAACCACTCAAACGAACGAAATCATAGCGACTGAACACACATATTTCACACTAAACAGCAAAAACAAGCACGACCTCACACTACCAACACTCGACTCCTAAAGTCACTATAATACATTAACTGTCTCTGTCAGATTCAAACAAATCCTACCGCCGGTACCACGGTGCGATGCCGATGACGTGGCCCAGTGGGTCGGTTGGGTTACGCGTCACCCAACGTCGCCGAACGTCGCGATGGCCCGTGCTGGTGCGTCGTGGTCCGGATGACCGCGGTGCGATGCCACGGCTTCGCTGAGCAGCGCGGCTCAGCAGGAGGCCAGCAGGGCGAAGCTGTTGGTCGTAGGTGGTCCGGACCTGCCCGCTGCCAGACGGTGCGATGCCGCTGGTGCGTCGTGGGGCACGGCTCGACGGGTCGCCGGCGGTGCGATACCGCCGATCCGCAGGAGGCCAGCAGAGCGAAGCTGCTGGTAATCGGTGGTTCTGAGCTGCCCGCTGCCAAACGGTGCGATGCCGCTGGTGCGTTGTGGGGCACGGCCCGAACTTGCCACCGTTCCTCCAAGACCTCGTTCCGCTCTGTCTACTCCAACTTCGTCGTCCTCCTCTTCGCCTCGCATTCTATCGTGTTAGGCCACCATTTGCTGAGTCAGACAACCTCCTCCTTCTCCTAATCACTCCGTGTATGTTCTTCATTGGTCCCTTCCAAATCCTCCTCGCATCTCGTACTCTGGTTCTTCTTTCTCTTTGTCTTCTCTTCCATCATCTTCTCGGGCCAATCCCCCTTGGGGTACGAGTTCTTACGACATGACAGATTGTGGTCATGATCAGAGGTCGCTTGATTCTATTCGTTTCTTTTCTCTTTTTCTTGCTCTTTCGTGGTTGGACGTTTCGCTTGCGGGCAATAACTGGTTAAAGGTTCTCTGTTTTTGGCGATTGTGAGTTGGGAACTACCCGCTTGCCTGTAACCCCGCCGAGCATTCTCACGTGGCTGTTCTCTGGGTGGATATTCGCAACTATTTCTAGGGTGATGTTTAACTCGGGCGCGTGGCGCCATCTGTCGTTTACCAAACCGCGCTTTCAGCGGAGACATAACCGTGGGGAATATTAAAAAGTATTTTTAACGTGATATGACACTATATAGTGGCCTTCATTGTAGTTATTTTCGGCTTATAATTTATGCCTACCTTTATTTATGATAAACCTTGTTAATACTTTGCGACCTATTTTAGCAAGTTAACCACTGTTGGTGTCTGCATAAGTCCCTGTTGAAAACACAGCACGGTGGCTCAGTGGGTAAGGTGTCGCGCTGCTGAGCCCAATGCCGCTGGTTCAATTCCACGCCGGGGTTGGTTTTTCTAATGAAAGCAGAAAACAAAAACGCCAGTGCGTCCAGATTTCGGCGCTCGTTAAAGATCCTAAAGTAGTTATAATTCTTCAGGAGGCTTCCACTACGACATGCCTCATAGCCGTAGGTGCGTAGAAATGCCTTGTAGCCTCGGGACATGAATTACCGGAAATTTATAGGTTTCATCTTCCGGTGGAATCCCGCTTTGGTGTGAGGATGTAAGTTGCGGGCACGGATGGAGGCCGTTTTGGCTGATCATGCTACCACCGACTGGGCATCAAGTAATTCCACCGCGCTCGCGTGGCACCTGGTGAAAACGCGGGTCCTTTCTTTCGTATTCGATGTCGTATCATTGTACTCCTTCCCAAACTTCTGTTGCTGTAGCGGCACATTACGAGTTCAGCGTAGTCCTCTAATCTTGCTGCCTCCGTCGCAGCTTCTGGGTGGAAGTGGTGATGTATTTCCGGGACGGCTGATAATGGATGGCTATGAGCCACTGGGGAATAAAAAAAATGAGCGTAGTAACGCTATTTAGGTAATAAATACGGGCTCAAAGTTTTCTATTTTAGTACCACCCATCCTTTGGGAAGCGGAGTAACTATCGCCGCTTTCATATCAGTTGGCATTTTGCCCGCCGCAATAACGTTGTTCGGAAGTGACAGCGGTACATTTTTGATGACGTCGAATTTTGGCGCCATTTCGAGACCGAAATCTTATTTTTGCCTGGATATTTATTGGTGTGGACGCTACCTAAGAGTGACCAAAGCTCATTTTCTATGATGAAGGGAAGGTAGGCAGATGACAAGAAACTGCTTGATAGCATGCGGGTCTGCTCTGATAGCATGTAGTGTTGGTCTTTATAGCAGCGCATGCGTATCCCGTCTTGGTAGCATGCAGTGCTGCGTATCTGAAATCTGCGTAGTTGATTCACCGACGCCAGTCGGCGCCCGTCTCTTTCTTGACTGCTTCTACACTGCTTGTACTACAGCCAAGCGGTATATCTCTTCCCCCAACGGTTTCATCGCCGTGGGTAAAAGCGCCAAAGCCTAGCGTTTACAAAAAGGAATTTCCAGTTTCAATTCAGTTCCTGTTGAGTTTTTATTGGGTCAATAAAAAGTTAATTAAAACTCACTTGGGTATTGAGATTTGTCATCAGTAAGCCAATAGGATTTTTATAGAGAAAACGCAACACACAACCTAATGACACCAGTCTACCTAAGTAACCAGTCTATTGAAGCTCTTTCGAGAACCAATTGCCAAAACTCGTTTGGCTGAAACATATACCTTTGAGGAGGAGGAACAAACGTTCATTTTACATATTTAGAGCAGATGGGCGGCCGCTTTATATCAGCTGAAGTCTGCTTTGACCACATGTAAACCTTCAGCTCCAGGTGCAGATAAGATTACATACACCATGATACAACAGTTGCACTCAAACACCCTTGAAACACTCCTACACCTATACAACAAAATATGGCTTTCGGGGCACATTCCGCGCTCTTGGAGGGAGGCCATAGTAGTGGCTGTCTTAAAGGAAGGGAAGGACCCTTCCTCTTCTGCCATTTATCGTCCCATTGCCCTGACAAGCTGCCTGTGTAAGCTCTTTGAGAAGATGATAAACACGAGACTCGTGTACTTCTTAGAGTACAATGGTCTTCTCGAGAGCTGTCAGGCAGGCTTCAGGGCGGGGCGATCTAACAACGATCGACTCGTTGCATTAGAGGCGTATATAAAAGATGCTTTCCTCCATAAGCAGTACTGTGTGGCAGTATTCTTTGATCTAGAAAAGGTGTATGATACTGCTTGGAGGTTTAGTATCCTCATCGATCTGAATTCCTTTGGCATAACGGGTAACATGATGAACACGCTTGCCAGTTACATGTCCGAAAGAACGTTTCGCGTGCGAGTTGGAACTGCACTCTCTAGGGTTCATGTGCAGGAAAATGGAGGGCCACAAGTATGAGTTTTAGGTTGCACCCTTTTTATTGTGAAAATAAATTTCCTTAGGAAGGCATTGCCACCGTCGATTTCCTGCTCAATTTATGTAGACGACGTACAATTATCCTTCAAGTCTTGTAACCTGTCTGTCTGCGAGCGCCAAATCCAGCTTGGTGTTAACAACCTAGCTGGTTGGGCAGACAGCAATGGTTTTAAATTTAATCCAGGGAAGTGCACTTGTGTCTTGTTTTCTAAGAGGCGTGACATCCGGCCGGATCCAGACATTCATCTCAATGGTGTCTCGATTCCTGTCAAAAAGGAACACAAGTTTTTAAGTATAATCTTTGACGAAAAAGTCACATTTATCCCACACATAAAACAACTAAAACATAAATGCATAAAAAGACTGACTATCCTGAAGGTTCTGTCGCACATTTCTTTTGGGCCTGACAAACAACTTCTTTTACGTGATTTTACCAGCTTGATAGGTTCACGATTGGACTATGGTAGCGTTGTGTATGAGTCAGCTACTAAAACATCCCTCAGATTGCTGGACCCTGTGCTTCATCTAGGGCTCCGCTTGTCGTGTGGTGCCTTTCGGATTAGTTCAGTCGAAAGTCTGTATGTAGAGTGCAACAAATGGAGCCTAGAACGTCAGCGAGCTTACACAGACCTGCTTTATGCTTTTAAAATCTCATCAATGCCTCACCATCCTTTTAGATCAGTTTTTTGTGATACATCCATATCTCAACTTCTTACTAATCGTCCATCAGTTTCTGCTCCCTTCGCTTTCAGAGTAAGAGAAGAAGCGTCGCAACTTGATGTCATGTTCTCAGACACCATCAAAACCTCCACTACTGAACTTCTAGTACCGTGGCAGCTTCGCCCCATATCATGTGATGTATCTTTTACAAGTGTCGAGAAAAGCAGAGTGCCTAGAAGCGCGATCGTGCAACATTTCTTGTTCCCGCAGTACAAATATACACATATAAGTGTGCTGAATTTTACACGGATGCTTCAAAAACTGACACAACTGTTTCCTGTGCTGCGCATGGTGGCACCTTTAATGTCTGTAGAACTATGAATAGAAATACAAGTATCTTTACGGCAGAGGCCTATGGCATACTTCTTGTAGTTAAACATATTGTTCAAAGTCGAATTCCGAAATCTGTAATTTAGACTTATTCTTTAAGTGTTGTGCGTACATTATCCTCACAGAAGTCTAAAAACTATGTGGTCAATGCTCTCATTAGTACTATTATGTCTGTGTATGCGTTAAACCTTGAAGTGACCGTGTACTGGGTGCCCGGGCACTCTGGAATTCCAGGTAATGAGACCGCAGACCGAATGGCGGCCGCTGCTTCCCTTACAACTACAGTTGACATAACAACAATACCCTACACCGACCTCAAATCACACATCAGGCAACACCTTCGCAGAACATGGCAAGCACACTGGAATCAACAGACTGACAACAAACTGCACATTATAAAGCCACTCTTGGGAGCATACACCACTGACACACACAACAGACACAACAAAGTTACCCTGGCTCGATTACGGATAGGCCACACGCATGCAACACATTCCCACCTGCTCACGGGATCTCCAAGACCCCTGTGTGGCAGGTGTGGAGACGGCCTATCCGTGATCCATGTGCTACTTCAATGCAAAGCACTCCACACAGCACGACACAAACACTTCCCACAACTATAGACAACACATCCCGTTTCACCCATCATATTTTTTAGGAGACGAGCCCATGTTTTCCATCAAGCGTATTTTTAAGTATCTTACTGATGTTAATTTATTACATCTCATCTCTTATCATGCATCATGACAACCTAGCCCTTTACACCAGTCTTCTTCATTAGCTTGTGTTTTAATCCGTTTATTTTTACTGAAATGCTTCAAGTCTACTTTCACGCCACTGCAATAAACTAACCATCCTTAGGCGCTCTTTGCCCTCAGTCGGCCTTGCGCCATAAAAATCGAAACATCATCATCATCATCATTACAACGTAGGGCTGTTTTTGCTATTCAATAACAATGCGGCTTGCATGTCATGCCCTCTCTCTGTGGGGCTGAGAAGATGTTACGTAATATAAACGGTTCGCGGGAACGCTTGTGTCCCGTATTGGCAACTTCAGCCTGCGTAAAAGTGACGTGTTGTTACGTAAAAGCTTGCAAATGGCTGCTGCCGTCGCCATGCAGTGGGGCAAAAAATTTCACCACGCTTGGCCGCTATGAAATCCCCATGAATTTGCAGCAGGCGCAGTTTCGCACGACGCGTGGTTTAAAAGTGTTCTCTAGCGAAATTGAATTCGATCACATTTATTAAGATGGCGGAGGCCAAGTGGCCGTAGCTGGGGAAGGGGAAGAAGACAGGATTGGGGAGTTGATCACTCAATTGTTAGAGATGACCCGTTCAGTGATTTCTTTGGGAGGGGGGTGTAGACCCCATCTCACACTACCCTTCCCAGGACACTCTTAATTTAAAACACACCTAGAGCATGCAGAAAATTGGGGTCTTTGTACAGGGTCATCAGGAGACGAGTTAGGGAGAAGAACACTGAGCAACGAATCACGGAAAGATGCGAAACCTGCACAGTATCAAGTTAGGTGTTTGAGGTCTGAAAAACATTTTGCTGGCAATGGGTACAGTACGGAGAGGCTGAAGAGTCCAAGTGCAACCCTTTCTGGAGTGTGGAGGCTGTTAGGGCAGCATTAGCGATATTCTTGTTAATAAAGACTTCTGCGGAACGGCGTAGGGTGGGGACATTATGCACTCTTCTCAGCGAGCTGTTTTCTGCGAGAATGTTTAGCATGATCCAGTAGGAGGCGCGCATGTAGACCTGGACCAGGTGCAAGACCGGGAGCAGTCAAGGCAGGTGTAGACTGAAGGCGCTGCATTGTGAGCAGCGGCATTGCCGACCCCCGGGGTCACGTGCCCCAGAATCCAGGCTACGCGTTCCGTTTCGGGCCAGTGGGTCTACCATGGCCTGTATGTGAGGAACGGTAGGATGATTAGAGTGAGGCCTTTTGAATTCTCTGATGGCGGCGTGGGAATCTGTGAGGAGGCGGACTCTGGGTGGTGGTGCCGTACGACCCATGTAGGTCATGTGATCCACACTAAACGGAAATACACCGGATAGGGATTAAATTGCTTGTCCTCTAGCGTTCTCCGTATACGGAGATTTTATTTACTCCGCTAAGAGGGAGTATCTAGTAAACTCCCCTAAGGAAGGGGTCTTTTTAAGGCTTCTGGCGGTGTATTTCCGCTCTTATTACTCCGCTGAGGAGGGGAGCTTTTGGGGGCATTTAGCAGAGTATTGCGTGCTGCGCGATACTCTGTTGAAGAAAGGAGTTTTTTGGTGGAATTTAGAGGCGTATTTTATGTAATTAAGAACACCCCTGAACGAGGGCATATTTAGGCATCTCGCGGAACACTTCATGTCACCTAAAGCTCCGCCGCGAATAAGTTTTTTTGAGTGTCTAGTGAAGTAGGTGATGTTTTTATGAACCACGCTGAGCAGGGTAGTACCGAGACTTGCAAAGAACAAAACAATCATTTATTTCTTTGTCCCAGTAGGGTCACGCGAACTTAACAGTAGAAGAAAATATTTGCGCTGAAAAATACATCACCTGATACCCAAACATCTAGATGAAACACGAAAAAATTAAATAATGGAGTCTACGTCATATCGAGGAAGAAATCTCATGAAACTCAAATTAAATACCAATCAGTTGAAACATGAAACATGGTAGAAAATATATGCGGCTACCAGCCATACGGTGGCCCAGTGGGGTTGTGCTATTGAGCCCAAGGATGGTGGTACGACCCTGGCCACAGCGGCGTTTTTTCGATTAACGCGAAAAACAATAAATGTTATGTGTGGATATTTCCACCCCTAAAAAAACCCACGAAGCCAAAAATCCTCCATCACTGCCCGCCGCATAGTCGTAGCAGCTTGGGCTCGTTGATACACCGAGATATTTTATTTGCAGCTCCAAAATACGTGCGCCACTTGTGCGCCTATTATACTCACTCATAATCGCGAGTTCCAAAGAAAGTGACCAAACGTTGTTAAGGGGAAGTTAGATCTATTTCCTCTTTAAAACATGTTAGTTATTTAAAAATAAAAAAAAAACAGAAATTATAGTGGAAATCAGGACCATATTTGGTGAGTATCATTATTACCAAGTTTTCTACACAGTCCACAAAAATGATATGACTAGCCACGTCAGAAAAAAAGAACTACGGAAAAGCTAACTGGATTCAATACAGCGCAGACAGTGCGGAAAAGCCACACACATACGACGGCTCAATACAAAAAACCCAGGACTCACCAAGAGAAAAAAATAAACAGGGTATTTAGACACGAAGAAAATGAAGAAATATAACCAAGCCCCAAGAAAAGAAAGTGGTTTTTACCTACGAGAATGCAAACAAGACGACATTGGAATGCGCATAGGAACCTGCGTAAGGTGGCCATGTTTTCGGTGCCAGTCAACTTGCTTTGTGTGCATATAATCCCCCTTCTTTTAAAGGGACACTGAAGTGAATTTGTCAAGCTCCCGTTTTTGCTTGCACTGCGTAGACTGGCTCAAATTAGCCCACTTTTCATCGTTTATCCGGTTGACAAATCGGTAATTATTTTGCAAAATGCGAAAGAAGAAAAACTACCATGCGCGGTTTGCGGCGGCCGCAGCAATTAAAGCTGTAACGTTGGGAGGAGGGAGCACCGTGATTGGACGATGCCCAAGGTTAGCAATCAAACAAGTTTCGGTTTCGGTTCTGTAAAACACAACCGATGGCGTTGTTGGATGGGCATTCTAAATATCTTAGTAATCATCGTACCGCGCTTCTGCCATGTAGTCGGCTGTAAAATGCGTAAGATAAGCCTCCCAGAACGGCGTGGAATCGTAGCATTCACTAGCCGAGGCCTACGCAGTGCATGAACGCCCTCCGAGTCCCCCGCAGACGCTCAAGTGCCATGCTCTTTTCCCCATATTTGGAGCTTGCCTCACCCATGCCTGTATCGTAAAAATCGCGTTCGCACCAGGCCAAGGGACTGTTGATTCTGGCCTGTGCCCACTGCCCGCAAACAGTCGGTGCTTAAGGCAACAGCACGCCAACGAGAACTCGCTAGCGCGCCAGTGTTAGCCTGCGCGTGTTCTGTGAACTAGTTCATGCAGCAATGAAAGTTGCTGCCCAAAAAAAGGTGAACTCAGCATAGAAAACATCGGCGGAAAACGAAAAAGTTAACTTATAAAAAAAAAGCATGCACCCGCGGGGATTCGAACTCGCGAATCGCAAAACACTTGCAATGACATACCCAGCACTCTAGACCACTCGGCCACGGAGCCGGGTCTGGTGAGGCCGCTAATATAAGGTATATATTGTATATCCAGTTTACACTTTTATTTAGTTTTGGATTTCAAGCAGCTTAGGTGACTATTTGTTGTTTTGCGCTCGTGCAGTAAGCATCCCCCAAGTTTCCACAATATATCACGCCTAGCAATTGTACTTCTTAGACGTAAAATCGTTCGCAGATGCGTAGTCGTGCTGCTGACCGCTGTGCTTGTTCGCCCAGCGCAAAAACGTGCTTCCCGCACCCTAGTTTTACGCTGTAGGGTAAACATATCAGTTGATTTTATTTCCTTAGTACCTATATTGACTTCGCTGACTCTTCTCCCGCCTTCAAGAGGCCTTATATTTTCCTACTGGCGTACCAGTCAGCGAAGCGTCGCATGTGCGCTTGTGCAGCGCTTGTGTGAAGCGACCTTGACTTGGAGCTAGATACAGTGTACAAACTAACGAAGTAAAGAAAGGCACATTCTTCCATTCACAAACGTGTCCTGGCTTCGTTTCAACTGAGCAAACGAATTGCGACGACCCGTCGGCGGCCGGTGGACGTAACGCTGGGCCGACTGACTCTGCCTGAAGGCCGGGGAGCCGTGCAGTAGCGCAGCCAATTGCGAGCTCGGCTCCTCCCGACGTCACACGAAAACGCCACAGAAAATGGGCGAGCGTAAAGAGAGGAGGACAGCATTTTCGAATTAATTTTTCTACTAAATAAAATCGCGTAAACGCGCCCAGAGTGGTCGAAACATGGCCTGGGGACTCCGGACTACAATTTGCGCTAGTAATCCCGCAATGTTTACATATCACTTCAGTGTCCCTTTAATTGCGTTCCTTAAATGGAAGGGGTGGGGGGGAGGAGGGTGCGCAGCAGTGCCTCGGTGTGTGCCGTACGGCGTTCGTGACCGTTCCCAGAAAACGACGGGGAGATTTTCTCCCCGCGTGAAGGAGGGCAAAGCTGGCGGTATCTTCTTGAATTAACACCATCGCGGCGTGTTTATGGCGCATTTAGAGCTCTTCTGACACGCGAAACTCGTGTATATAAAAGAAGAGGGACGACTTCAGGCTAGCAAAACAAAAAAAATATATATAAACATGTATAGCTACTTTGCACAATCATGCGCTGTTTACAAAAAAAGAAATAGTAACTGAACTTTGCAAACGATGGTTGACCGACTCCTCTTAGTTTGAAGCGAAGTGCAGCTCCTGAAATAATTTCATGAAGAATGAAGACATTAGGCGGGTCGCTCTTAGCAAATTATTGTAGCCAGACCCAAACACGTTTAGTTTTGCGCCACCACCACAGGGTCACAGTCCGCGACGGTAGCATCTTTAAACAAAAATTTAATTCCAGACTCTGAGAAACATCACGGCGTTAGCTGACTATATCTAGTATGCACCTACCGAAGTACAAATTATAGGCCAGAAAGCCTCCATATCGTTTCCGACATCCACCTTTGTCTTGCTGATACATCAGTCCTTTCTTGTGTGCCGTTTAAGCGGCAAGGTTGTCACTTTTTGGGAACTGCACGCGGGATGCAACTTTTTCTATATCGCAGCTCGCTGTCTCGCTGCACGTCCACCGGGAGCAGCGGCCATCTTGACGACTGCCGTCTCGTTTGCGCTGAGATGTCGCGAGGAGCTCGTCCTGTAACTCCGCTCATGGACAGAGCTTTTCCGGGCATGAATCTCCCAAGCAGGAGTTTTCTTGGAGGTTACGCGCTTAACTCCGTCCTCGGTCGGAGCAACGATATGTTATCGGTTCGTATTTACACCGTCACTTGGTTGACTGAGTATGTAGGCGCATAGTGCTTTATACACTCCGCAGTACGGAGTAAGCGTTGTACTTCTGGAGGATTTACTGGAGCATACACCTAATAGAACTTCCCATCCGGCCAGTTTTCGTTTACTGTGCAGGGCTCCTAGGAGACCATGGAGCTCGGCTTGGAGAGGCGACGGGGCCATGGTAGCCATAGTAGTGGTGCCGCTAAGATCAGGCCGTTATTCACAGTACCACGCCGAAACGATAGAATTGTCTTTGGGCGCGTTTGAGAGTCCCGTACAGTAATAGCAGCGCCGTGGATAGTGAGCCTGCGCCGGAGTTTCCGGGACTCTTCAAGAATGTCTGAAGGGGAGGCAGAGAAGCAGCTTTCTCTAAAGGGCAGCTCTTAGTGTGCCGTGGGAGGCCTGTGATCGTCCGCAGGGACGCACGATGTAGAATTTGTAGCTGCTTCATGGGAGCTGGACGGAGGTCATTAGCAGGGGCAGCATACATAATTCTAGCAAGGGCAACTGATCGAGTGAGCGCGCGGCAAGCAGCCTGACTAGGTCCACCATACTTATTAGACATCGTAGAGATCAAATGGAGCATCAATTTCCAGTTGCGTCTCAATTGAGTGATCCAACGTCTGGGTCCGTTGTGGCTGCCCAATGGGATTCCCGAGATGCGAACCTAGTCTCATTTGGTTTGGATTGGGGTTCCGGCTAGGTAAATAGCATGATGGAATTGAGATGGCGGATTATATAGCCCACGAATGAGGAGAAACTGCCTTGTCAGGAGCCAACTATAACCCGAGTGAAAGGAGGTTTTGGGCAAGACTAGCAGCCGCTGCTTGAAGTTCAATAATCATGACTTCGACGTCTGGATAGTCATTTGCGTCAGTCCACACCATTAGGTCACCAGCGTAGATTGCAAAACGTGATGTGGTATCTGTCTGTAGCTGACGAGCGATTCGAGTTATTTCCAAATTAAAAAGCACGGTCCTGGATTTAGCGGCGCTGGCCCGTGAAGTCAGTCTCCCGGCCGCGGAAATTGGTCCTTACTGGCGCTCCTCTGCTGACGGCCCTGGTTGCGACTGTAGCGGTTTTGTCTGCCCGAGCGGTCATCTTCGTGTGGGACCGGGTGGCCCATGGCCCCGTAGCCAGCGTTGGCTGGGACCGGGTGGTCCCTGGTCCAGTTGCCAGCGTTGGCTGGGACCGGGTGGCTCCTGGCCCCGTATCCAGCGTTGGCTGGGACCGGGTGGGCCATGGCCCCGTATCCCGAATTGTCGGAGGTGCGGCCTCGGTAGCAATTCTGTGGCCGCCTCCTTGCTACATACGTGCCCGGAACCAGAGCCCGATGTGTCGCTGGCTGCGGCGACCCTGACTGGAAGGCACCCGGCCCATGCCAGGCGCAGCTGGCCTCCAAGAACTGGCTTGGTTTTGGCGGTGGGACATACTGCAGTTTGGCAAGCAGGCACTCTTGAATTGCGCGCGCGTTCGTCGCCACCGCAGTCAGACCCACAGACGTTTGGGCATACAACTACGGTTAAAACCGGGGTGGCACTGCCGCAACACACGGGCAACTGTTCGGATGGAGTTGTCTCAGGACTTACTGTCCTGTATAATTCTTGCATAGCGCGTACGTACTCTAGCAGGCTTTCTTTGGGGTGTTGCGTCCTGACATCCAGTCCCCGCAGAATGCGAGTCTCGTACCGAGGTGCGAGAAATTCGGCCGGAAAACTTACCCCAAATGTGTCCCACGGCTCAAACGGAGACTGCACGCACCACGAGCAGGCTGCAGACCCTTGGAAAGCCAATCGCACTACTATACGCAGCATGTGCACATCGGATGCTCCGACGGCGGCCCTGTAGGCATCAAGCTTATCAAGAAAATCCGCAATGGATTGAGGGTCGTCGTGGCCGCGGTAGGTCGGGATGTCAGGTTGCAACCGGGGCGCTGAGTCGTGTGGCGTGCCCATGCGTTGCGTAACAGTCTCGCATAAGGCAGCTATCCGTTCGAGTGCTTCACCAAAGCGTGCTCGGGGGGCGTGGCACCAATGACTGCTCCCGACCGAAGTTCCTTGCCGTCTGTAGTGGGCTTGATTTCTGAGCACAACTCACACAAAAAGAAACGCGTCAAAAATTCAAGAGGACCAAGTGCACATACTGTCACAATGCATGCCAAAACCACGTTGGGTGCCACTATGGGAAATCGTGCGTGCTGGCACGCACGGCAGTGCACAAATCAGCACCCGAAAGGGCAAGGAACGAAAAGATATTTAATCCCTTTCACTCGAGCAGCGGCAAGTCAGTCCGTCTTCGTGGTCGCGCCGAACAGCCTCCTTTTCCCCGCGCTACAAACATTTATATCCCACGCGTGGGGTGAGGGGAGTCGCTGATAGGGACCGCCATCGTCCCCGACAACGCGCGTGCCGGCGAAGTGCGCGCGCGCTGCGTTTGTGTGCCCACAATTTCTGGGGTACCCTTCTAGCCAAGAAATAGATTCTGGGGCACCATCCCGGGTGCGTGCCACTAAGCTGAATAGGCCAATTATCCAGAAAAGATCTTATCCAATTTATAGCGCGTTGGTTTGGATATGCAGCAGCCAGTTCGGCAAGGATGGTGGCTTGACAGACATTATCGAGCTCCTTTCACATGTCGGCGGGTAGAACATAGTCGGGGTTACCGGCACGTGATGTACGGTTAATAACTCTGCGGAGGAGCCAAAGACAGTCGTGGGTGCTAAGATACGGACGCAAGCCAGTTTGGGAAGGATGGAACCAGGGCTGTACGTACTCGAGATAGTGTTGCATTCTATTGTTGATTAGTCTTTCGGGAAGCTTACACAGAGTTGGAGTGATGCAGATGAGGCGCAGGTTAGATATTTGAGCTGGATCCCTGTTGGGTTTGGAAATGAGGGTAACCAAGGTTAGCTTGAGTGTACCGTAAACAGTTCCTCTCGCCCTGTCGTCATTAATGTACTCAGAGTACCAGCTAAGTCCTCTGGTACAGGTTACGAAGGTGCTGCCATGTAATACCATCATGGCCAGGCCCAGAGTGGAGTTTGCCTAGGTGAAGAGCGGCCTAAAGTTCAGGAAGAGTGAAAAGGCTGTCTAGGTCCTCATCAGGTGATGAAATTCTATTGGCAGAAAGGGGGGGGGGGGTGCGGATTCCAGGAGGCGCGGGGCAAGAACGTGGGGATGATTTTATTTTCCTCAATGTCAGGCGGATTTTGTAGGGTGAGTGATGCGGAGAGCCTAGAGCGACGTTTGCCTTCACCTGCGAGACCTCGGTAAACCCTCCATAGTTTGCAGGGGCCACGTTCACGGCCGAGGCCGGAACAGGGATTATGCCAGCATTCATTAGCGAGAGAGCGTTGATACCCGCGTATGAGCTTTTATGGGTGGCGGATTTTAAGGAGATCTTTGTGCGTTTTACCATTTTTGAGGTACCGAGTGTATGGGCATCATCATCATAATCACCACCAGCCTATCTACGCACACTGCAGGGAAAAGGCTTTTCCCATCAATCTCTCATTAAAAGGGTGCGGGGAACCTTCCACAAGTTAGCAAGGTGTGCTCCAAGAGAGGGCGTTGTTGCGTCACATTCGATAACTTCACCAGACTGAGCCTTGGCGTCTTGCAAGGTGGCAATGTCTAGCAGTGTTGGGGTAGATAGGATAGCGTAATGCTCGAAAGGTTTGCCAGTTTATATGAGGAATGCTTTTCTTCGTTCGGAGTGTCCGCGGAGGGTGATGAGTATGGCGAAGTGGTCGCTGCCCAACGTAGTGTTATATGGGTTCCAGTTGCGGGAAATGCCTGGTGTCGCGAAGATGAGGTCTTGTGAGGTGCTACATTGACGATGATGTAGGCCTATGCGGGTGAATGAGCCAGGATCGTTTAACAGAGTAAGACCACATTCCTCAATAGTGGACTCGAGATGCGTGCAACGCAAATCTGTATAACCATAGCCCCACGTCGGGCTCTTAGCATTAAAGTCCCCAACCATAATGATTTGGGTTCGGGGACACTGTGAAACGAGTTGGTGCAGCCAGTTATACATGATGCCTCTCTGGGAGTTCATCTACAGCGCCAAAAAAAACACGGACACAGAAGCCAACGACAAGCGCTCAGACAGCGGTTGTCCTTGTCTTCTGTGTCCGTGTATTTTTTTGCGCTTAAGGTAAACGTTATGGAATACGAACAAGCCCGAATGCAAGCCCTCCTCTCCGGGAGCCTGAGACCGGACGGTAATAGACTGAACCGACTACGAGGGGCTTGCCATCTGGTAATCTAATTTGCACAATGACTGCTTCATGGTTTTCTGTACATTGGTGGAAACTTTGAGTTGGCGGCCGGCGACGTCCGAGCGGAGAATAACCGCTGCCTGTCCTGCAGGAGTTGACGAAGCACCACGGCTGGAATGGGTAATGGTGGGGTCGCTATAGGTGGTGTACCCCTATAGGTGAGGGACGCGTCGGGTTTCCTGGAGGAGTATAGTGAGGTGTGAAATTTGAGCGATGCGACTGCGGAGAATAGGGGCGGACTGATTTAAACTTCCACAGTTCCATTGTAAGATTTGCAACGGGTGTTTCAGTGCGGACCACTTTTGAGATGCGCAACCCTTCGTGGCGGTTCCTCACAAGATTCCGAATTAGATAGCTGGCCAGTAAGGTGCTGAATCATAGCTGTGGCTTCTGTAATGTGTTTTTCCTACCAAAAACGTATTTTCACAATTGCTTGTTGGCGAGAGAGGCGCTCCCGCTGAAGGAAGGTCACCACGAATGAGTGCCAAGATTTGCACGACCTCAAACGTGTATGCGTTTTGTCTTCGCGCAGTCTGGGAAAAAGGTGTGCGCTTAACGCTCTTACCGCGACTAGGACGCGAGTAACGTTTTGGGTGGGACTTGTTGACAGTAGACTGTTTGAGGGTGTCTGCTGAGGGCGCAATTGCGCAGTCTGCGAAGAGGGCGGACACAGCCGTAGTGCCGCCAACTCCTCTTTGAGGTGGCGGTTTTCCTCCCGTAGCTGTTGCATTTCTTGACGTAAGCTTTCCACGTCAGCTCGAATCGCTTGATTGACAGCATCGTTTGTTAAGGACGACAGAGATGGAGGTTCCTTTGCGGGTTGACTGGTTGTGTTTGAAGTAGAGCCGCGCCCACGTAATGTGCCGGAGCAAGATACACCCTGTTTTTTGTTGTTCCGCTCGTAGTTTGCTTTGCGTTTCTGCTTAGAGTTCTCAGAAACCACTCTGCTAGGATATGTGCCCCCTTTTCTGGCACGCAACACAGAAGAGCGTGCGCTCACATGCGTCATCATAGGCATTCTTATGGCGAGATTTACGGCTGACTGTCTGCTTGGGGCAATATTTACCCATATGCCCAATTCTGTGGCTGTTGAAGTAAACCATGCGTTTGAGTGCATACGGCGACACCGTTACGATAGCCATGTAGTACTTGACCACACGAGGAATGGTTGGCGAATAGACAGTGATTACGGCCCGATTGGTTTGGCCTATGCGCTGGGCCGCAAGGACCTCATCCTGCTCACAGCGGAGCCATTGGAGTATAGTGGCATTGTCGTCGTCGGGTTCAACGGTGATGACGCCTCTGGACGTGTTGCGGCGATGGGGGCACATTTTGACCTCTATAGGAAGACTAACATTTCCGGCGTTCTTCGTGTAGCTGAGTCTGGTGGCATTGCTTAGTCGCGTTGCATGCTCAACGTCATAAACGGTGATCTGAATACAGTTGCCGGCTACGTCATACCTATGAGTAGATAACTCTGCATGTTCCTCAGAAGTAGCTGTAGTGCCTATAAGCGTAGCAAGGGCAGTCCTGGGATTGTCTCGTACACTGATTTTCGTGAGTGGCTTAAGCATAAGCAGGGAGCGGGATCTACTCACCCTCTCCAGTCTTGTGATGGCCGTCTTGCGGGTTGGGCAACGCCGTTGCCAAGGGGTCCAGGGGCCAGCCGCTTGGCAATTTCATCTCCTTCCATGTCTTGCGAGACGCAAGACATGGAAGGAGTATCTTGATTGGGTTCAGTATCTCAAGTTCAGTAAATCAAGTTCAGTATCTTGATTGGGTTGTCCAGCTCTAGCATCGCACGGAGTGCGAGAGACTGCTATGGCGGTACTCTCGACGAGCAATTCAAAGGCGTTCCTGAGCTGCAGGGGCCCGGTTGAAGTCCGGAGGCCATGCTGAGGCAGCCGGCGAGGTCCAGTCGCTCCCGCCGGTTTCCCCCAGAGGCCGGTGGAACCCGGCTCGGTGAGCGTTAGGCTTAGCGCAGCGTGGCAACTGTGAATGTCCTGTCAGGGGGCTAAATCAGGTATAAGAACGTACGCACATGTTCTGACGATTTTCACGATAAACGTGGTCACCTCAAAAATCCAATACACACGGTTAGAACGGCGAGAAACGCTTTAAAGGGGCCATGAAGACAAAACGCAAGTTTGATTCATTAGAAAGACTGCTCTGTCGTGATAACAATGATACCGATTTCATCGCAAACTTCGGAAAAATAACGGATATACTAAAGAAAACGCGTGAAGGAGTGGGGACTCGCTAGCCAGTTTCTGGCAACTTTTCTATGACGTCACACAATCTTGTTTGGGCGATTGACGGCGGCCGAACTGATCGATGATGATGGTTGGTGTTTAATGGCGCAAGGCCGACAAGGGCAAAGAGCGCCAGAGAAGTTATTTAATGAAAATAAGTGATTAGCACAAAAGGTAGGCATAAAACGTGTAATCTGGACATAGTAAGATCAGTGAAGATAATGGTGATGGCTGGTGTATAGGGCCACATTTGATAATGCATGATAGGAAATGAGGCTTAAAAACTTAACATCTCACAAATACTTAAACACGCGTTTCACAGAAACCATGGCACCGTCACCCAGAAACAAAGATGGGTGTAGGCGAATATGTTGTCTGTAGAGTTCTCTGAAGTGTTTGCGTCGCGTAGTGTCGAGTGCCTTGCATTCAATGAGGATGTGTCTCACGGATAGGCCCTCCCCACACCTGCTACACAAGGGTCTTGGAGATCCCGTGAGCAGGTGCGAGTGCGTTACATGCGTATGGCCTATCCGTAACCTAGCTAAGGTAACTTCAATGTGCCTGTTGTGCGAGTCAGTAGTGTATTGCCCCAAGTGTGATTTTATTACGTGTAGTTTGTTGTCTGTCTGTTCGTTCCAGTCTGCTTGCCAAGTTTTACGGAGTTGTCTAATGTGTGTCTTGAGGTCTGTGTAAGGTAGTGTTGCCATGTCTACTGTGTTTCGCAGTGCAGCATTGGTGGCCATTTCATCCGCCACTTCATTACCGCCAATGCCAGAGTGGCCTGGCACCCAACACACAGTCACCCCAAGGTTTGAGGAATAAGGTACCATAATTGTTTTGAAGACAAGCATAATGACATGGTTTTTTGATGACTTTCCGGATGATAATGCACGGACGACGCTCACCGAATCTGTATAAATGATGGATGTAGGAATATGATGTTCAACTATGTGACTTAAAACCAGAAATATGCCATTTGCTTCTGCCGTAAAAATACTTGTCTTTACATTCATTGTTCTACATGCTTCGAAATTGGGACCATGCGCAGCACAAGACACTGCAGTGAGTGTTTTAGATGCATCGCTGAAAACCTCTGCAGCCCTGTATTTATTCTGCAGATGCATGAAATGCTGCAAAATCTCACTTCTTGGTGTGCTGTTCTTATGGTATTGTACGAAAGACAAGTCACATGCCACAGGACGAAGATGCCATGGTGCTACAAGATCAGTGTAAAGATGATTTGAATGTGTCTAAGAGGGAGACGTAGAGTATAGTCACCTCGTCCCTCACTCTCTACGAGAAAGGAACAGGAATGGATGGGCGGTTTAAAAAGAGTTTAGTTGTGGACGTATCATTAAAATTGCCCGCGTATCTGCTCCTTTCGTTCCAAAGTTCGTCAAAAGACGATAGTCTTTATCGACTTTTGCCAAGTAAATGCCTCCCTTCGCTTTACCGCTCACCTATCATGTTGTTCCTCTTGCGTCGCGCTCCTCCCAAGGTAAAGACACCAAAGGTTTGCTTAAATCATTTTAAATTTCCCGCGTTCCACTGCTCCAAACCGGGTGTCTCGACGCGAACGCTGCCACATGGCGAAGACGCGCGTTAATCGAGGCACCCTACTTCAACGTTTATAGAACCGCGTTTCCCTACTCCACGTGCGTTGCAAGCAGAACGTGGAAACTATCTAGTGGAACCTTGCGTAACTGCTGCCGGTTCATTTCTTAAAATGGCGCCAGAAGCTATAGTGGCGCTGGCGACAGCAGGCGACGGCGGAGTGAATTCTTTTTCTGCAGTTGATAAAGTATTTAATTTCGCAAAAGTCAAGCATGTTTGAATTTTTATAAAGGAACACTGCAAATATCACTTATGTATTGATTTGTTGTCTCATATTTGCGTAATGTCTTGTTCTTCTTCAACAATGTTGACAAGTATGAACATTACACCGGACCAAGACGGGTAGATTTTGCTGTGACTATATAAGACTATTGCGCAGGCATTGTTTTGCTTTGGCTGGGTGACTGAATCGAGTCATAGACAGACAGACGGACAGACATACAGACACACAGACATACAGACAGACCAAAATTTCTGGGCTTAAGTAGCCCAAGAAAGACTATCGTCTTTAAAAACCGGTTTAAATGGATGGTTATTCATTGATGAGGTTTCGGAGGCATATAGGAGTTCAACATAAGTTCGCTGGTACGCTAAGCACCATTTGTCGCACTCTGCATAAAGACTGTGGACAGGACTGGTACGGAATGCCCCACAAGACAGGCGAAGCCCCAAGTGAAGCACTGGGTCGAGCATTTTAAGTGCTGTTTTTGTGGCTGACCCATACACAACGCTTTCGTAGTTCAACCGTGACCCAACCAACACGGCATAAAGTCGAAGCAGGAGTTGTTTGTCTGCACCGTATGATTGGCGAGACAGGGCTTTTAGAATATTCATTGTTTTTAGGCGTTTCTGTTTGAGTCGTTTTATGTGGGGTATGAATTAGTTTCTCGTCAAACACCACACCCAAAAACTTGTTTTCTTTTTTTACTGGAATTGAATCACCAAAGAGTTTTACGTCGGGATCGGGCTCACGGATCAGGATCGGGCTCAGTTTTATGTAGGGATCAGGATGCCCCACCTTTATGAGACTACAACGCAGGTACTTTTAGAAGGATTAAGTTTAACTCCATTTTCATCTGCCCAGCGAGAAAGTATGTTTACCTCAAGCTGGACCTGACGTTCATAAATGGATATGTTACATGATTTGAAAGATATTTTAACGTCATCTACATACATTAAGCAGGATATGGTTGGCGGCAGTCCTTTTCGGAGAGAGTTCATCTTAACTATAAACAAGGCGCAGCCCAATACGTCACCTTGAGGCACGCCATTCTCCTGCACGTGAAAGTTTGAAAGTGCCGAACCGACCCTGACACGAAATGTTCGTTCAGACAGGTAACTGGAAAGAGTATTCAGCATGTTACCTGTCACACCATAGGATTTTAGGTCTGCAAGAATGCCATAACGCCATGCCGTATCATAAGCTTTCTCGATATCAATAAATATGGTCATGCAGTACTGTCTGTGTATAAAGGAATCCTTAATGTAAGATTCCAGTGCAACTAATTGATCGTATGTGGATCGCCCTGCCCGGAAGCCTGTCTGGCAGATCTCGAGAAGACCATTGTACTCAAGAAAGTACACGAGCCTAGGGTTTATCATCTTCTCGAGGAGCTTGCACAGGCGGCTTTTCAAAGCAATGGGCCGGTAACTGGAAGAAGAGGAAGAGTCCTTCCCTTCTTTTAGGAAAGCCACAACTATGGCCTCCCTCCAAGAGAGAGGAATGTGCCCCGAAAGCCAAATCTTGTTATATAGGTGGAGGAGTGTACAAGAGTGTCTGAGTGTAGGTGCTGTATCATTGTATATGTGATGTTGTCTGGGCCTGGAACTGAGGGTTTACAAAAGCTCAGAGCGGCTCTTAGCTCATGAAGTGAAAACTCCGAGTTTTAAGAGGAGGTTGACTTATCCTTATCAAGTAAAGACTTCTTTTCAGCCCTTTGTTTGTGTTTCATGAAAGTGCTAGTGTAGTGTGCTGAACTGGACACGTGTTGGAAGTGTTGTGCGAGTGTGTCAGCCTGGTCTTCCAGTGTGTCCCCTGTTGTACTGACCAGGGGCAGGCTGTGTGTCTGTTATCCTTTGAGTTTGCGTATACGTGTCCATACCTTGCGTGTGTCTGTGTATCAGTTTATAGATGTTATGAATGAGCGCCAACTATCTCTTTTTTCCTCACGGCGCACACGTTTTCCGTATGCCTTGGCCCGTTTGAACAAGAGGAGGTTTCCCGACGTGGGGTACCGACGGAGGATACCCCACGCCTTGTTCTCGGCCTCTCGCACCAGCCTACAGTCCTCATTCCACCACGGCCTCCGCTGGTTGCGGGGGGCACCAGAGGCGTGGGGAATGGACTTTTCGGCGGCGTCGAGAATGTGCGCCGTAAGCAGTAGGGTAGCTTCTTCAACGTGTAGGTGTCCTACGGATGTGGGGTGTAGTTTGGATGTCTCTGTAAATGTATTCCAGTTAGCTCTTGCTTCATTAAACCTTTTATGGGAAGATGGACTGCTCGGGCCTGTACCTATATACGTTAATGAAGTGGGGAAATGGTCACTACCATATGGGTCCGTGCCCACACCCCACTCAAGACATGGAAAGAGAATTGCAGAACCAATAGCCAGGTCAAGATGTGGATATGTGTTGTGACCTATATTATGGTATGTAGGCTGTTTATTGTTGAAAAGGCATGCTCCTTAAGATGCAAGGAATTTCTCTATCAGGCAACCTCGGGCATCCGTTCTGGAGGAGCCCCAAAGAGAGTTGTGTGCATTAAGGTCGCCTGTTAGAATGTACGGTTCGGGCAGCTGGTCGACCAGCGCCTCGAGGTCAGAGTTCGAAAGTGCATAATCAGTACGAATGTAAATGGAGCATACCGTTACCAACCTAATAAATTATTGTGCGCATGGCTACAGCCTCGAGGACGGTATTTAAGGTGACAGGGTGGCATGCTAAGGATTTTCGGGCGATTATGGCCACACCACCAGAACTGTGTGTCAGCGATCTCTGTCCTTTCTGTATGCCAGGTAACTATTCAAGAAATTTGTGTGTTTGGAATTGATGTGTTTCCTGAACAAACATTACACATGGCTGATTGGCATGCAGAATCTCATACACGTCGTCAAGATTACTCGGAAGGCCTCTGCAGTTCCATTGAACTATGTTTTCTCTTCCCATTATTTAGTGTGAGAGCTACTGGAGTGTGTATGTTTATGTGTCGTCTTTCGGGGCTGTGACTCTTGGATTGGACTTTTTGGGCCTTTCTGTAGGCTTGGACGTCGTTGGCCGCTCCTTGCGTTGCGTTGCAGGCAAGAACGGCACGACGTCCATCTCGTCGTCCGATGTCCTGGGTGTGTCCGTCGAACCAGGACCCCCGGACTTGGCCCCCCTTCGGGGGCCCTTGAGTGGCACGGACGGTGCGGTGGCGGTGGAAGCCGGTGTGGCGCCCGTGGTGTCCATGGCACCCTCCAACGCACTGGAGGACGGGGAGGCAGGGACGGGAACGGCACCGGTCCCGACGGAAGAGGTTGCCACCACAACCGCTGCTGGCTCAGCGAACGGTGCGGAGGCGGGTTGGGCTGCCAGAGGCAACCCAGGGAGGGGGGGGGTGGCGGTGGGACCAAGTCCGACTCTCGGTACTGGGTCCCCGCCGAAACAAGACGCCGCTCCGCCCCCCGGCGAGCTGCGTCGGCGTACCTCCCCAGGGGGAAAGAGGTGAACCTCTTTCGCGCCTCTGGGAAGGTGATGTTTTCATTGACTTTCAAAGCAATGATCTTCTTTTCCTGTTTGAACTTTTCACAGCTTCTAGAATAGGCAGCGTGTGGTCCCTGGCAGTTCGCACAAGTGAATTTCTCGGATTTACAATTGTTAGTTAGATGATCATGTGCTGCACATTTTGCGCACGTCAATTTACCACGACAAGAGGTTGTGCCGTACCCAAACCGCTGACACTTGAAACAGCGGCGGCGTGGGTTCGGCACGTAGCCTCGGATTGGACAGCTCAAGAAACCTGTGTTGACCGACTCAGGAAGGTTTGAGCGGTCAAGTGTCAAGATTATGCGCTTGGTTGGAATTATTTCATCATTTCGGCGTATGGTGATTCGCCTCACTCCTGTCACGCCCTGATCTCGGAGGCCCTTGAGCAGATCTGCTTCAGTCTCATTCATTAGATCCCGATCAGACATCACGCCCTGGCAGCTATTGAGGCTGCGATGGGGCGTGATCTTGATGTCAACATCTACCATGCGCGTTTGCTTGGGGAGGTTAGAGGATTGTTGTTTGTTTTTTACTTCTATCAAAACTTCTCGCGTTGTGAGTTTCTTAGCCTTGTACGACTTTCCGATAAGGCTTTCAAGAAACTTGGAGATTAGAAACATAGACTGGGAAGTGATGGGTTTTGTCTAGTCAAGAGGTTCCATGATCAAAAACCGCGAGAAATTATCAGGCTTTGGGAGAGAGATTGATTGCAAAGGAGGAAAAGAAACTTCGGTGCGGCCCCTTTTCGGGGGCCGATCACGTTTTGGGGAGGTGTTTAGAAAATGCCATGTATCATAGCATAGAAGCAGGGGGCGGGGGTACTTTCTTCTTTGACTTTACCCTGATGGTCAAAGAGGTCCCGGAGCTCCCTGCCTGGTAAACAGACAGGGAGCCCATCCGCCAGACCTTCACCTGGGCTCCGACGGCCACCGTTTGAGGTTACTACCCTTCACCTTAAAACCCATTACCATGGTCGGTTACAGCGTGAGTGTGGGGGCTCGGGGTCCGCGGTGTCGCCAACACCGTCACCAAGATTACTCAAGGTGCCCCGTGCGGGGGGCCGAACTGATCAATCGCCAGGGCACATGACTGGACGATTGTAGTGGGCCACTAGTGACGTTTGATCCAATCACTTGAATGCCAACGTACAGTTAGGACACTGAAAATTATGTTTTTAGTGATGGCCTATATGACGTCACTCGTGCCGATAACACGTCAGTGTGGCGTGAAATGTGAAAGTTCTCAAGTATTTCTTGCGTTTTGATTGGTTAAAAAGCGTTTTTCGGGGCCGAAATGGAGCTGAGTGAGGTACTGAAGCCTAACTCTTTCAAGTTAACCAAAGTTGTATTTTATCTTCATGGACCCTTTAAAAGGTCGCGGCCATCCAGACAAGCGCCGGCCTCTCCCCCTCTCTAGCGAAAGAAATAATAGTTTGACTGTTTCTAAGTCAGCGAT
Source organism: Haemaphysalis longicornis (assembly GCF_048455015.1). Classification (NCBI taxonomy): domain Eukaryota; kingdom Metazoa; phylum Arthropoda; class Arachnida; order Ixodida; family Ixodidae; genus Haemaphysalis; species Haemaphysalis longicornis. Next base: position 138,864,855 of record NW_027526295.1, on the reverse strand, counting down.
AATGCCGCATGGAATAAAAAAGTATCTTATTATGTTTTTATGTTTGGCACCAAAATAGCAATTATTCGTTTGGCGCAGCAGCAACATAAGAGGGCAGTACAAGCCTCTCTACTATGGCATTTTTTCACGTTTTTCACGTAAGGTTGAGGGTCCCGTGATCAAACTAAAAAAAAAAGTACAAAGAACATTGACTCATTAGTCCTTTACTGAGCTGATTGAGTTCGGGCTTCATGAATGAGTGAATATGCAGCATCGATGCGCTCCGCCGTTATCAGGCGCATTGTTTCGCTGTCCTTACAGCGTCATACAACCGATGGTCACGGCCGTCTTTTAGATGCAAAGCATCTTCTAGTCGAACCTCCGTCGTCCGTGTTCCCGCGTTCGCATCTCTCCTCCTCTCCGCATCACGTGTGATAACACCACTCTCTCCCCTCCTTCTCTCCACATCACCTGTGCGCAAGCTCGCGCTGCTCCTCCTCTCCACACCACCTGTGCACTACGCACGCTGCTCCTCCTCTCCCCTCTGCACACGAGCTGTCCGATCACGCGCATGCGCGCTGCTCCTCCTCTCCACTCCCTCTGCTCTGCAAATAAACACGGTTCGCGCTCCGCTCAGTTGCTTCTTCGGTACTGCGCCGTCCGATGACTGGAAATGGACGCCAACGATTCCGTCAGCGAACTGGCTGGCACAGCTTCAACTAGCGCCAGCCAGCAAACTGTGAGAACCGCGAGCACTTCCGAAGACAAGGCTGCACAGAGGAGAGCTCGCGACGCTGAACGTAAAGGGCAGCGTCGAGCAGCGGATTCCTCGCTTCGAGAACGAGAACCCGCTTTGAAACGACAGCGGCGAGTAGCTGATCCAGATGGCGTTCGGCAACGTGACAACGCTTCGAAACGCCAGCGTCGAACAGCGGATTCCCCGCTTCGAGAACGAGAAGCCGCAAAACGTTCCCCACTTCTCAATAAATAAAGAACACATTTAATACGCTACTACACGTGTCTTTACTGTAACGACCAATTAACATGCTACTACTCTACGGCTTTGCATCCTCTCAGGGTTTCCACGTGGGAAGATGGTGTAATTTTTTTTCTTTGGTCACGCCATAAACATGTAACATAGCAGCAGACGATAACGTGGCGGTGGTGACGGCCGGGAAGGTGATAACACAACCAAGCTTGCATTGAAGCACAGACGATAACGTGGCGGTGCTGACGGCCGGGGAGGTGATAACACAACCAAGCTTGCATTGAAGCAGAGAGCTCAACTTCGTTTCTAGAAGCGACTGAAATAAATGAATAAATAGGGAAGATAGATTGTCTGATGTTCTTCAGTTCAACAACCGCCTTTCGCTCGCCTTTGGATCTACGTTACTTGAACGAATGTTGGTGTTGACGCCAACTTTAACCTAGAGAAATGTGTTTCTCTGGCCAACTTCAGCTTCCGTCCTAAATTTTATGCATGCCGAGGGTTTTTATACTTGTATGCACAATATTTTATAGTTTGAGTTAAATGCACAAAGAGATCACCATGTGAAGCGCATCGGGGGATAGGTTACCGATGTTCGAAGCGATGATGACATGATGAAACTACGACTGATTGGCTCATTTGTCGACGACACGTAGCCGACGATGGTCTACGGCACGCAAACGCTAGATGTGGAATATCTAAACTTTATTTACACTACGTATTTAGTACTCTCAAGGCTCATAATCGCATACACGAGGTCGGGCAAGGCCCGCGTCGAGCAGGGCTCCCCTCTCTCTCCCCGCTCAAAAACTTCAAATTTCTCGGTTTTGCCCCTAAAACCCCCGCCCACAAAAGGGACGTCACAATTTGAGAGTGAGGATGGCTAATTCATTAACCATCACTAGGCCAGTGATTGGCCACAGAGACAAGCAAAGCTATGTGGATGCAAAATAGTTACGTGATCTACCTCTCTCACTGTCATACATAAACCTGGAGCTGTTCCGCAGACGCAAATATAACATGCATAAACACCAACCAATTAAAAGAAAACCTAGCGCCGGCCATCCGTTGTAGGGCGTCTCATCTTAAAGATATTGTCTATACACGAGCACGCCTGCCGCGCTTCCAAAATTCCCTTGCATTGTAAACACGTCGAGCACAAAACAAAGCATTGTCGCTTACCCACTGGCGCATACCAGCCGCCGAGTTGCCAGGGCCAGACGTGGCGCGAATGGAAATTTCAGTACCTTTGGGCAGTCACCCGTGGTAGACAGAACGTCTGGTGGCTTCTTCCGCCCGTTGACACCTTGACCGACCTCCAGCTCCCGTCCGCTTCAGGCATTCTCATGGCGGTAATCGCGGACGTTTCCCAAACGAACTATAGGAATGCCTCCTTCAAAAGCTTACATCAATTTTACCTATTGTGGGGTGACCAACACAATTGTATAAGTCCTCTCCGGGCCCGCTAGGCGGGTGCGCGCGAACTGAAAAGAAACTTCTGCGGTTCCTTCTCACGCCCCTCGCGCCCAAGACAGCTCGGCCGGTGTGAAAACAAACACAATACAGGTAAACACACTATACCCGACGAACGATATCTAGTTGCCGGGCGGTTTTATTGGGTGAGGTGCGCAAAATACCAGGTGGGTTGTGATCTTTATTGGCTTAGCGTCAAACTACACCGATTGTACTGATAGCTATACGAACATCACATCACAGAGTGATTACGTTTTGCACACGCACAAAACATGGCGAATTCACCGTGAAATTATGCAGTCGAGAATAGGGCCCCTTCAAGGAGTCGGATCCGTATCGCCACCGGCACCGGCATGGGTTCAATCACGATTCCAATCAATGGCTATACAATCACGTCCCTTATGAGCAGCACCTTGGCGAACCGACAACTTTGTCTTGGGCAGTCCGAGTCTGCAGTAGGCTAGTGCCGCACGGATTATCTGATTCGATAGGGAGAATGTTTCGCCCTAACGCCACTAGCCTAGAATAGCCTTCTTTTATATACGAAGTACTCGATCTAATTCGACGGTTGGAGAAACACCCGTGCCGACAGATAAATTCCCACAGAGCAGACGCCGCGTTATTCGATTCGCCGACGCGAGTATGCGCACGTAACTTTGTTGACTGCTGCTTCGCCGCCTGTGTATTCTTTGAGTCGTTAGGGGAGCACAAGTTCGCTCTGATTCGCTCTAATTTCGCTGTTTCGCCTTCAAGACAGCGGCGTCGGCTTTGACTACGTGACACGTTGCGTACCATGATATTGATTTCGAAGTTGAATACGTGTGGTAACCTCTATAGTTTTTCATACAGAATCTACTCCGCAATAAGAGCTCATTGAAAACAGAGTTGATTGCATTGCGTGTAACTTGAAAGCCATTCAGTGCAGAGTCTTACACCCGGCTGATTCCACACGGGATGAAACGTGCGTGTACGCGCGTATTAATACCAAGCCGCAGTAATGTCAAACACCCCTTCCCCCCAGTTTTCATCCCGGTGAAGCCACTTGACTCGGCGCCGCTCCGGCGTTTATTTTCTTCACAGCCAACCCCACCTCATACATCTCCCCCCAAGATCCAAGAATAAAGAAACATAACCCTGCAAAAAAAAACGTTCAAAATACGAATAAAGAATGTCGAAAGTGTCAAAGAATAGTGTAGCTCCTGCATTCTCACAACAATGCAGATTTGGCGAAAAAAAATACCAGTAATCTTGAAAAACGTAAGTGAAGATAACTGGTCGAAGAAAATTTAAAATGAAAAACGACAAGTAAGAAAGACAGAAAAAACTTTTTCTGACAAATTATCTGACAAAAGCAAAAATTACCATCTTATGCATCTCCCATAAAAGCCAAGAATAAATGAAAAAGTTCTCGAAAGAAAGTTCAAATTATGAATAAATAATGGCGAAAACGGCAAAAAATGTACAGCGCCCTTCATTTTCACAAAAATGTAGATTTAGCTAAAACAACATGAGTAATCGTTAAAAGCGTGTAAATGCGGGTTGTTGGTTTCAAAGAATTTTCAAAAACAAAAGAACCAGAAAAAACAAAAAAACCTCTTACAAAACTGCTTAACAAAATCAAATATATGAAATATATATATTTCGCTCCCAAACCCCAGAATAAACAAAAAAGTGCCCAAAAAGGCATTCAAAATGTGAATGAAAATGCGGAAAATGGCGAACGGTCTAACGCCCAACAGTTCCACAAAAATTGGCGGATGCGACGCCTGCACTCGTTATAATAGCGTAGCGATAACTGGTCGAACAAAATTTTGCAAAACCAAAAAAATAAAAGAGCTGAAGTTTTCACCAACTTGATCTCACAAAATCATGTATATGCATCTTATATCTTATACATCTCCTCCCACAACTGATGAATAAGAAATTCCGCAAAGACATTTCAAATGCGCATAAAAATAACGAAAACAGGTCGACTCTGCCATACCGTTCACTTCTCTGCAAAAAATCGTTAAATGCGAGGTAATGGCACTTAGTCGCTTTAATTGTATAAATTGACACCATGGGCAGAAAAAAAGAAAAGAGAACTTAAAAAAGAGATAATATCCCAATTTCTTTTGCTATTCATAGCGAAATTTGGCTCTTAAGAACTCGCACTCTAGACAAGCGGCATAGGAATGCTACGCATTGTTAGACAATTCTCTAAATTTGTGACCATTTTTATTGGGAACAAGGCTCCCGTGAGAGCCCGAAACGCGTTCGCCTTTACAAAATTTCACGGGTACAGTCGGTTTTCAATTGTTGCTTGTGTGTTTTCCCGACACGAAGGACATCCGTCGCACTCTTCATTCCACCCGAATTCAATTTTGGTTCCCTGGGGCATCACTGCTTGTTGGCACATAATGGCAGGTCTCTTAACCGATGACACGTTCCACCTATTCACGACCCCTCAGTGACTCCGCGCGTTACCGTAGCTATGCAGGACAATTGGCTGGCTTTCTAGTAATCTGCGGTCACACAGCTGTGGCCGCATAAGAGTGGATCGCTGGCCCAGCCACTGGTGAGCACTGCACACGCCGCAGAGCACCTAGGAAAACAAGTAACTGACTTTATTTCTGTCATTGTGTGCGAAATACTATAATCAGCAGAAGATTGCCATTGAACTGCGTTGCCCTGTTGGCGGTCAGAATTGATATCCTTATCTGACATCATTAGCCGCTCAGCAAAAAATGCGCGGCAATTTCTTTTTCTTTCGAATGGTGAGGAGGGATCTTGTCGTCATATTTGCAACCGTTAAATTGACAAGCAACTTTAGTTTTTGCCGCCGTGCACCCCAACACGAGCGCCCTCATAGTTATAATGTAGTGCGAAATAGTATAGGCTGTTCTAATTGATGGCTGGTGCCTAATATCGCAAGGCCAACAACGGCAAAGAGCGCCAGAGAAGTTACTGAATTTTTTATGACACCTTAAATACTAAAACATGTGAGTAAAAGTAAAAGTGACACAAAACCAAGGACAATGCAGATAGCTGGAGTATAGGGTCAGGATGATTACACGTGATATGAAAAGAGCTGCAGAAATTTTACCTCAGCTAAAGACTTAAAAACACGTTGACTAGAAAACACTTGTTCGTCGGCTAAAGAAGTATGATAGATGCAGTGGAATGTGTCGTCTGTATAATTCAGAGAAATGTTGGTGCCGTGTTGTGCAAGTGTCTTGCATGTGATCACTATGTGGACTGCGGATAGGTCCCTTCCACACCTCCTACACATAGGTCGCGAAGATCTAGTGAGGAGCCCCACCAAGGCTGTGTAAAGGCGCAGCAGGAGTTGTTTGCTGGCCCCATAAGTTTAGTGTGAGGGAACCTTAAGAATGTTCATTGCTTGTAAGCATATGCATTTGAGCTGTTTGATATGAGGAATGAATCTAAGCTTTTCATCGAATAAATTACCTAAACACTTGTGCTCCTTGTTAACAGGAATCGGCACGTTCTCATGAGTGATGTCGTGGTCTGGGTAGACCCCACGCTTCCTGGAGAACACAACACAAGCGTTTTCTGGGATTAAGTTTAAGACCATTCTTGTCATCACAACTGGAAAGTTTCTTGACGCCCAGCTGGACTTGACGTTCGCATATTGACATAATAATAGATTTAAAGGAAATGTAAACGTCGTCTGCATACATAGAATAAGAAATTGTAGGTGGCAATGCCTTCCCAAGAGAGTTCGTCTTTACTATGACGAGAGTGCAGCTCAGCACGACACCTTGCGGCACGCCGTTTTCTTGGCGGGAACCTTTGAGAGTGCATTACTGACTCTAATTCGAAACTTTCTCTTCGACAAGTCACTAATACGGGTGTTTAGCATGCTACCGGAAACAACGAATTACTTGACGTCACTAAGTATGCCGTAACGCCAAGCCGTGTCATAGGCCTTCTCCATGTCGAAAAACACTAACACAAATTTGTTTGGTAACTAAGGCATCCCTTATATATGATTCCAACGCAACAAGTTGATCGTTGGTGGATCTCCCCGCCCTGAAGCCCGCCTGGCAGCTCTCGAGAAGACCATCGTGCTCTAAGAAGTACTTTACTCTCCTGTTAATCCTCCTCTCTAGAAGCTTGTACAGGCAGATGGTCGGGGCAATGGGTCGATAGCTAGCGGGAGAGGAAGGGTCCTTTTCATCCTTAAGGAAAGCCACTACAATGGCCTACCTCTAAGACCTTGGAAGCTGCTCCGAAAGCCATATTTTGTTGTATATATATAGGAGTGTCTCAAGAGTGTCTGGGTGAAGGTGTTGTATCATGGTAAATGTAATCTTATCTGCGCCTGGAGCTGAAGATTTGCACGTGTCATACCAGCCCTCAACTCATAGAGTGTGAATTGAGAGCTGTAGAAAGTGTTTAATTTGTCTTTGTCATGTAAGAGCTTTTTCTCTGCAGATGTTTTGTGTTGCATGAAAGTGTTAGTGTAATGTGCTGAGCTAGACACGTGTTTGATGTGTTGTGCGAGTGTGTTACCCTGGTCTACGAGTGTGTCCCCTGTAGTACTTACAAGGGGCAGGCTCTGTGTTTGTTGTCCTATGACTTTTCGCATTCGTGTCTAGAGTTTCTGTGCGTCTGTGCATGAGTTGATGGAAGTGAGGAAAGCGCGCCAACTCTCCCTTTTCGCCTCACGACACACCTGCTTCCCAAAAGCCTTTGCCCGTTTAAAAGAAATCAGAATATTCGACAAGGGGTACCGACAGAGGATACCCCCGCCTTGTTCTGGGCCTATCGCGACCGCCTGCGGTCCTCATTCCACCACGGCTTCCTCTGGTTGCGCGGGGTACCGGAGGCGCGGGGAATGGTCTTTTCGGCGGCGTCGAGGATGTGCGCCATAATGAGTGCGGCTGCTTCCTCCACGTGTAGGTGTTTTATGCATGTATGGCGTAGTTTAATTGTTTCCTGAATGTACTCCAGTTTGCTTTTCATTCATTACACCTCTTCTGGGAAGATGACCTGCATGAGCCTTTCCCTATATATGTTAGTGAGGTGGGGAAGTGGTCACTGCCATATGCGTCACTGCCTGTACCCCACTCGAGAAGAGGAAAGATAACTGCTGAGCCAATATCCAAGTGAAGATATGAGTGAGTGCGTGTTCTGTCTTATATTAATGTATGTGGGTTTATTGTTGTTGAAAAGGCATGCTCCTGAAGATGCAAGGAATTCCTCTATCAGGCGACCTCGGAGATCCGTTCGGGAGGAGCCAGAAAGAGAGTTGGGCGCATTAAAGTCGCCTGTGAGGATGTATGGTTCTGGTAGCTGGTCAACCAGTGCCTCGAAATGAGAGCTCAGAAGTGTAAAATCAGAAGAAATGTCACTTCAGCACACCGTTATAAACCTATTAAATATTATTGTACGGATTGCTACAGCCTCAAGGAGAGTGTTTAAAGTGACAAGGTGGCATGCTAATCATTTGCGGGCGACAATGGCGACACCGCCCGAAGAGGGTGTACAGCCAACCCTATCCTTTCGGAACACAGTCAAACCCGTTTATAACTAACACGGATAGAGCGAATTATGCTATATATCGAACAAAAAAACTCAGTTACAAAAATACATTCGAAACATATTCCTTATAACGAAGGTCACATCTGATACATCGAACACGGCGTGCCTAGAATTGCCGCCAAAATACATGGTCTCGAGCGGCGATGATATGTTCACTGGCTGCGATGGAGATTTGGAGCCTCCCATGGAGCGATGTGACTCCCGGCATTTCCGTAAGTGTTTCAGACGTGCTTCTCTCATGATTAAACCCTCCCAGTCAGTCAGTCCGGAACAAGATGGAAGTATTGATGAACTCTGAGAAGAGCTCGCCAACGTTGCCGATGTTGTGCTGACAGGAGTGCCCTTCGAGCATTGCCTGAGTGTCGACGACGACGTTCCCTTCACTGTGAGCCCCTCGGACGCCGACACCGTTGCCGATGTCATGGCTACTGGCGCTGCTCGAAGCACCAAAGAGGCAGAGGATGTCGCGAGTGAAAGCCGTCCAATGCTTAATGAAGCGCTTTCGGCAGCCAATTCACTCCACCAATATTATTTCGATATTGAAGAACGCGGGCTGCAACTGATGCAAATTATGTCTTATGGAGAAAATGCTGTGCTAGTTGACACCGCCAAAATGTCATTGAAAACAAGAATCACCGCTTTTTTGGGAAAGTAGGTAGTTACAGCGGAAAGTGGCGTTATCGCTTGCAATGAATACATAGTTTTATGTAAGGCAATGACATACTTTATTATGTTCGTTTCTGCATGCTGGGATGGCAGAACGAGGGAGCGTGAAGGTTGGGGGGGGGGGGGGGGGGGGGGTGTCCCGCGTATTGCGAACTCGTAACAAAAAATTCGTTATAGGCGGGTTCGGATATTTCGAACTATTGGATATATCGAACTAATCGTGCCGCATATTGCAGTTCGCTATAACTGGGTTTGACTGTTACCATGTACCTATTAAGAAATTTGTTTGCTTGGAATTAGGGTGATTTTCCTGGAGACACATGACACTTGGCTGATTGGCATGGCGCATAAGATTTTTAAGAAGTCCACTGCAGTTCCAATGAATAATGTTTTCTGTTCCCATTATTTACATTTAATAATTACTGGAGTGTGTCTGTGTGTTCATGCGTTGTCTTTCGGAGCTGTTATTCTGGGATTTTTTAGCTTTTCTGTTGTCTTGGACGACGGAGACTGCTCCTTGTGCTGCATTCCAGGCAGAAACAGCGCGACATCCATCTTCTCGTCGCATGTCAGAGGGGTGCCCGACGGACCGGGCCCCCTGGACTTGGCCCCCCTTCGGGGGCCCTTCATTTGAGCCCCCGCCGCCGAGGGCGTCCTAGGCACCAGAGGTGTTACGGGCGGTGCGGTGGCGGTGTGAGCCAATGCGGGGCCCCGGTGTCCATCCACTCGGCACCCTCCAACGCACTGGAGGACCAGGAGGCAGGGGCCGGAGCCGCACCGCTCAGGACAGAACCGTTTTGCACAACAACCGCTGCTGCTTCAGCAAGCGGTGGGATGACGGGCTGGGCTGCGTTAGGCAACCCAGCGGGGGGAAGGGGGCGGGACAAGGTCAGACACGCTTAACTGGGTCTTCGCGGAAACCAGACGACGCTCCGCCCACCGGCGAGCTGTGTCGGCGTACCTTCCCATGGGGATTGAGCCGAGCCTCTTTTGCGCCTCTGGGAAGGTAAAGTCCTCAGTGACGTTCACCTTTACAATCTCCTTCTCCTGTTTGACCTTCTTGCATGTTCTAGAGTAGGCCCCGTGGGGTACCTGGCAGTTAAGACAGATGAGGGTTTGCGATGGGCAGTTGTCAGATGAATGATCGTGCTAGGAACACTTTGCACACGTACGTCGGCCCCTAAGGAGTTGGTGCTATGCCCAAACCGCTGGCGTTCAAAACACCGGAGCATGTTGGGGATGTATGGCCTGATGGGGCAATGAATAAAGCCTGCATTTACTGATTCAGGAACTGTCAATTGGTCGAAAGTCAATATTACATGTTCTCTTGGCATTTTCATCATAATGCGCCTCACTGCTGTCACACCTTGGTCTTTAGGGCTTCCAACAGATCGGTTTCAGTTTCATTCATCAGATCTGGCTCAGAGATCCCACCCTGGGAACTATTAAGGCTTCGGTGGGGTGTGGCCCTGATGCCGAGATCTGCGATGCGAGTTTGAGTTAAAAGATTTGTAGCTTGTTGCTTGTCGTTGACTTGTACAAGAACTTCTCCGGTTCTAATTTCGTGGGTTTTGTAGGATTTACGACTAATGCCCTTAAGAAATTAGGAGATGGGAAAGAGAGACTTTGTGGCAAGGGGGTTTGACGTGTCAACAGATTCCATTGCCAAAAACCTAGCATAGTTGTCCGGCTCTGGGAAACTTGTTATTGGCAACGGAGGAAAGGATACTTCGGTGCGGCCACTTTTAGAAGGCCGACCTTTGGATTTAGAATATTTAGATACCTTATAGCATAGTATAAAAGCCGGGAGCCGGGGGTACTTTCTACGTCAGCCTTACTCTGATAGCTGAAGAGGTCCCGGAGCTCCCTGCCTGGTAAATAGACACGGATCACATCTGCCGGAGTTTGGCCTGGGCTCCGACATCTACCGTTCGTGGTTTCTCACCATCCACCTATAAACACATCGCCACGGTTGAATACAGCTTATGTTTGGGGGCTCGGGGTCCGACTTGTCGCCAATACCGTCACCAAGATTATTCAAGGTGCCCCATGCGGGGAGTAGGCTGTTCTGTTTGCATGAACAATATAATGCTTTCAATAAGAATGTGCATCGTGATGGGTTTTAAGTGCAATGCACTTCTTAAGCGACCCTGAACCTGCGTCCACCGGCGATGTCCGCGCCCGTGGAGATGGGAGCGCGCAGCCTGGCCGCTGACATGGCACATACCCACGTGGGGGATTGGCCAAGAATCGGGCGTGAGAAGGGCTAATGCACCTGCTTAAAGGAGTACTGACACGAAATTTCAAAGCTGAGATCCGCTCTAGCAATAAAGTACAACGACAACACAAATAGGTGTCTGTGAATAAATGCATCTTTCCTTCTTTGTAGTTGTGTGTGTGTGTGTGTGTGATCTCTCTTTCGCGAACTTTACCGAACCGCGCAAATTCAACTCGTGTATTCGCACTTTCACATTCTTCCCCTCGGGGAAATGCGGGGAATTTTTTTTTTTCTGAGCAGCTTCTTCAGTAGCTTCTTCAGTAGCAACTTCTTTCGATACTCTGCGGGGCTCTCGCCTTGTCATCATCATGGGTCCACGTCGTACATCGCTGAAAGGGCAAGCTCATGTAACGCTTAACCTTGGGGAGGTGGACAAGTGGGAGGGCTTGAAAATATCAACTATCGGTTGGTGTTGTCGGTGCACGTGTGACCGGGACGGTGGCTGGCCGCGAGTGCGCCAGCGTCTCTCCTCATGCTATGGTCAAAATAAGCCGTGGCCGGTGCGCCGCGCGTCCTGCGCCCACTACGCGCTGACTTACAGCGCGACGTCATCGAGTCCCAACGTTCGCGCTATTTGGTTCGCTCTTCCGCGAACGTCCATTGCAGTTACGTGCACAAGTGAAATTCTCACCGACACCGCCTCTTTTCCCCCTACAGATGGCCACTGCACACCTTCGCCCACGAGCCCCTCTACGTGCCGCATAAGAACACCCTCTGTGAGTTATTTTGCCCGCTACTTAGCCATTAAGGCATATGCGTGGTCGAAAAGGGCTAAGTTTGTCCGTTAGCCGCGGCATGGATGGCTTGTACAAAAAAATAAAAATAATAGCCTCGCCAGCAAATCCGCGGCTGACGAACAGATTCCTAACAGACGTGCACAACCGTTTAACACGAATTTGTGTGCTCCCTAAACAAATAGTTTGCATCCGATGCTAAAAGAAGGCGTTATAACAAAGAAGGCATTATAAAAATGCTAAAAGAAGGCATTATAACAAAAAAACAAATTTGGGACCCGATATAGCACGACAAAAAATGGGAAATCAATAATTTCTTTTAAAACAGTAACCGACATCTGAATAAAATAACTACAGTTGTTCACATGACTCACTTATAGTGATCCAAGCGACATTTCCTATCAGTTTGCAAACATTTTTGTAAGGTCCAGCAAACTCTGCCTCCAATAAGCTAAGTGGTCTGAGATCAATTACCTCATTCGTTCGATATTTCCCAAGACTCCAGACGAAACGCCTAGCAGAATAGGCCCCTTAAAGGTGACAGGTGCTGGCTTGATGGCATCCATTCACCACAATTGGTAACTTTATATCAAGCGCATATGCTTTTATTGTGAATTTAATCTTTAAAACAGGTGTCTTCCCACAGGAACTGTACAGCGTAAATAATCCCGATACATAAAAAGGGAGGTTCTTCCTCGCCGAATAACTACCACCCCATTTGCATTTTACCTCTGATATCTGTGCGACTGAAACATTACGTGAACAAATTTAGCATACTACATCGCGGTCAATTTCGCTTCCCTTCCGGCTACACGAGTAACCTGGCACTTATTTCAGCTACTGACCCATAAAAAAGGCTAGACAGCGTATAATACGCAGACAGTGTTTTCATCGGCCTAACAAAAGCCATCGAGACGATCAATCATAACATTCCTCATAATAAACTTGAAACATTTGGGATAATGGTACCGTCTTACTATTATTGCGTAGCTATCTCCGTAAGCCTACCCAGAAGTTACTACTTTCTAATGTGCTTTCGGCACACAAACCAACTAGCATTGGTGTATCTCAGGGCCCTACTCTGGGGCCAGTTTTGTGCTACTCTATAATATTGATTTGCGAAATTGCCTCTTTTCGTCCGGTTATTTATTTATTTATTATTAGCACCTACGTCGCCCATTGCGCATTGTCGTGTGGGGTTACAGTAGGAAGAAATAATAAAAAGAACCGCAAATTATAACCAAACAGCTACACATAATAGCATACAACATAAATGTAAGCACACACAGTACAGCGTTGTAAGGAACGTAGAAAACACAGGATTACAACAAAACCAGTAATAATACACAACCAAAATACACACCAACAACCATTATTGTTGGCACTCGGGGTGGCACTCGAAGTCCAACAATAACGGCAAGTTAAAATAAATGGCATGCGAGCACGGGAACGTGGGAAAATTGAATTGACATTACAAATCCTCCACTTTGTTTATCATTGGGAGACAGAGACGGGAGGGGAAGAGCGTGAAGGTTGGGCGGGTGAACATTCTTGGCAGTCGAAGCAATGGCTTGCCAATGAACTTTTTATCTCTTTCCTCCCGCGCTTCTTCCTCGTTGCTTTGAACCTGTCGTTAGCGCGTCTCCCAGTCTGGCCGGCGTACACCTTGGGCCCTATTCTCGACTGCATAAATTTACCGTGAACAGCGAATTCGCTGGAAGTCTTTTCTTATTGGCGTTCAGTTGCGGTCACATGCTTCCGGTTGACAAAGTGGTTGTGTGTGCTTTCGTGATTTGGACCTTCCCTGACGTTTATCAGCCCCAGTTTGCCGTGTTTCTCTCGAATGAAAGCACACAATTCTTGACCGGCAATGAAAAACTAGGCGGGCATGAAAACGTCGGCTTGCCTTGGCTATGCAACTAAAGCGCGGCTTGTAGGTCAAGCCCTCTCTCTGATTTGGTGGAAAGACGTGACGTTATAGAAACAATTGGCGGGAACGGTCTCGTCATACAGTGGCAACTTCAGCTTGCGTGAAAGTGTCCCGATGTTCCGTAGCAGCTTCAAAATGGCGGCTGCCGTAGCCGTGAAATGGGGCAAAAAGTTTCATCTACCTTCGGCATCATGATATCCCCGTGAATTTGTAGAATGCGTATGACGAGCGGTTCAAAACTGTTTTCTTCCGAAAGAAATATTAGGGGTGACTGTATTTAAGTCAGCGACCAGGGTGCATAAAAATAACGTGCCGTATTTTGTTGATATGACTGGCACTAAAATAAACTTGTTTGTTTGGCGTATACCAGCAACATAGAAGGGCAGTTCAAGCAACTTTTGTCCACGTTCCCCTAGTAAGCTGGTGGGTCACATGGTCAAATTCAAGAGAGAAATAACAAATAAAAGTGACTATTTTATTCATCACTGCGGTTATTGAGTTCGAGTTGATGAATAAGTGCATCGGCGCCATCAGTACTCCCTGCCGTTATGAAGCGTAGGGTTTTGCTGCCCTTACCGCGTCATACAACTGATGGTGGCGGCCTTCTTCTTTAATCACGCCATCAACTTGTAACATAGCAGCAGACGACAGCGTGGACGTGGTTACGGCCGGGATGGTGAGAACGCAATAAAGCTTGCATTGAAGCAAAGATTTCAACTGAGCTACAAAAAGCGCTTTAAAAAACAGATACAGTCAAAAGAATGTGTGATGTTCTTAGGTCAACATCCGTCTTTCGCTCGCTTTTGGATCAACATTAGTGGATCGCCTTGTGGCGTTGACGCCAATTTTAACATAAAAATTGCGTTCCTCTTCCCAGCCTCAGCGACCGTCCTATTTTGATGAAACATGTCGAGTTTTAATGCGCAATATTTAAAAGATTGGTTTTGATCTTTATAAGCTTAGTTTCAAATTACACTGCTTGTTGTCATAGCTATATTTGCATCCCGTCACTGATTGCTTACATCTTTCTTAGGCGAAAAACATGGTGAATTCACCGTGAATTTATGCAGTCGAGAATAGGGCCCCTTGAAGGAGTGGGATACGTATGGCCACCGGCACCGGCATGGCTTCAATCAATATTTCAATCATTGGCTTCAGTCACGTCCCATTTGAGCAGCACCTTGGCGAACCGACAACTTCGGTTTTGGCAGTCCTGGTCTGCAGCTACTCTAGTGGCCACGGGAAAGCCGAAACTCTCAAATTGGCGTTCTCAACGAACCCGTAGGAGTGGGTAGGAAAAGTGAAACATTTGGAAATATCGATCCCAAATAATTATCGCGACATTATTATTATTTTTTATTTTTTGGTACTACAGGCCAATATTTAGGCCAACGCAGGAGGAGCAACAATACAAAAAAACTAAGCAAAGCAAGACTAGCATTGTCACACACAATGCAGGAAGTTCCTCGGCATGCGTACTTCGCTGGAAAAAAAATGGAGGGTGACGCGCCGTTTCTGGTGGCTGCCGTCTTTTTCGATTTTGAGGCTTTACACACAACATCGTGTAGGAATACTGTCCAAAAGTTTGTTTGAAACCAAAGGCTACGCCATAACGATATATAATTTGAAATAAACTTTACATTCAGCAGTCAGCAAAAAATTTACAAAAAAACAAAGCCGTTCACTGCAACCTAAAAGCTGCCAGAAGTGCAGACCATTGCCCATACAAATACATTGTATGGTCGGCTATAGAAAATTCTTTTTATGGTCGTCTTTAGCTATTTGGCCCAATATTCTTTAGACTTTTCTGTAGCTGTCTTTAGCGATTCGTATCGCCATTCCTATGGGTGTCTTAACTTCTTCTATAACCGGTTCTACGGCTGTCTTTAGCTATTCTTCATGATTGACAATCATTCGAGCAAAGGGTAGATTGAGAGTCTAATAACCCACAACATTGACAACACAAGACCAAAACAATAAATCCAGGCCTTCTGCACTGTCGGCTTTGGCAGTAGGCATCACGATTCCCTGTACCCGTATGCAAGGTAAAACAGTTTTTGAAACCTTGCCGAACGCCGGAAAGCATTGTAATAATCCTTTTATGTTGTCATGGCATGAAGTATGCCGACATGCACTATGGGGCGCAAAGAGTGTAGGTTGATTTACAAATAACCTACGGTTTTAGAGCCGCGTGCTCCTTTTATACCAGGCTTCTAACCGGTATGGAGCCCTACTGATCAAAACGTGTCATGTCAATGGTAAAAATGCAGTGACACTATGCTTCTTTGGACCTGGAGGGATATTTCGGTACGTTTCTCTCAGCCATATATTCTCTATATTCAGATATGCGTTGTGAAACTGCCCTCAAGAGCAGGGGGAGGAGGACAAAACATTATTTGACAGTAAAATCGAGCTGGTAAAATGGGTGGGCTTCTCAATCGAGGACGAGAGAGTAGGAGTAACTTTCTTCAATTCAAGGAATGTTACCCCGGGTAGGCCAGGATTTCTTTACGCCTGAAGGGGTTGGAGAACAATAACATGCTGGTTGGACATATTCATCGGTTTCAATCCTTGTTATACTGGAAACCGGCACGCATACGATCTATGGTGTTAGTTAGCGAGTATATCAAGTTCTCGAAACTGTTCGGGTCGACATCCAGTTTGTTATGATAGCGATGGTTACAATAGAAATCCAGGGCGGAAAAGCTGCCTTCGACTACTCGACAACGTTGTCTGGGGCGCGATCGTGGCTGCGTAGCATAAACCTTCTGATTGCATTTTTCATGCGAATAAACAGCGCACGCTGTGAATATGCACATTCTTGTACGCGGCCATAACAAAATTCAATTTCTGAAGAAGTAGGGTAGGACTTACATTCAGAATAAATCATCGGCACGAAATTTGTGAGCCTACCTAACATCCCGGAACCCCTATCAGATGTTAGTGATGGTGCAGAAAAATTATTGCGTTGGGCACAGAAAAAACAATTATCTAATACAAGACAACGAAAGAAATAGAAGCCAGCCGTTTTATTTCCTGCTGGGCGATGCGCGTGTACGACCTTGTGCTTAGAGCGTACCATTATACCATAAGAACATCTCAAAACTACTTCAGAGAAGCCTACACATTTTTTATACTTATCGAGGATCTCTGAGCACCGAACCTCGCAAATAAGCTAGAAAGGACGAGTTGCACACTACCTTCTGTGTGATGCTCCAGGAAAGTTGTTCTCTCGCTCCTCGTGTGTTGCAACCTTGTGCGGGATATAGCTTGAAATTATTCATAGAAGTCACAAGCTGGAAAAACTACTGAATTACTGGAAATACTTTTTTTATTGCCCGAAAGCATCAAAGCGGGCGATTTCTAGCGTGTGCACTCCTGCTCGGCTCGAGCGGACCACAGCGGCGTGAGTGTAGCATGGGCGCGAGTATAGCAGACGACAGCGGCGCGGGTCCCAAAGCCCACGTCAGACCCAGGGGGCGCCACTCAAACATCCTACCATCAATACATAACGTTGGTCAATACAGCGCTCTGCCCACTGCGCTACAAATTCAAGCGCGAGTAGTTCTACGAGCGCGCCTTTCCCACTTTCCCACTACTTTTTTCCGTCTAGGAGATGCTGCCGTCTAGGAGAAGTGAAGCAAAGTAGTTCATCATGATACTAATGAGCGCCGACAGTTGGCGCCGGGATGCCAACGTCTTCGTGCACGCGAGACGTGGGTAAATTGAGGCACCCTCCGCCACCTACTGCTTTTGGTTTCGGTTCTGTTTAGTTCACACGGTTTTCTAGGGGCGGCGGTTTCAGTCGGATTTACGCAATGTTCCACCGCGTGCAAACCAGTGTCTTATGTTGATGCGTCTAACGGTGCCATATAGGCGGCGTAACATAAATAACGATGTGCAAGTTGATATGGATGCACAATAAATGCTCATGCAAAGGCCCATTGCACTTTCGTGTCCTACCGATTCCTATTAAAGAGCCACCAACCACACTTTTTTGCCTGAAACAGGTGCAATGTGGTACCTTAACACTTCCTTTTATGCCATAGGGCAATCTCTCGCAATTCAAAAGTCTTACCATGGCATACAACCTTGTTTATACCTACCTGTTGGCAAACTCCCGTATTTCCTAACCCCATGTTGTGCCAAATAAAGTTATTCATTTATTATTTCAAGAATACAAATTGAAAAACAATGACGAAGCTTGAAAAGTCGCGTAAGGCTTAAAAAAAGCGAAGTTTGAGGATTTCTTTTCACGAAAGCACTGAAAAACCCTCCACGATGCATTGCATTATGTTTGAAATTGTTTATTTACATGCTACGTCGTAGCTTTTCACTGTGGTAGTAGTGGTCACGGTCATGTCCATCTATATCGCTGTCGTCGCAATCTTCCTCATGCTTCGCTGTCGGGCCCAAATGATTTTATCTGCAGGCTTGCGCATTTCTCCCCAAGTGGAACGCGTAAACACGCGCTAGAACCGGTGGCCACCGGATTCGTGAACTGGACGTCTCCAGCATGGACTATCTTATGCTCCCCCTTGATGCGCGCACGCACGTGAACTTTTCACTTGGTATATTTTGCGAACGCCACGCGCAAGCCTGGACGACGCGCGGTACTCCTCGTAAGAAGCGTGCTCCTGCACGCGCTAAACGGAAGGCGTAACAATATCCTGGGGTTTCCCGATGACGCCAAACACATTATGGCTAGCATCAGCAGATCCGCTGTTAAAAAAGCAAGCCCAGAGGAGAACGAACGCAGCATAGCCTCTCACGAGACGCCTTCTTTTGGCCTACTGTAAAATAGGGTGCAAACAGAAAGAAGGATACGACATGACAAGAATGAACAAAATAACGACGCTCCCCCCCTTCTTGCCCCCCCCCCCCAAGAAAGAACGAAAAGAAGGAAAGAATGGGGGATTTACGGCAGCCTGCCGGGAAACCTGCCGCGTGGATGGTCCTCCTGTCGTGCTGTGTTGCTTTGCGGTCATTAACAAATTTGCAGCTGCGTACGACGCAAACGAGCCCCCCACACACACTCTCAGACACACACGCATATATATATATATATATATATATATATATATATATAAGCGCGAGACACATGTCGTTCCTTGGTTGCCGCCTGTTCAGACGCACTCCGGACCCCTTAGGTACATGCCAGAGAAATCTCAGCAGGAAGAGGAAACATTCCTCAATTTTGAGTGAAAATGAACATTGCTATTACGATATACATAGCGTTTTTTTTGCTCAGAGAAGAGGTGCGACTACTGCCGATGTATGACCGGAGCCCCGTCAAGCCGAAAATGAGAGGCTTTTTCGCCGGTACCCCTTGTTCGCTGCACTTTTTGAAGCGAAAATAATTGATTGATTGATTGATTGATTGATTGATTGATTGATTGATTGATTGATTGATTGATTGATTGATTGATTGATTGATTGATTGATTGATTGATTGATTGATTGATTGATTGATTGATTGATTGATTGATTGATTGATTGATTGATTGATTGATTGATTGATTGATTGATTGATTGATTGATTGATTGATTGTGGGGTCGGTCTGCACAGTTCATTCCGCTTGTCCATGCTGTTGCTACCGCTGACAACATGTGTCTACGAGGTGTTTGTATTGTTCGGGTAGGCGGCGGTGGTGTGGGGCTGCGGCCCACAAAATACTCGTAACTGCCACTGGCGCCTCCCCCGGGCTTAAAAAGAAACTTTCAGACTGACGTCATTATGAGAAAACCTTCGGGATCTCTTTGGCTGTCACTGCACGACGATCGCGACGATGGCATGACTGCGTCTGGCTCGCCTGTCGCACGTCGTGATCCTCCTCCGACGAGCGTACGACGCCAAAACCGGTCCTAACGTAACGATCAGTCGTAATGGTCAGTCGCATGCCAATGGTAGGCATGCCAAGCGCGACACACACGCGAGACTGGAGCATGCCGTTGGTATGCGACTGATCGTTACGACGAATTGTTAGGACTGGTATTGGCGTCATACGGTCGTCTGAGGAGACCCACGACGTGCGACTGGCGAGCCAGATGCAGTCGCGCCATCGTCGCGACCGTCTTGCGGCCTCAGCCAATCACAGCCCGAAGGTGTCGCCATATTGACGTCACTGAAATAAATAAATAAAATAACACTCTGAAAGTTTCTTTCGAAGCTGGGGGAAGGTGCCAGTGGCATTTCCGAGTAATTTGTTGGGAGCCGCTCACCTGCGCGCGCTCCTCGTACAATACACATGTTGCCAGCGGCACCAGCAGCATGAACAAGCGGAATGAACTGGGCTAAACTGCCTCACAGCGCTGTACTCAGCATATAAAATTCAATGTGTAACGTAATAGCACTATTCATTTTTACTCCAAAATTGATAGATGTTTTCTTTGTCATGCTGAGATTTGTCTTGCACGTATCTAAATCGTCGGGAGTGCGCCTGAACATGGACGCAACTATGTGTCGCGCACGGAACGCCACGAAACTACATATTGGCCTCGAGGACATACCGTGGCGCCACCTACGAGTGACGTCACTTGTAGGACGCCGAATCGTGTTGTCGTCTGCTACAGCAGATTTCCCGTGCGTATGCGGAAGCGTGTTATTTTCTAGTGGCCACCGTCTCGCCCGCTCCTTGTGGGTTTGATGCAAATTACCAAAAAAAGTTGTCTGTAAACCAAATAATTCGGGCAAGCAATCAGCGACTCGCTTGTTCCCGGCGACACCGCCGCGTTTAGCTAGTTGCTACAATCGCGACCCACAGCTCTTACATACGCAGCCAGCTAACGCCAAGGACGATGGAACTGATGCCGAGAAAAGTACGCTGTAAATTCATTATGAAATACTTGTGACGGGACATGTGTGTGCAAGCAAACACCTTGTAACAGCGACGGAAACGCGTCGCTCACTTATGATCTCACCGCGCGAACTGCTCGTATTGCCTGGTAAATGAATGACGCGAGAACGCTGATCAGATTGCTTCGCCGCACATGCTTAAAAGTATTTTTATGGTCTGCAGTTTGGCTTGGTCAGAGCCTATTTCCCCTACGATGTTTTTATAGTCGTGCCCGGATTTGATTAACGATCACTGCCGTAGCCTGTACTCTGCACTGCTGATGTTTACTTTTCGCGACTTGTCCGCAATGTATGAACGGTATGAACGCGAGTTTTTAACGCCTTCGAGCGGGTTCGGACAAGGCTATATTTAGTTTTCATTAGGTGCTCGGCGTGGTAATTTATAATTGCAGCGTGTTTTGTATGTTTACAGTAAGCCGGCATTTCTCAAGCATCAATTTCAAAACTCACGACTGCTCACAGAAGGCGAGGCTGCGTACGAGGAGAAACACGTCGTTAATGATTTCGGGTAATGGGGATATTTAGAATAGGAGAACCGAGTGTTGGGATCCCCCAAGAAGTTAGAGGAACCCAAACGCAACACGCGCGTGCGCCCGTGCGCGACGGGAGGGCCTTCGCCAACAGCTCGCAGCCGGCTTCGGATGCACGGATGTTGGGAACTTTAGGCTTGGCGTCGCAGCATATATTTCATCACCGTTAGAGTTGCGAATGACAGTCCGTAACAGAACGTTTCAACGCGCTGGGAACTCTGTAAGCGCGGTGATTTCCGTTGAAGCGATCGACGATCAAGATACCTGCACGGCCTCGGCCATGGAGGAAAAAAAAGCTTAGGAGAGGCCCCCAGCTATCCCCGCGCATTGGCAAAAGTGTGGAGGAAGTCACGTGTTTTCGGCGGCCATTGGAAGTCGCGTTAGCAACGGCGTCCTAGCAACAGCCCGCCCGCCGTTCGCCAGTCATGGAGGAAAGGCAGCGCCTGCCTTGTCGTCCGATTGCGAAGATTGCTGCTTCGCTTTACTGCGCTGTGGTCTTGCGGAACTCGAAAAGGATGCTGCGAGTTGCGACAGCTGCGCCGATGTGAATATGTCATTTAATTTCTACTTGCAAGTGCACCTTGTACCGCGTCAAGCTTTTGCTCCGGTCGCGATCACGACGCGCCTATTGAAGTGCAGATATCGTGAACGCGCCGTCCCGTCGTACGCGCGGACACCCGTCAGGTAGATTTTCGGGAAGTGATACACGGTGTGCAGTACGTAGGCGACTTGCAACCGAACGATTCGCAACTCAATTTTTTGGTTATCGCCGCTGCAATATATAGTTTGCTAGGCCGGCAATGCGCGGCAGTGCCTTTGCAACTGTTACAAGGTAGATTCCCAGTTGATATAATTCCATCGTCCTATTACCTTAGTAGGTGTCCGTCTGTTGACTGGAAGAGTGCTGGATCTGGAATCTGGATCTTTTTGTGGTCTCGCTCTGGATTTCGCTTTTCTACGCTTCATACTGCGAGGTTAGTGTATGAACGTTTTCAACTGATATCACCTTGAATTTATTGACACTGAGACAAGTTGAAACTTGGCGAAAAAAAGTTTATTGACGCCACCCACCCTCTCATTTTTTTTACTCAATAAAACGTTTTGCCTCCTCCTCCTCCTCCTTCGCAAAAAATTCTATCGAAGGCACGCGAACACCGGTAAAAACATTCCACAATTTTTTAGCGTGAAATCTGCATGAAGTACTGCTTACCTATATATATAGAACGGCCGTTTAATTGACTAGTCATCTCTGGGATTGCCAGTGAAACTGCAACGCAAACTTGGGCACTTTCCAGTCCGGTAGCCGCACGGCGTTCACCCACTGTTTGCGGCGTTCTCCATCGCTTGGGAACCTATAAACGGCGGCGATTGCAAACAAAGGATGAATGCACACCAATGTACAGCAATACTTGTCAGCGGAATGATGCACTAACCGGTGGAAAGTGACGCCCAATTCCTTGGGTACCGATCGCGACTTGCAGCCTGGCACCGAGCATTGCGGCATTGTTAGAGCGAGCCGCTTCGCAAACCTGCTGCGGCCACACTGAAGACGTGTAACAGTGTAACCGCGCGTTCAGGTTCACGGTCACGCGCTGCAAAACGGCCTTCTACCTGCCTATCAGCTGATTTCCGCCGGCTCGGCGCTGGCAGATGCAGACGACAAGAGAGGCGATACAGGACGGAGGAGGCGGAGAAGGTGCACCGAGAGAGAGAGGCAAAAAGAGTCCGCCAATGGCATGGAGGGCCAATGGTCCGCCATTCGACTTACAGAAATGGCGTTTCCGGCTGCGCTGGGTGTGACGTCAGGGCCTCTCCTAAGCTTTTCTTTCCTCCATGGCCTCGGCCGATTCTTGCGCGCAAGCATAGCCATCCTTCGGCCGCTCGCCGCACCGTGCGTGAACGGGCCGGCGCTGCCGGGACCGACCTCCGCGGCCAGTCGGCGTAAATCGCGGCAGATATTTGAGCATCGCTTTGAAAACCACAGCTGATGACACTACCTATCAGAATTTTTCATTACACTAACATCCACTTTCACCAATCTGGAACTTCTTTTCCACGACTTGTGTGATTTTAAAAAGCGGCGACAAGTTGTTGCTGCCGCGACCTGCGTCGGTTCTAGCCGCACCATCGGCTGTGTGGGCAGGCACGGCGGGTGCGTGTGCTTCTGCGAGCAGTTAACGCTTCACGATTTCCTGCTTTATACAATTCTTGCAAACGAGGGAAATCTAGAAACTTCACTCGGCGATCGTCGTAGTCCGCATTGTTGATCGGGGAAACAAGCCGCTGCTTATGCTTCGGTCGCATGCGTAATGCACCACCACGCTCATGGTGTTTGCGGATAATCTACCAGTTTATACGGTTATACAGTCACCATTAGGTCGAACTGCGCTTGACTCACTGAGAATTAACTTCAAACGAAGGAAATTAACACGAAAATACTTTTAGAACACGCTTCCTAAGCGAAGTGTCACGCGCTGCAAGCCAACTACGCAGCAAGATAGGAACGGTGATCCGCGGTGATCCTACGAGTGACGTCAAAACGATCGCAGCGCCGGCCTCTCCAGTGGTGGGCCTCGCGGCCAATACGGCCCCCGGCTCTCCCAACTGCGTGGTGTGTTTGTGTTTCGCCTGCGGCCCCTGCGCTCAGGCGCGTGGTGTTACGTTTCACCGGATGCTCGCCGCGCGGCGGACTCGTAAAACGGGGACCAGACCCGGCGGTGTGAGCGGCGAGACAGCGGGGGAAACGGGCGCCAGTCGCCGTCCGAGCCCCAAAGAAGAAACATCATTTGTGTAACGTTCCTTTCCTCAGATTAAATAAGTTGTTTAGCTCACCTAAAGTGCATATTTTTGTGTTTTTCTTATCGTCATCGTCACGGACAACACTATGGAACGAAAGTAGTAAGCGGCGGGACGCCGACGACGCATCGCATGCGCATTTTGAAGTGAGTCTCAAATTAACGCGTACGACTAGCCGTGGCGACCGTCGTGACGATCAGTCGCATACCAATCGCATGCCGCCGTCGTGCATGTGCTACGCACGTTACGCGAGTCCACCCCGCACTTTAAAAATGCTTAAAAATGTGGGGCTTCTGGAGTGTTTGAAGTCGCTGTTGTTTATGTTAACTCGCTGTATGCTGTAAAATTTTCTTGCAGATGTGCCGTATTCTGTCTTTGTCTGGGCCTACGTGGATACTTCGAGCAAGCTGTAAGACGTTTTTTCTTTCTATTTGTAATTTCTGCGATTCAACGAATAAAATGTGCGTTCAAAACATTATGGTAAAGTACACACGCTCGCTGGTGGCAGAAAATGAGTTGTCTGTCTATTGAACATCTATGTAAAAGTTATCATGACGTTCCTGTAAGCTATAGGTCAGATATGAAAGCATTTTAAAAACGTTCTTTTTTCTATTCAATTATTGTTCACCCCACATCTGTCACAAGAACATCAAATATCATACCTTTTTAATATCGTATCGTTGTCGCAATTGTGGAGGGTGTAGATATCGCTTCGGCTAATTGCTGCGAACGAAAGTGTTGTATTTTTTGGTCTATGGACGTTTAAAGGGGCACTGCAGACGGTGGCCTTCCGAGTGGGAACAGCTGCGAGCAACGCGGCAGCCGACCTGCATTTTTGGCATTACCGATGCTCCCGGGAGGAGCTAGAGGGCGTGGCCATGTTAGGTGGCTCCTGGTGTTGAGGCTTTAGCAGGATGTTCATTTGCAGGGCCGTGTGGCTGGGGGTCTGAAGGCGTCGCCAAAGGTGTGTGTCGCTGGTATTTGCGAAAGGATTACGGAAGGAGTAGATGGGGCAATTTTGTCACTATCGGAAATGGATACCTGCGAGGGGAAAGTGGTTGAGCTATTCCGGTGGGTATGTTCTGCTTTCTGGGAATAACAGGGTAGTTTTCGGGCAGCGGCGAGTTCGTTCTGCCTCATTTGGGTCGTAGTGTGTTGAGAGCTTCAGGAAAGATACATTTCTTTATAAGTGCACATATATACTGCATGCTGCGAGTGGGGAGGTGGTGGAAACTGTTGTGCTGTGGAAGTTGCTCAGCAGTCATGGAGGTGGCTGTGGCGAGTGTGGCGGATGCCAGTAGAAGTTTTGGGGAGATGAGGGCTATATCGAGGTGTTAGTTGAGCGGTTATGGTACGCTGGTTTCTAGTGTAGTTTGTTTAGGGTGAAGGTTTTTGGGTTGGACAGATTTCATTTCATTTTGTCTATTCCACCTTGAAGGCCCGAAGGCATTTCATAAGGTATGAGTTACATACCAGGTATGACTGACAGCTCATCATAACATGAATAGCAGAAAAAGAAACGCGCTGCCAATAAGTGTTGCGAGGGTAATCAGTGCAGAAAACATGGCTTCAAAAAGAAATCTACAAGGGTATAGGTTCGCTGTTTTCAGTCAGGTACTGACATCTGATTGTTAAGTTCATTTCAGAAAGTTTAGCAGTTGAAGCTTGTCACATTACTATCGGGCCGGTCATTTCCTTGTGGTATTCCACTGGGAAAGAAAGGGTAGTTGATGGCTGAAGTGCGGCCGCTGATTGTTGCTATAGAGCGGCTGTGATTTATGCGGGATAACGTTCTGCGTGATGGTTGCAAGACTACGTGCCGTGATTGTGGGCGATAGAAGAAAGCGTGGATGAGGCACAGCCCAGAAACTTTTTGACGAGGGTCAAGGGACGGACGCTTCAATGATTAGTTTAGTGTGGTGACGCTGATATCGTTAGAATACTGGGAGCAAATAAAACTTGCTAATGACATTTAAGTATTGTTCTTAAGATGTGAGACGCAATGGCGTTCTTCAACGCGAGGGAGCGCTTTGTAACGCAGTTTCTGCATTTACGATGTATGCTTCACTGGCACCCAATGTCAGCGAATTGAGAAAGGCTAGCGGCAAGGGTTTTAATCCCCGTGGCTAAAAAGAGACCCTTCGCGCTTCTGTTGCTTAAGGTGTTAGAGTAAAGGCTTTGGCTAAGGCGTGTACGTCAGTTTGAGCGAGAAGCTGACAGGGCAATTCAAAGTGTTTGTTCTCCAATGTCTGGGCTGAACTGAACACATTTGGCTTTTTGCGAAAAGAGAGACGCAGAGAGGATCTTCTTTGAAATAAATAGTTGACATTTAGGTAAAGGTGGCACACAAATGCAAGGAGCTAGAATGTTGAACCTGAATTCTAGGGCCTCAGATGCAGAAGTTCCCTATCTTGTTTCTCAATAATGTCACGCGGAGTTTGGGGTGATGAGCTGGCCAAAGCAGCCTCCCATGTCTCTATAAAACTTGAATATGCAAAGGTTGAGTTCAATCGTGAACATAACCTTGCAGATGGCTAAAGCGCTTGGAAGAGGGCGGATGTTTCCCCGCTTTTAGCAGAGCTTCAAGTTAATTTATGACGTTGCCATTGAACATCTTTGTCAACACAAATATTTAGATACTTGTGTTGGTTTATCATTCGCAAAGTATGTGATTCTTCAGCGCCGAGACCCAATTGTAGCACCGGGAAAGATCGGGCTGCCAGGCTTCGGATGAGGATACGTTCTTTACATCTGTTGGGGTGCAGTGCGGTAGTCGTGGTCGCCAGGAGCATGGTATGTGAGTTCGCGTGCCGCTATGTCGGCCCCTCGTGCTTCTCCGCCGGTAAAGGCCAAGATCTTCCCAGACGTGGAAAGAGCACCACAGTGTGCGCTTGTAGGCTCTGCGCATCCCTGCTCCCTTGTTTAGTTTGTCAACCTCATGTGCGGACGTCCTCAAGCAGCAGGATAGCAATCCAGGAAGTATGGCAGTAGAGCATAGTTCCTCGGCCGTATGGGGTTTTCTTCCTTGAGGGTGCCAAATTCCTGGAGAGCTGTGCGCGCAACGTAACTATTGGAGTGTGGAGTTCATTTACTGTAGGGTCTTTAGCGCTTGCCGTCCCCGAAGATGCACTGTGAGAAACTGGATTAAGGGCACAGATGAGAGCCAGTTTTCTCCGCCACTGTAGTTGTGCCACATACGAGTCTAACACGCGCAGCGGATGACCATCCGATATGGTGAGCATGGTGTCGACATAGCCGAGCTGCGCTCCGGTGTCGATCTTGAACACCCCAGAGTAGTTGACAACAGTGAATTCTACAAATTTTACCGTGACAGGCGTCGCGACGGCTTGTAGGTGAATGGAGTCGAGCTTGGTGTGCTTAGGCGTCGCCAACATGGCCTTCCTTCCCATACATATCGCGCCAGGTAATTCGCACGTTGGCGGCTCACAGGAGTCCTCTACTGCAACAATGGCGTTAGCACTGGACGAGACGCAAACTTGTTATCTCGTGCAATGTGAGAGGGATCGGAGATGTCTCTGGACAAGGCTTGTCATCGTCTTATTTGCGGACCTCCGTCCATGTATATTATGTATCTTTGGACGTCAACTTGAAGTTAAAATACAGTTTTCCGAAACATGACAGTCGGTGTGCCAAGGATCACCAGGTCTCCTACACGCATTTGCTCCACCTGAGCTCACGAATAGTGACAGCGCCTAATTATTTTGTACTGTTCGGACTAGTGCGACCAAAACGTTTCGCGGGGCAACCTAACGTACCAGCGGAAGCCCATAAAGCTCAGTAAAACTCGTTGGTTGGTTGCGCGAGGTGGGTGAAGCGCGCGCCAACCGCTTGTTACGAGGAGAGTGAAGCGAGAACGTTTCAAAGCCTCCGACCGCGTGCAGTATAGTAGCGAGCGTACCGGAGTGCAAGCCGACGCTTGTGTCTGGCAAGAAACACCGCATGTAGCCCTCGTAGAGCTCGGCCTTGGCAGCCAGGTTCCCGGGTTCGTGAAAGGGAGTTGTGCTGGGGGCTGCAATCGCGGCGTCCTTGAGGGATATATTCGTGCGGTTGTGAGGCCTCGGGCGTTCACACCCCACACCATGCGGCGTAGATAGTGCCGCTGGAACGCGAGGAACATGAGGCCAAATAGAAGGTCGACGCACGCCGCCATAGCCGAAAAGATCGCAAATCCGTCGTTGTACTAGTTGTACTACATTACAGAACTTTCCTTGTCCTAGACGTCATTATATCAGTTCCCTCGACAAATCCTGTGTTATTGACTCACGAACAGCGAAATCTTTACAGGCTGCATCTGCCGTTTTAACACCGGTGAAATGCCACTAATTTGAGGTGCAATAAGCAAACAAAACGCTGACATGGAAGAGGCACCGTTTCTTAATTACGCGTTTGCCCGTCAGCAGTTCCTCACTTTCGCCGAATTTGATACCTTTACAACCCAATTCACTAGCCCAGGATAGAGGAAGTGCAACTTAAATACTTTCTGTCGTCGGCGCAGAAGGTTTTGCACTGCTCATAAAACACAGAGTATTTGAAATAACTCTTTACTGTCTCTCCACCAGGCCTTTCAACATCCCTGTCTACGGATTCAAGATTGTTCGCGAGCTGTTCAGAGTTTTTGACTACAGAAGTAAGTGTCACCGTCAAACGTCTTTATAGATTGCTTTAGACGTGACAACAAAAAAAGAACATATTCGCTTCGATGTTTCAGTTATATACATTGCCACAGAAGCTTTCTCGGTGGCTTATTACAGGGTGAAAGTGTAGGTGCACAGAGATGCTTCGTTCAGAGCTTTACAATCGAAAGGCTTGACGACAAAACATAATCTGGTTCAATTTGAAGAGCTAGCCTTTGATAACTCACTTTTCTTTATTCCAACCATGAAAAACAGTCTTTCCAGAAATAAACAAATGAAATATTCCAAACCTTTCGCGTTTTCCGCCACATCGATGTAATATCAGTGTAGGGGTGACGTATTATGAGTCACCACTAAGTCAATTTTGCCAGTGTTCAAGTGACCGCTGCACGCAAGCCATGTTATAACAGCGGCCCACAACAAATCCACACTGTGGTTTCCCGTCGGTAGCGGAGGCAGCCAATCGCACGAACAATATTTGTTGACGCCATAAAAAATCGCTGGAAAATGCTTGGGGTGTCACCACTGCTTTATACGTCACTGCATTAATGAGGGTGAGTGTGCTGCTGCCGCAGTGCAACATTCAGGGAGCGTGAAATTGGTAAAACTTTTAATGAAGAGGGCGCACAGGGCTACCGCTGGTCCTGCTGGTCCTCTCTTGCATGTCTTGTCCTCACTGCGCTATTTTTGTGTGTTTAATTATTTCATGTGATTTCTCTAATCTCTGTATTATTCCCTTGAACTGTACTGGACATATGGCATTGATTCGATCCCGACAAAGCAGTCTTTGAATGAACCAAACTTGCAGTTTCTCTTCATGACTCTTTAAACATAACACGATAAACATAACATAAAATAAATACAACATACTCGGTTCACTTTGAGAGAGTTACCCGAAGTACGATGTTTATTAGAGAAGTGCTCTTTACTCAGTCGCACTGCTCCAGTGCGATCATTCAAACGGGGCTCTACCAGACTGCTTGTTCTCTACCTGCACGACGGCAGCATTTTTGTGTTAAACAGCTTCGACTATGAAACGTTTTTACCGCAATGCGGAACACTACCAGCTACAGACATTTGAAATAATTTCTTTCCCCTTATTCTCGTTGTGAAGGCAATTGGTGCCCCAGTGCATGCCAAGCATACCTCGGCCAACCTATGCCTTACACTAATGTTACGGAATGCAATATCTGTACACGCACACAGTTTGAAATCACCTCTTTCAAGACAATGTATGTGCTCATTAGAGAAACTTCTGTTTCAAAGTTTCCACCCACACTACAGACACAACACGGTAGGAAAGCTGAGGGCTGTTTTAACTCCGCTCTACCACTTGATTAATTTGCGTCCACCTACCAAGGTTTGCTAAAAAGTCTGTGCGCTCCATATTCGGGTATTTAAAACACAAAATTTTATGCTCCAGGATTCGTAGCTGCTAAACTAACCATTTGTCTTTTACGGCTTGCGCCCCGCACTAGGCACCTTGATCAATCTTGGTGATGGTGTTGGCGACACCACGGACCCCGAGCCCCCATACTCACGCTGTAAACGACCGTGGTAATGAGTTTTAAGGTAAAGGGTAGAAACCTCTAACGGTGGCCGTCGGAGCCTTGGTCAAGCTCCGGCGGATGGGCTCCCTGCCTGTATACCAGGCACGGAGCTCCGGGACCTCTATGACTACCAGGGTAAGGTCAAAGGAGAAAGTACCCCCGTCTCCCTGCTTTTATACATGCTGTATGGTATTTTCTCAAACCCCTCCCCCCTCCAATGATCAGCCTCCCAAAAGAGGCCGCCCCTTAGTACTTGCTAAAGAGAAGGCAGAACATTTCTATAACTATCTTGAAGTTCATTCCACAGGGGACACCCCTGTTGGCAAAAACTCAGTCATTCTTTTGGCCAAATGCATTGAGTCTGTTGTCGGCTCAGACTATGATGCTAAGAAGCTTTCATCCGGTGACCTACGCGTCAAGTAAAAAAAAATCAAAGCGAAAACCTTCTAAAACAGACCACGTTTGCGGACCTGTCTGTTACTGTGACTTCACATAGAACCCTCAACTCATTTCAAGGTGTAATCTCAGAAAAGGAATTACAGTCTGAGACAGAGGTGGAACTTTTTCAGACGCTTCAACCTCAAGGAGTAACTTCTGTCAAACAAATTGTAATTCGTAGAGCAAATGAAGAAATGCCAACAAAGCATCTTGTCCTAACATTTGATTTCACAACCCCACCCGAAAAGGTCAAAGTGGGCTTCCTAAGCTGCAATGCACGATCATATGTCCCTAATCCCAGGCAATGATTTAAATGCTAACGATATGGCCATGGAACTCTATCATGTCGAGGAAAGCTGACTTTTCCTAAATGTTCATAGTCTGACCATTCATCGGATGCCTGTTGAAACAGCACAGTGAAATGCCCGAATTGCAGTGGCCCACACGCTGCTTATTCGCGAACCTGCCCAAAATTCAAAGCAGAAAAAGAAATTCTACAAATGGAAATAACAGAAAACATCACCTTTGCTGAGGCACGCCAAAAGCACAAGCTGCGTTCGGCACATCTTATGGAGACGCTGCCTGCCGGGGGCTTGGGCGGCGTTTGGTGAGCACAGCGAAACAGTGCAGCCTTGCTGCTGATGTGTTGCTGTACCAGCCCCCAGCTGAGCACCCACCTGCTTCCTCTACAACACCTGTAGAGGCTGCGGGGTCCCCTTCTCTTGCCGGAATGCCTTCGGTAGTCCAGCGGTGTCAGGAATCGCCCAGTGAATGTGGCGGTGTCAGGCGGTGTCAGGAATCGACTTCAGCGAATGTGGCGATTGTGATCGCCGCTGGGAGCTCTGCCACTCTCACTGTTTCCTCTCCACCGGCCCTAGGGACACCTGAGGGCACGGAGATAGAGACGGGAGGGCCCACAGCAGCGCCCATCCGAGCTCCACCGCCTGCCCCGCCAGCGGCGCAGGCAAAGAACACTCGAAAAGGTACCAAGTCAAGGGGGCCCAGTCCGCTGGGCACCCCCTTGCCTTCAGATGACGTCATGGACGTCGAGCCCTTCCGCCTTTCATCGCAGTGGAAGGAACGGACTGCGACGTCCAGGTCAGTAGAAAAGGCCAGAAAACCCCTTCCATGAGTCCAAGCCCCGAAAGACCCTACATAAATAGTCACACTCCAGTAGCTCCGAAACATCATAATGGGAAGAGAAAACATAATACAATAGAACTGCAGAGGACTTCTGAATAATCTTGACTATGTATACGAAATATTGCATGCTTATCAGACAAGTGTAATGTGTGTTCAGGAAACACATTTCAATTTCAACACACAAATTTCTTGAACAGTTACCTGGTATACAGAAAGGACCGGGATGGCTGCACGCACTCTTCTGGGGATGTCCCCATAACCGCCCGGAATTCCTTAGCATGCCACCCTGTCACTCTGAACACTGTCCTTGAGGCTGTGGCAATTCGAACAATATTATTTAATAGGATGATAACGGTATGCTCCATATACATTCCTCCTGATGTTGCAATTTCAAGCTTTGATTCTAGGCGCTGGTTGACCAGCTGCCCGAACCATACATTCTTACAGGTGACCTTAATGCTCACAACTCTCTTTGGGGCTCTTCTCGCACAGATGCCCGAGGTCGCCTGATAGAGGAATTCCTTACATCTTCAGGAGCATGCCTTTTCAACAATAAACAGCCTGCATACCATAACATAGGACACAACACATACTCAAATCTTGACTTAGCGATTGGCTCCGCAGTTCTCTTTCCTCTTCTCGAATGGGGTGTGGGCACTGACCGTTATGGCAGTGACCACTTCCCCACCTCACTAACATATATAGGTAAAGGCCCATGCAGTCCATCTTCCCAAAACAGGTTCAATGAAGCAAGAGCTAACTGGAATACAGTTGCAGAGACATCCAAACTACACCACGCATCCATTGGACACCTACCCCTTGAAGAATCTACCCAACTCCTCATGGCGCACATCCTCGACGCCGCTGAAAAGTCCATTCCCACCACCTCTGGTGCCCCGCGCAACCAGAGGAGGCCGTGGTGGAATGAGGCCTGTAGGCGAGCGCGAGAGGCACAGAACAAGGCGTGGGGTATCCTCCGTCGGTACCCCACGGCGGGTAACATCATTTTGTTCAAACGGGCCAAGGCGTTCGCAAAACGTGTGCGCCATGAGCCAAAACGAGAGAGTTGGCGTACATTCATAACATCAATTAACTCCTACACAGACGTACGAAAAGTATGGACACGTATACGCAAACTCAAAGGACAACAGACACACAGCCTGCCCCTGGTTTGTAAAACAGGGGACACACTGTAAGACCAAGATAACACTCGCACAACACTTCCAACACGTGTCCAGCTCAGCACACTACACAAACACTTTCATGAAACACAAAACATCTGCAGAAAAGAAGTCCCTGCGTGATAACACCAAGTCGCACACTTCTTACAATTCTCCTTTTTCAATTCATGAGCTGAAGGCAGCTCTGACCACATGTAAGCCTTGAGCGCCAGGTGCGGACAAAATCACATACACCATGATACAACACCTACACACACTCAGACACCCTTGAAACAGTTCTACATCTATACAATAACATATGGCTTTCAGGGCACATTCCTCGCTCTTGGAGGTAAAATGGATTTTGGATCTTGGAGATAAAAATGGATCTTGGAGATAAAAATGGATTTAAACTTAATCGTTATAAAAGTACCTGCGTTGCGTTCTCAAAAAGGCGGGACATCCTGCCCGATCCCGACCTAAAACTCTTTGGTGACTTAATTCCAGTTACAAAAGAACACAAGTTTTTGGGTGTGGTGTTTGACGAGAAACTCACATTCATCCCTTACATAAAACGACTTAAACAAAAATGCCTCAAAACAATGAATATTCTGAAAGTCTTATCTCACCAATCATACGGTGCAGACAAAAAACAGCACTTAAAATGCTCGACCCAGTGCTTCACTTGGGGCTTCGCCTGTCTTGTGGGGCATTCCGTACCAGTCCTGTCCACAGTCTTTATGCTGAGTGCGACAAATGGTGCTTAGCGTACCAGCGAATTTATGTTGATCTTCTATATGCCTGCAAAATCTCATCAATGAATAACCACCCCTTTAAACCGGTTTTTAATGATACGTCCACAACTAAACTCTTTTTTAAACCGCCCATCAATTGTTCCCTTCTCGCAGTGAGTGAGGGACGAGGTGGCAGACGAGACAAGCGCTACTAACAACTGAATTTATTCCGTAAAGTACAAGCATATATATGACAGGAAGGCACTGGAGAAAAAAAGGAAGAAAAAGAAGGCACGACGGGCGTCTGACAGAGCGCCAACATCGGAAAAAAGTTTGTGGAATTGCACTTTCTTATCATACATTTATTTTTGTTTTTGGTCCAGGTCGGGTTTGCACTTGGTTCACATTTGCCCCAACATTGTAAAGATTGTCATTGTAAGCCCGATCAGGACAAAACAAAATTAATCGAAAGAAGCCGAGATGTGACTGCACGTGAGGTCGCCGAGATATTTTTTATAAAAATAAAATGGCCCGTGCTCCTGAGTGCACCGTCGCTTTCTATCTATGATAAGGAAATTGCATTCTACAAGCTCCTATTATGATGCATGTTCGCGCTGTGTCAGATTCCTTCCTTTCCTTTTTCTTCAGTGCCTTCCTGTCATATATATGCTTGTACTTTCCGGAATAAATTCATTTGTGAGTAGCGCGTGTCTCGTCTGCCATTGTCCTCTTTTTTTGCGCTAAGCACCCCGATTCAGAGGAGTGGTTTCATGAGAGGGTGGACAAAAGACAGCCTGTTGTGTCTCTTGCGATGCTACACTATAATGGCACAGAACACTAGCCACTGCACTGAGGGGGGTACCGGGTAACACTGCCGATTGCCCATTCTCACAACGCAGAGGTGGCGGGCTTGAATAGTGTGCTGGCTCAGCGTGAACTCCGGGCATTTGAATGACTGGGTGAGGCTGGGGTGCCTGTGAAGGAAGCTTACTTAACTTAGACTAGTTCCATGCTCTTCCATCGTCGAGACAGAAAGAGACTGGCTATCCTTGTTCCACCACCTTCCGGGGACGACTGAACAAAAGGTCTTATTTAAAAAGACCGCGGACTTCTTTACACAAATCATGTCTCCAACAGCAATGTTTGATTTGTTGCACGAGGGAGGTTGGTGTACATCTTGCTGTACTTGTGCTTCTGTGTGACTCTCTTCTGAAGCTCTTCGACTTATTTGGCAGGGTCTGTGAAGAATGATGAGGATGGGTGCCCAATTATGTACAGTTGTGTTCGGGGTAGTCGTCCGTGTAAGAGCAAGGCTGGTGGTTGCGTGAGGTGTGCACCGACAGACATCCAAGTACTCCAGGGCTGCTTGTCGAAGAGGACGATGTTCTAATGAAGCAACCGTTACAAAGTCTTTGAAAAGACGATTAAATATTTCAACAAGTTCTTTGGCTTGCGGGAAATACACTGAAGATTGTGTCAACCGGATACCACGCTCGTCTACGAAATGTGAAAATCCTCGTGAATAAAATTGGGTCCCATTGTCACTGACTATCTCGTCAGGGTATCCCCCTCGGTCAAAAATTGACAGCACGAAGTTAGTGACTTTTCTTTGAGACATCTCGTTGCAAAATAGTTCTTTGGGCCACTTAACAATAGTCAACCAGAGTAATGGTGAACCTGCAATCTAAAGCTCTTTCCATTTCGCCAAAAATGTCTATGGGGACTTTCTACCTAGGGCGCTTTGGAAATGGATTGGGTTGAAAAGGAGCAAATGCCGCTTTCACACTCTTGTCTGCCTTCTGACAGGCGCTGCAGTTTTTGATTGTGACTTCTGTTTAACAAGGTTTGGGAGTGGGCTGGTTGGTGTTTTAACATCTTGAAGTGCAACGGTGCGCTGCCTCACACGAAAACCTTGTCTGTTCCTGTGTAATTTTCCCTGCTCTACGTTATCATGTTGGGCAGCGCACCCCTGCAATTCAAGATTCTGTTTACCGATCCATGCCCGACCACCAAAACCGTTCTCAAATTCGCGCTTTCGTGCTGACGATGCCACAATGAGCTTCATGCGCTGTGGAGATGACCTTATGCGTGCGTATCTGTGCCACAAAAAGTCGGTCTCCACGCAGAAGCAAGTTGTCCACCTCTGAAAACCCGTTGTGCAGCATGAGGTACGGCTGTAGCTAGTCTGGGACGAGCTTGTGTGGGGGCTATAACAACGTAACGTATTCTTTTATATTTGCCAAAGAGGCGTCTTCACTGGTGGAGCGCTCAAACTGGTGCGAAGCGATGCACAGCAGCTAGACCAGGGACACAACTTCTGCAGAGTTGTCGTCAGGTTGTGGTATGCATTCCGTTTTACCTTCCTTCGGGAGACGTGACGACGCATCTGCACCTTGTTTTGCGAGCCGTTGCGGTATTCCAGTGTGTAGGTGCAGCGGATACGCCATTCAGCCCACCTCGGCATGCGAAAAGGGTGTCGCCCTGTTCCCTTGCTAGAAAGCCACGCTACCAATGCCTGATGATCAGTTTGAAGAGTGAAACGTCATCCTTAAAAGTCAACATGCCACTTCTCGCATGCTCACATGCCGCAAGTCAATGCTTCACGCTCGCTAACGGAGCATTTCCTTTCTGAATTAGAGTACGTGAGGCAAACGTTATAGTGCGAGTCTTCTGACCGTCTACTTCCTGCAAAACCGTGCCTAGCCCGTATGCAGAAGCACGAGTGGCGTCAATAACTGGAGGAGCTGGGTCAAACGTGTGCAACACCTTGTGGGAAGCCAGAAGCGTCTTAAATCTCTCAAAACTTGCTTCGGCGGCTGTGTCCCACTCAAAAAGTGAGTCTTCAGGTGGAAGTCGATGCATGGGCTTCACTTCAAATGCTAGCCTTGGAATGAACTTTGCGTAGTACTCTGCTAGGCCTAAGAATGAACGGAATTTGCTGTTGGCGTGGACGATTGCATCAACGTTGGCTGGAAAAGGCGCTGTGCCTTCAGCACTGACATAATATCCCAGCAAAGAGAGTTCTGTTGCGTCGAAAACACATTTCTCATTGAGGTGTAGACGTGCTTTCGCAATGCCATGCAGAACTACTTACAGGTCCTCCAGATGCTATTTCTCAGTCTTCCCGAAGACGATGAGGTCGTCTATGTAACAGAGAACACCATGGCAGCCCTGCAGGATTCTTGAATTGAGCTGCTGAACGGCTGCTGAGGCCGACGTCAAGCCAAAGGAGACCATTTTAAACCGATAGAGACCCTCGTTCGTAACAAACGCTGTGAGATTTCTGCTGTCTGGGTGCTGCAGAATTTGGTGGTATGCAGAGGCGCGATCTAGCTTTGAGAAGTGGCGGGCTTCGTTTAAGGCATGCAGCAGCTCTTCGGTGTGAGACAGCAGGAAGTTGTCGACTGCGATGGGCTTGTTCGGCTCCCTCAGGTCCACACAAAGACAAATGCTGCCATCTTTTTTCGGGGCTGTGACGATGGGCGAAACCCATTCGGAGGCATCGATCCTTCCGATGATGTGGACGGAGAGCAGGGCCTGTAGCTGTTGCGCACTGGTTGGCGTACTGAAAATGGAGGGCGTCTCCACATTTGGACGACTCGGGGGACTGCCTGTTCCATCTCCGTGTGTTGAAAACATTTGACAAGGCCCAGGCCTGGCGTAAACATTGTGAGAAAACATTGGCCACAGCAGTGCAGGCATGTTAAACTTTGGCTTACTCTGTGGCTGCTTTACAACAGCGCCTTGCGGTGGAATGCGCTCTTGAGCGCCTCAGCTCGTCGAAGGCAACGTTGAGGTCGTGGTGGCAGCGTTTGCTGAACGACCATGTGCGGGAAACGTAGCTCTGTCCTTGATTAAAGATCCAGATCTTGCACAACGTCTAATCCCAAAGGGGAGGTCGCAGTCCGCGTTACATACAGCAGTATGAGGGCTGTCCATACCTTGTACGACAACGTTCTTTCAAACAAGCCAAGCACAGAAGTCTTCTGGTGTGAAAAAGCAAGTAGTGTAACTTTGGGTATACTGGTGGTGCTGCACTTTATCCTGAAAAAGGCTTCAAAAGCGACCTTCCCAAATTGCTGATACTACCGATCCTGTGTCGTTGAAAAACGCCACTTTGCGCGTGAGCAGCTTCGAGTTGAGCACCGTCACTTCGACGTAAACACCTCGGCGTTTGTTTACGCGGATGGTGGAAATACTGTGAACGGTTTCAGCGTCATTGTCGCGGAGGAGTTTGCGGGCTTGTGCAGGTCTCTGTGGTCGGCCGCGACGAGAGCTCTGACAAACGCTTTGGAAGTTTCCGCGGCGTCCGCAACCGCGGCCGCTGGCGCGACAGTGCTACCGTTCGCATCTTGTTGCACCGCAGATATCGCAGTTATCCCGAGATACGGCGTGCAGGGGTAGGCAGCGGCAGTGTCCGGCTTGGGCGAGTTTTGGCGAGTGCTCGTAGAGCTACGACGATGTTGACTAGGGGGGGACCTTTTGGAATCAAAGCGGGGAATCACGCCTAGCGGGGTTGCGTCCGCATTGTCGCTGTTGCGTGATGCGGTGAATCGGGTCCTCTAAGTCTTCAGTAAGCTTCTTGGTGGATTTTTTCGCGAAGTTTGGCTATTTCTACCGCTCGGTGAAATGTCAACGCGACGCCTCCGAGCAGCAGCCTTTCTCTGAGTTGCGGGCAAGATACTCCGGCATAAAACTGCTCGCAGAAGTTATCAACCGCGATAGCGACGAAATTACACGGAGCTTCCAGTTGACGGAGCGCCAAAGAAAAGTCGCCAACTGACTCTCCTGAACGCTATCAACGCTCACGTAAATGATGACGCTCACTCGAGCGTTGACGGCAGCAGTGAAATACTTTGCCAATGTGTCAACGGCAACGTCGTACGGGTCCGGAGGTCTTCCGGCAAAGGCGTGCGTGGTTGGCGTCTGTTCCTTCGTCGGCTTGGTGTCGGTGGCTGCAGGTGAAAACGGCGGCTGGGGTGGGTACGGTGCCAGCAGGGCGTCGAAAATCCTTTGGCCCTCAGGGTCCAGGCAGTGAAGCAGGAGGGCGTGACGGCGTATTGCTGACCGCTCGTCGGCGCCTGACGCGAGCACAAAGTTCTGGAACATGTGAAACCAGCTGTGCCAAGGGATCGCTGGCGCGCCATGATTCTCGAAGAGCGGCGGCGGCAATACCCCGGTGGCCATCCTCGTCGCCAATGTGGTGTTGCCGCGCTGTGGTCCGTTATCTCGGAAGGAACAAACTGGCACACATGAACGCCGCCGTGGGCTACTGATGACTGCCAATATTTATAGCGCAGTGCACTTATATACATGACATGACAGGATAACAGATCACAACGCCATCTATGATGCTGTCACGGAAACAATACAAATATAAAACAGTATTAGCAACATCTTTTCTGATACCTTGTACTTGCGCCTTTTTCTTTGCTTTTGTTTCTTGGTCTCTTATTATGGATTACTTCGACCGGCTTCTTTTCTGCTATAACGTGTTCGGGTCAGTTCCTTCTCTTTCATTTCTTCGCCTTGGTGTGTGAATTACGGGAGCAAGCAGATGAACAGGCCACACCCTCCCTATAATCGGTGCCCTGCGAGGGTGGTGTGCAGCTGTTTTACGCCCGTGACATCATTTTCAGGCGTCACACGAAACGCGCTATTTGAGAACTTTTCATTTTCAAATTCACAGTGTTATGAATTTTGCGAAGCGGGAACATTAGCTCCCAAATGCGGGCCAATCCCACAAGTGGCCATGTTCTACGAAGGAAGGAGTAGCAACAACGACAGCAACTTCTCATATTTGTTTGCTTCATTTCCTTCCGCTCTTCACCTCTTTGGTTCGACGAAGCTCTCCACAGTTGTTTTTGCAGCATAGACTTCAATTCACTCAGTGCCCTCTCTTCCTACGCACCTTTCCCACTCTCGCTTACCCTCCCTCTGGCTTCAAGCGGTTACTTTATCCTCAATTCCCTTTTTTACTCGCTTAACCTGCTCTGCTTCCTGCCATACGAAGGTGACGCTGAACAAAACTCATTTAAATCCGTAGAAATCACCTCTAAAAATAGACAAGCGCCGTTGATTCTATACGTATGTACGTATAAGCTATCCTGCCAGTAATGATTTCCCCAGAAAGGTGCGTCACGCAACGCCTCAAGGAAAGCTGTGCTGCCACGCAGACGATAACGAAACGCCCGGGCATAAAAAGCCTTGTTCGGAACTGTTTTCCGGGCAGATAATTGAAGCGCACGCTTCGGCTGCAGACAGATACATGCGCGGTAGAACTTGAAGAAGCAATATCCGCCAAACCACCGACAAGAAAAATGGCAGCATCTCCACTCTGTAGAGGATGGCGAGGATGAGGAGTACGAAAATTCGAAATGACATCCAAGTTGCGCTCCGAGGGACATCCGATTTGCGCCCCGACCATCATTCGATTTGAGCAATGAGTTGCATCTTGATTTTTCCCTAAATGAAACTGCAACTCACGGCCTAAAACGAATTTCGCTTGATTTTCGCTTGATGGCGGTGTGCGCACGGATGGACGCGGACGCACATTGGGAGGCACT
This sequence comes from Haemaphysalis longicornis, assembly GCF_048455015.1. Lineage (NCBI taxonomy): Eukaryota > Metazoa > Arthropoda > Arachnida > Ixodida > Ixodidae > Haemaphysalis > Haemaphysalis longicornis. The sequence goes on along the minus strand of NW_027526295.1, from coordinate 138,824,829 downwards.
AAGGTACTCCGCACGGTTACAGGCGAGCGAGTAAGCCGTTTGACTCTCGGGTACTAACTCTTGGTAATGTCCAATGGGTAAGATGACTGACACTAACTCCGTCTTGTCTACCAGACACAGGCTCGAATCCTGCCGGTGCCTGTATGATTCTTTTGCGATTTTAAATGCTATGCGCACGGATGCAGCCGGAAGTTGTACGGTCCTAAGGTACTCCGCACCTAAAAGGTGAGGTCAGGGAAACACGTTTACAGCGAACATATCGATCATATTGCGCACGCACTGGCTGACTGTCGAGTGGTGGCGGTCGACGCTGCGGTTGCAACCAATCCTTCCGTGTAAGTTGCCCGTAGGGTAAACGCAGCGCTCAAACAGCTTGCTCCTCGACGGTCATGGAGCGAAAGCAGCCTCTAAATCGTCGCAAACCGGGATTTATGCATGGCTCTTTTGGGAAGATAAAACGAGCAGGAAATTTCTTTGTTTAAAAGAGCGGTCGGGGTTAATAAATATGTCTGCTACGGCGACTATAACAATAACCCACGCCGCAGCAGCGGCCGCCACCAACGTCCCGGGTTCAACTCGGCTGCGGAAAACCATTCCCGCGTTTTCTACGAGTTATAATGTTAATCAAACACGCTCACTCCATTCGTAGTCACGGCGTAGCAACCAAAGCCACACCCACCCATGGCGTCCACTTTGTATGGGCGTAGCTTCGCAGCCCCGAAATTGTCATTTCATGCCAGCTAGCAGCGACAACAACTTAGCATAAAAAAATGAAGTCTCCGTGCCACCGTTAGCCTATGGTCCCACAATCGCGGGGTGTTCGGTCCGAACTGTAGTTCACTCGTGTCCGAGCCGATAAGAGGAGACAATACGACAAGATTTTCCCACGAGACCCTTCTTCATGCACAGTGAAAACACAGTCGATGAAAGTTTACATAACGTTTAAAACGCACTCGTTAGTCCTCAAATACGCTTTTAAGACGCTGAATTGGGGCAATTTTTGAGAAGCGCCCGCCGTGCACACTCAACGAGCGGTAAACAAAAGCTACATTGGACGGTCGGTAGGAGGGTGCGTTCTCTTCGCTGTTGTAAACACCATTGCTTACTTGGTTTGTGCTTGCGCAGAGCTCCACGGTCTACATACAAGCCACGTGGCAAACATAACTCAGTGGATGAACAGAACACCGAGAAAAACAGACCGACCCGCGACGGGTGTGGCGAAAAGCCAGGCTTTGGTGTGAAAAGTAGTAGTCGGGTTATCTAATTTATGTTGGGAAGGGACTATTGTACATTGACATCAGATGACGCTGCATGCGGATGGTATCACAAGCCGTACTGTATCAACGTAGGCGGCCTCAATACAGTGCGCTGAGTACGCCACGCATGCTGCGCGCTATTACACCGGGTTCGCTCGAGGTGTACGGACGCTCTAGAATCAGTACTTTCGTAACCCTTTCGTAGCAGCTTTTGTAGCACCTTTTGCAGCACCTTTCGTAGCAGCTGAAAACTCGGGAGTAGGCGGAACTCGGGGCTTCTGGAGTAGCACCGCAAGTATCCGCGTGCTTTCCCTGAACCTTTTTTTCATGGCCGCAGTTGGCCAAGAATGAAATGTGTTGTTTTACTGTAAACCACGGTACTGTTTTAAATCGAATATAGTTACTATTCATTACAACAAATATTTGCACCAGAAGATCGCCCGCCGAAGTTTTATGGGAGCGAAGATCATTTTATCCTACGCGCAGTCGTGATAGCTCACCATTTTACTTGTTATTCTTGTTAAAATGTGGCAACACAGTCTAAGCGGGGTCTTTCCAGTATCTTTAGCTACATGACGTCGTAACCACGTAGAAGTATGAGTAGCCGGGACTGGTATGCTCTCTTAAAAACAACAGTCGCGTTGCCTTATCTGAAGGTAGCGTAGAGATATACGTATTATCGCGGAGGCTCTTGAGGGCTCTGCGTTGATCTAACTTAAGGGGTGATTCCCGAGCACAGGGGCGCAGTTCGGAAAGAACACCTATCGCCCGGGTGCGGGCTTCGTCACGGCGGGACGGTTCCACACGGAGACAGCCCTTTCCACCGCACAAACACTATCTTAACATGTAATTTGGGGCCAACATTAAAGTTCAGGCACAAGTGCAAGACGCCCAGTTCCACACGGTCCGGGCTGTTGCTGGAAAGATTATGGACCGTGGCACTTTCATGGCGGGGGCTGCTTGTCTGATGAGTCCTCATTGACTCCAACTTATGTTTGTGAGAACTAACTTTGACGCGACTGCACACTTGCCTTGTAGATGGCGTGTAGCTGCATGCTTGGAATGTCTACGTCACATTGATGCTCCAGACGCCGACGTGCAAAGAATGCTTCAATCTTCAGGGACCTACTCCCATTTCGGCAGTCAAGGATTCTTGCTTGTAGAAGGCAACGTTCCGGTTTTTCAAGAGCACAAAATCCAGACTTTTTGGGAACCACCCTAGGCAGGCGTAGAGAATGGGGGATGCGGCCACGTGCTTTGTGGTTGGCGTCTTTATTATGTATTTTAATTTCATTCCCGACTATACGGCCGTCCATCGAAGCTTTGATTTCATAACACATCCGCTCTGCCAGATCGGTCAGTGAGTGATAAAGCCGCTGCTAGAATTTTGTCGCGTGTTACCAATTGTTCAATTGACTTCAATGTCCACACAAACAAAGGAACCTACAATTTTCACGTATCATCTCAAACGGACTGACAAAACACACCTATAGCTGCTTTCACAATCTCGATGCTGTTGTACCAACTCCCTGGCAGCGACGTATGAGCCGAAAGGCTTCCACACGCAATCTGTGGGATCTGCCACCAAGGACAATGAGAGCTGCCGTATCAGCCTCTTGGAGGTTTCACCAGCACCCACTTGCAGCACCCTGTTGGAAACAGTAGCGAGGAGGAAGAAGGGGCCCCAGTAACATGCCTCTCGAATCATCATCATCGTACGTAGTGTTCTATCCTGTCCCATTAAAGCAGCGGCTCCCGTTCGGGGTCTTGGCTCGGCCCTTTCCACGACATGGTGCCGAAACCCGGAAAAGGCGGCTTTCGCAAACGTAAGACACCCTAACGAGCGCCGGCCCCATCGACCTTCGAGAAGTTACCGCCGGTGCAGTTCTGTCCTCGTCTTGAGCCGCGCCAAGGGAACCCAACAGTGGTAGGTCCGAGCGGGCTACCAACCAACGACAACGTGAGCAGTGGGTCGAGGACCGTGGAACATGACGCAGAACGAGCTTGAAGCACAAGTAAATGACCCGAGGGCAACGAGCTTTAAGCCCATGAACAAAAGGCAATCACGATCAAGGCATCACATTCCTGCCATCTAACGACGAGTGCGTGATCGTAGCCACCACAAGGAACGCCTAGCGGCTTTTCCTGGACTTCCTCCCAACGATCTTTAGGACTTACCAACGCCGAGGAAAACAATGGAGAATTTTGTTTATAAACGGCTCCAGATACGTGAAGAAGTATCGGTGATTATAAAACGAGTTGAGCTGCATCTTTCATAAGGGACCGCCCTCGCTAGTGCAGCTCTCGGCGGGTCGGCGGGTCGGCGGCATTACTGACGGGCGTAGCTGACGAAGTATGCAACGATAATCCCAGAATAAGCTTGATAGGCGAACCGGAACAGGACCTTAAAGCGAGAATGGGACGCCGGTAATTTTACAAATAGCTCTTTATTGCCTTAAGCACTGCCGGAAACGTCGAACTGCCACAACCCCAAAAGTGAATTACCCGAATTCGACACAGGAAACGACCGCGCCACCTAAAATAGGCTACCCCGCGTGGTATCTTCTGTCATCGCGAACAGAAAGGCTTCAACGAATGCTAACGTTACCGATTGGCGGGGGCTTGCGAAAACTACTACCCAAGATAAATACGGGACGCAACTAAAGTGCAAACAGGGAGAAAAGGGGAGAAGCACCAAACACCAAGACGAAAGGCAGAAGAGGGGCATCATCTAGATTTTCAGGCAAAAAAGAACCGCTCTCACAACGGCAGCGAAGAAGGTGCCCAGACAAAAAACGGGGAAACATTCCAAGCAACGAAATGCAGGCCAGGTCCTACACCACCTCAAGGCGTCTCAACGACTTCAGGTGAACTCTTCAAGTGATGTGCTTCATATGCATTGTTACGATGACAGAGTGAGCTATGCGCCCTACCTCACGTGGCTCGCATCTACACTCCGTCTTTTGGGCACACGCTACAAGCACCGGTGGCGGAGGAAGTGCGCTTGGCGCTGCCCCGGACTGACACAGGACTGCCCCGACTCGGCTTTGTGTTAACCCCAAACATTGGAACGATAAACACATGCAAAGTTCCCGGGCGTCCTCGGACATCGTTTTGGCCCAATGCGGAGGAACGCTCTGGACAATCAATCAATGCCTTTCTAACACGGAACAATTCATACGTTCCTCAAGTGCAGAAATATTTCTGCAAACCAATACATAACCTAAAAAAATTCGGAACGCAAAGCTATCGGAATTACACAGTTATATGCTCTATGCAATAACATTGCTATTGACGTCCCAAAGACGTTTTGCGCAAAGGATATTTTGTCTGATTGCGCAGGCAACTCGTGGGTAACAAGTGGAACGAGCTCGGCCCCAGCGTACCAGAAACTAGAGACATGCGTCAAGGACCGCATCGAGACAAAATACAAGGTGAGTAAGTAACAAGGAGGCGCCAACTTCATTGCCCAAAGCTTCGTTTCTTTTTTTTTGAAGACAGACAGCTCCTGTTGGCAGCAAACACATTTAAAACTTTTTTAGGTCGACTGCTTGATAATGGTTCACCCGACGTTCCTGGGAGATCATGTGAGTGCTAAATCGCGAGCGGTGCCACCATTGTCTGGGCAGGACCCGACTGTTCAGAGACACTCCAAACCAAGATCCTAGTGCATTACGTCTCTGCATTAAACGCAATAGTCTCCAAGAACCCCGATGAAGGAGAGGGTTCGAAGGAGCTTCAAATTTATCTCCTCGTACTGCTGACTCGATTGGTCAAAGATTTTACTTCAGGATCTTATTTGTCCAACAAGATGAGAGCCTGCCTACCTCCTGCCATAAACACCCATGGTAAGGCCAGGCTGCAGTTACTGGCGCACCTGTACCAAACGGGTTGGTTTTCCTTTATAACTTATGTACGCCTAATATTTTGCAATGATCGCTCGTAAAGTTTGTCTACGGGCATGTGTGTATAAAAAACTCATTTTTGAAGCAAGAAAAAATCTCTACAAGAACGTCTGACACCGTACATTACAGGGTCTACTGCTCCTGATTAGGCTTTCCAAGCCTGGAGTATTGGCTAAATGAAATTTATCCATTTATCCATTTATTGGATAAATTGATTAATGAGATTGCGTCTTAAGACCACTTTTATTACACTTGGAATGTTTTCTGCTTCAAGTTCAGCGCAGTAAGGGTTTCTCATTTCGTGTTTCATTTGATTTCATTTTTTAATAAAAACGATGTTCTGGGTAGGCAAATTAGAGGCTGATGAGCTCTGACTGACAGCGGTTTTGTTACGCGAACATGCGAAATTGCACAGTAACGGTAGGAATGAAAAGAAAAATATAAAAACCATTGCAACTTTCCAACAATGTCTATGACGGAGTTAGCAAATACTTTTTTACATATACTTGACACAACCATCCCAACAGGCAGAAGACCCATGGAATAACAAACTGCATACCGTAAACCCCTGCTATTAAGGCGGAAAGCAATTTCAATCGTAGCTTCTACGGCTACGATTTGGAGGCCCGCTTACCAATCGCACGCGTCAGGTCAAAGTAAAGGCATGTCGCCGCTCATGTCAAAGCTATGTCTTCATAGAAAATGATTGCGCTAAAGAAACAAGCAGGAAGATCAAATGACAAGGACGAGCGCACTCTAACAACTGAAATTTTATTGCTTCGAAGAACGACCTATATACCTACAAAACTGGGCGAGAAGATAAAAAAATTCCAACAGCAAAAAGGTGTCGGTTCGCGCCATTACGTACAAGACAGCATCAACATTTCTTTGTACACCAAAACCATTGAAGGGTGACCTACACACTTGTTTTTGTACGTAGAAGTACAAAACGCGTCCACAATCTCTCTCGAAGTTTCATTGTGATGCGTAAACAAAACAACTGCGTTGTCGAAAACAGGTGTACAGCCACACTCTTTACTATGTGTGCCTAAGTGCTTGAAAATGGTGCCTTTCAAGCTCGACGCCTGTTCTCTTAATCTTACATTAGGGCACCTTCAAGATTACTCTATATACACGCGCTTGCATCTCAATGGTATCTTGTAGACAACATTTTTGCACATTCAACAAAGAGACGCTTGTGACTAGCAGTGCGGCCTTTTTTTTACTTCATGTTTACCCTCAAATTTCTGTTTGGCCATAGGACACACACTAGCTATTTTGTTTTTCGCAGCGAACACTACTCTCACTTCAGAGTTCGCTTCCACCTTTTTCAGTTGGTGGGACAGGCCATGTGTATATAGAATTACGGACAACTTAAGACACTCTTCTGCTTGTCCTCTCTGTACCTGTGCTCGCGTCTCAGGCCTAAGCTTTCTTAGTAGCCTATTATAAGAGGCTCGAAAAACAGTTAGAGGGTAGCCAGCATCTTGCAAACGCGATACCTGTAATCCGAAAGCCTGGGCTACCATTGGGAGGAGGATTTAAACAACGGTGCTCTAAAGCACGCAAGGACTTCCATTTTTCACAAGCCTCGAATGATCCGAGGCTTTGTTCGAAAGAGGTTTCCCGGCTCTCGGTGACTAGGGCCAGCACACACGACCAGGATGATGATAATGATCGTTTATTTAGGGGCGCAAGGCCTACTAGGGGCAAAGAGCGCCAAAAACAATGTACTTCATACGATTGGTTTGAAATAAGTGCTAAAGCATTGCAGTTAAAATATGCCTCAAGTGAATTAAAAGGCAATGGAGATGGCTGGTGCAAAGACCCAGGTGATCAGTGTGCATGATAAGAGATAAGGTGTAAAAATGTGACATCATTGAGAAACTGGAAGGTGCGCTTGTTTGAAATCATGCGAACATCGCCTAAAAAGTACGGCGGGTGCAAAGGAATGTTTTCTCTGTATAACGGTGGGAAGTGTTTATATCGTATTGTGATGAGTGCCTCTCGTCGTATTAGTAGCTGCATCACGGGTAAGTTGTCCCCACACCTGCTGCACAGGAGACTTGGAGATCCAGAGAGCAGGTGCGACTGCGTTGCATGTGTGTGTCCTATCCACAACCTGCATAAGGCAACCTCAGTGAATCTGTTGTGTGTTACCCGCCGCGGTGGCTCAGTGGCTAAGGCGTTGCGCTGCCGAGCACGAGGTCGCCGGTTCGATTCCCGGCCGCGGCGGCCGCTTTTCTGATGGAGGCGAAAAGCAAAAACGCCCGTGTGTTCGCGATTTCGGCGCACGTTAAAGATCCCCAGGTGGTCAAAATTAATCCGGAGCCCTCCACTACGGCGCGCCTCATCGCCTGCGTTGCGTCGGCGCGTTAAACCCTGCAATCAATCGAATCTGTTGTGTGAGTCAGTACTGTATCATCGCAAGTGTGGTTCTATTACATGTAGTTTGTGGTCTGTCTGTTTATTCAATTGTGCTTGATATTTGTTACAAAGGTGTTTGGATTTGTGACGTAAGGTCACTGTGTGGTAAAATTGTTACGTCTACAGTGTTTGTGAGTGCGGCAGCAGCGGCCCTATCATCAGCAAACTCATTGCCAGCGATCCTAGCATGGCCTGCAGCCCAGCACAAGACCACAAATAGTTTTTGGCATATATCGACATGACAGTGTTTAGAACCATATGGACAATTCTGTTTTTGCATGGCTTGTGTGATGCCAATGCGCGCACAACGCTCCAGGAATCCGTATGTATGATGAACTTCGGAACTTGGTGTTCAGGAATGTGTTTTGCAATAAAAAAGATGCCATATGTTTCAGCTGAGTAAATTGTAGTGTATGGGCTCATGGATCTGCATGCATCAAAGTGTCGCCCATGAGGAGCGCAAAACACCATGGTTGCTGTTTTTGGCGTGTCACTATAGAACTCTGCACATTGATACTTACACTGAAGGGTCAAGAATTACTGCAAAACAAACAACCAAAGAAACCAACAATACAAACCCTGGTTTTGTCAATTTTAATAAAATACGAGTCACAAGATACAGGTTGAAGCTGCCAGGGTGGTAAAACTTCAGTAAAAGAATATGTGTAACTGTCTAAAAATATGTTGAAACCAGAAGCTTCCTGCCTTACTCTAAGTGCGAACGGCAAACAAATGGACGGGCGTTTACAAGCAGAGGAGATGTGGATGTATCATCAAAAACAGGTTTAAAAGGGTGTTTATTCAGCGATGTAATCCCGAAGGCGTAGAGCAAGTCCATGTACGTTCGTCGATCCTCAAGGCACGACTTGTTACATTCAAAATGCAAACTTTGGACCGGGCTAGTGCGGAAAGCACCCGAAGATAGGTGAAGACCAAAGTGTAGCCTTGGATCGAGCATTCCTAATGCTGTTTTTGTCGCCGAACCATAAACGACACTGCCATAGTCCAACCGAGGCCCACCCAAGGCTGTATAAAGGCGCAGCAGGACTTCTTTCTCAGCACCATACAATTGGTGTGAGAGAACCTTCAGGATATTCATTGTTTTGAGACGTTCATGCTGCAGTTGCTTGATTTGAGGAATGAATGTGAATTTCCGGTCAAACACAACACTTAAGAACATGTGCTCCTCGTTCACAGGGAGCGACACGCCATTAAGAGCACTGTCTGGGTCCGGATGGACCCCACGCTTCCGGGAGAATACAACACAAGAGCTTTTTGCAGGATTCAGTTTAAACCGTTCTTTTCCGCCCATCCGGCAAGTTTAGTTACTCCAAGCTGGACTTGACGCTCAGAGAGGGACATGTTGCATTGTTTATAAAATATATCTGCACGTCATCTACATACGTGTAATAAAAAACTGTAGGCTGCAACACCTTCACAAGAGAGTTCATCTTCGATATGAAGCGAGTGCAGCTCAACACTCCACCTTGAGGCATGCTGTTTTCTTGCACGTGAACCCTTGAGAGCGCAGTACTGACTCTCAGGCGCAATGTTCTCTCCGAGAACTGACTAACAAAGGTATTTAATATGTTACCCGAGACCGCGGTGCTTGAGACACCGAGTGATTTGAAGTCACAAAGAGTGCCGTAAGGCCAAGCGGTGTCCTAGGCTTTCCCAATGTCCAAAAACACCATCTGACAGAACTGTTTCTGCACGAAGGCATCCTCGATATATGATTCAAGTGCCACGAGTTGGTCGTTTGTGGATTGACTCACCCTGAAGCCTGCCTGGGAGCCCTCGAGAAGACCTTTGTACTCAAGAAAGTACATCAGTGTCCTGTTTACCCTCTTCTCGAAGATCTTGCTCAGGCAACTTGTCAGGGTGATCTGACGGTAACTTGAGGAGGAAGTTGGGTTCTTTCCCTCCTTCAGGAAAGTTACTACTATGGCCCCCTTCAAGACTTAGGAAGGCGCCCCGAAAGGCATATTTTGTTGTACAGATGGAGTGTTTCAAGTGTGTCTGCATTTAAAAGTTGTATCATAGTCTTTGTAATGCTGTTTAGGACAGGAGATGAGGATTTACATGTGCTCAGAGCAGCCCTCAGTTCATGTAATGAAAACAGGGAGCTGTAAGAAGTATGTGGTTTGTTGTTGTCGTGTAGGGACTTTTTTTAACACGAGGATTTGCGCTTCAGGAAAATGTTCGTGTAGTATGGTGAACCGGACACCTGTTAGAAGTGTTGTGCGAGTGTGTTAGCCTGGTCTTCGACTACGTCCTCGGTTGTACTAACCAGGGGCAGGCTGTGTTTGTTGTCCTTTGAGTTTGCCTATACGTGTCCAGACTTTGTGAGTGTTGGTGTATGAGTTTATGGATGTTATGAATGAGCGTCAACTATCTCGTTTTGCCTCACGGCCCACACGTTTTCCGACGCATTTGCCCATTTGAACAAAATGGGATTACCTGACGTGGGGTACTGACGAACGATACCCCACGCCTTGTTCTAAACCTCTCCCGCCCGCCTACAGTCCTCATTCCCCCACGGCCTCCTGTGGATGCGCAGGTCACCAGAGGCGTGGGGAATGGACCTATCGGCGGCGTCGAGGATGTGCACCGTGAGCAGTTGGGTCGCCTCTTCTACGTGTTGGTGTTGTATGGATGTGTGGTGTAATTAAGATGTTTCTGTGAATGTTCTCCAGTTCGCTCTTCCCTCACTTGACATTTTATGAGAAGGGAAAGTGTTTGTTCATTTACCTATGTATGTCGATTTGGTGGGGAAGTGGACACTATGATATGGGTTTGTGTCCACGTGCCACTCAAGAGGAGGAGGAGGAGGAATAAACTTTTATTAAACAGCAAGGTGCTGGTGTCAGGGGCACCCGCCCGGTGAGAGGAGTCCTCAGTCCAGGACCCCTTGGAGGCTACCGGCCTTCTTCGCTCTCTCGACCAACGTTTCCTGGTCGGAGAGGTCAGAACTGGTCAGCATCTCCACCCACTGCTGAAAGGAGGGATTGGGGTTTGGTTTGAGCTGTGGCGTGTGGGAGCACTCCCAAACGATGTGGTATAGGGTGCCTGTCTGCGGGCAGTATTTGCAGCTGGCAGTGTATTGTGTCGGGTACATGGCGTGAAGTATGCTGTTGTGAGGATAAGTGTTTGTTTGGAGTCTCCGTAGCGTGGTGGCGTCTTCTTTGGCTAGTCGGTGGTCCGGCGCTGGATATTTGCGACGAGCCTGTCTGTAGTGTGATAATATTTCTGCGTATGTGTGAAGAGGCATAGACTTGGGATATGAATCTCTCTGTTCGTGTGGTTCCCTCTCGGAGACGGCCCGGTGTGAATGTTCTCGGGCTGCGGCGTGAGCCGCTTCGTTTCCTTCGAGGTCGGCGTGTCCGGGCGACCATACGATTTCTATGCTTGGCAATTGGGGGTGTCGTTGCAGTATGTGCAGAGCGGGTTTTGAAATTCTTCCATTTAAGTAGTTGCGGCACGCCGTCTGTGAGTCGGTGATGATGGTGATGTACTCTTTTCCAGTGGTGGCTGCAAGGGCAATTGCGGCTTCTTCTGCTATCTCCGTTGATTTTGTTAGGACGGTCGTTGCCGATCGCTCTTTTCCTGCTGCGTCGATTACGCTGATTGCGTGAGCCGGCTGGTCCTGGTAGGGCGATGCGTCTGTGTACCTGGTGGTCGGCACATGTTGAAACCGTTTGCGGATGTTTCCGATTCGAGCCTGCCGTCTTGCTTTGTTGTATTCGGGGTGCATATTACGGGGGATCGGTGCTATCCGTATGTTCTGTCGGATGATAGGTGGGATGCGCGTTTTCTGGTCCTGCTGAGAAGGAACGGGGTAGCCAAGTTGAGATAAAGTGAAGCGGCCGGCAGTGGTGAGGCGTAGTCGGCGGATTTGGGAAGTCTGATGTGCCTCACATATTTCTTCCCAGGTGTTGGATATTCCTAGTTGCAGGAGCTTCTTTGTTGAGGTTTTCGGGGGGAGACCGAGTGCTGTTTTGAATGCCTGTCGTATCATAACATTACGCTTGGCAATTTCGGCGGGTTTCAGACTTAGATGGGGTGTTCCGTAAGCAATTCGACTGATCAGAATAGCCTGTATTATGCGGATAGTATCCTTTTCTTTCAGCCCTGAGCGTCTTTGGGAAATCCTGTGTATAAGGTGCATTATTTGGGTAACAGTGCGTTGAAGTGGTAAGATGGTTTGCGATCCTGATCCGTCTCTAAGAATCTTCAAGCCAAAAATACGCAGGTGCGGTACGTTGGGGATGGTTTGTCCATCGATGGTAACTGTAGGGTCTGGTATTGTGTCCGCGTTCTTTTTGGATAGCCGTTTACGGAGTGTTAGCAAGGCTGATTTTTCAGGGGCACACTGGAGGCCTCGGGCGCGTAAATACTCCTGCGTTGTATTTATTGCGTCTTGTAGGGCTTCTTGTTGTTCTCCAATGGAGCCGGTCGGTGTCCATAGTGCGAGGTCGTCGGCATAAATGGCGTGCCGTAAGTTCGGGATGTTTAGGAGCTGTGGAGGCAGGTCTTTCATGGCCAGATTAAAAAGCAATGGCGAGATTACCGAGCCTTGCGGTGTTCCTTTCGGGCATACTGGGAATGTATCAGATCGTAGGTGTCCAATGCCTATAGTGGCGGAATGGTAAAAGAACTGCAGAGCCAAAAGCAAAGTGAAGATGTGAGTAACTGTTTTGTTATATGTTGTATTATGTAGCTTGATTTTTGTTAAAAAGACATGCTCCCGATGATGTCAGGAATTTCTCAATTAGGCGACCTCGGGCATCTGTGTGGGAAGAGCCCCAGAGTGAATTTTGTGCATTGAGGTCTCCTAAGACTATGTATGGTTCAAGTAGTTGATCTATCAGGGCCTCACTATCAGTGCTCGATAGTTGGTAATCAGGAGGGATGTAGAGGGAGCATACCGTTATTAACCTATTATAAAGTATTGTTCGAATCGCGAGGCTTTCGAGCATGGTATTTAGGTGCGTGGTCTGACAGGCTAAGGGTTTTCGGGCTACTATGGCCACACCGCCTGAAGAATAAGTGAAACTGCCGGTCTTCTTGAAATACCATGAAGCTATTCAAGATGTTAGTAAGTTAACTATTCAGGTGTGTTTCCTGAAGGCACATTAGACTTGGCTGATGTGAATGTAGTACCTCGTACACATCATCTAGATTGTTAATAAGGCCTCTACAGTTTCATTGAATGATGTTTTCTGTTCCCATTATTTATATTTCTGCATGACTATAGTGTTTATGTGTGTGTGTGTATTCATGTGTTGTCTTTCGGGGCTGTTATTCTCGGATTGGGCTTTGTGGGCTTCTCTGTTGGTTTGGACACCGCAGCCCGTTCCTTGCGCTGCGATACAGGCAAGAACGGCTCGACGTCCCCCTCATCGTCAGATGTCCTCTGTTTGCCCGATGGACTGGACCCCCTGAAGTTGGCAACAATTCCGGTGCCCTTTGTTTTTTGAGCCGCTACCGCCGAAAGTGTCGGATGTGCCCCAGGTGGCACGGGCGGAGCGGCCGGGCTAGGAGCCCATGCGGGACCCCCTGGCCTATCTCCTCTGCATGCTCCAGCGGAAGCGTGGAGAGTAAGGAAGCACGGGTCGGAGCGGCATCGGTCCCGACAGTGGCTGTTTCCACCACAGCCACTGCTGGCTCAGCGAGCGCTGTGGTGACGGGTTGGGCTGCCTGAGGCAACCCAGGGGGTGGGGGCGGACCAAGTTCGAGTCGCGGTGCTGGGTCCCTGCCGAAACCAGACGCCGCTCCCCCGGCGAGCTCGTCGGCGCACTTCCCCAACGGGAAAGAGGCGAAGCTCTTTCGCGCCTCTGGGAAAGAGGTTTTCTGTGACTTTCACGTTGATTTTTTTTTCTTGCTGAAACCTCTCGCATTTCCTGGAGTAGCCCGCATGTGGTCCCCTGGAGTTTGCACGAGGTTGTCAGAGTTGCAATTGTTGGAATGGTGGTCCTGTGCGACGCATTTCGCGCAGGTTGTTTTGCCGCAGCAAGAGGTTGTACTGTTCCCCAAAGCGCTGGCACTTGAAGCAGCGGCGCGGGTTCGGTATGTACGGGCGAATGGAGCATCGGATGAAGCCTGTATTTATATATTGTGGAAGTTCCGATCGGTCAAAGGTCAGGATCATCCCTGCGCATGGTGATGCGACGCACTGCTGGTGCGCCCAGATCCTTTGAAAGATCTGCTTCATAAATCACATACTGGGAGCTCTTCAGGTTCCGGTGGGGGCGCGACCCTGGTTTCCAGATCAAGGATGCGAGTTGGGGTGAGAACACTGCGGTTTTGTAATTCAGTATTGAGTTCGACAAGGATTTCTCCTGTCCTGAGGTTTTTCACCTTGTTTGTGCTTTCAATTTTTATACTTTTCACCTAATGTGTTTTGCAGAAATTTCGAGAACAGGAATACAGACAAAAAAGCGACAGGTCTTAATGAGTCAGCTGACTCGGTCACAAGAAAACGAGAATAGTTGTTTACGGCTTTTGAAAGACAGTTGATGAAAGAGGCGGGAATGAAACTTCGGTGCGGCCCTTTTCGGGGTCCGATCGCGCTTGTAGGAGGGTTTAGACAATACCATACAGCACTGTGTAAAATCAGAGAATGGGGGTACTAATTCCTTCCACAGCCTTACCCTGGACGCGTTTTGTATTTCTACGCACAAAAACAAGTGTGTAGGTCACCCTTCCGTGGCTTTCTTGGACAAAGAAATGTCGCTGCTATTTTGCACGTAATGGCCCGAGCCGACACGTGTTTGCTGTGTGCGCGGTAGGAAATGTTTTGTGATCATGTCGCGTAGTTTTGTAGGAATATAGGTCTTTCTTGGAAACAATAAAATTTCAGTTGTTAGAGTGCGCTCGCCCTTGTCATTTCATCTTCCTCCTTGTTTCTTTTACGCAATCGTTTCCATGGATAGCTTCCAACTAGGCCGGCTCGAGGTGTTGCTTCGAAGCTCTGTGTGTCCGTGAATGCATGGCTTTCTTCGTCAAGTAGTGCGCGCCTGATGATGCGAACAAACAAGCCTCCCCGTGAGCTTACTAACAGAAGGCGGTAACGAACGAAATCGCACGCCACTCGGGACATTGTTTGAACCTCATCTCTCGCAGTGGGATGTGCATGTCAAGTGTGTTACTGTTGTTTTTTATTCGCCATTTTTAAGATCACTCGAACGAAAAAAACTTTCCTCCGTCAACGCTCCAGATAAATAAAACTTCCTCGTACTTTTCATCTGTGGCTCCTGTATGTCTTGTGCGAACACTTTTCGCTGCTAATCCACTTTCAGACTGCCGGATTGGCGAGTTGGCTCTTTAAATTTTCCTAGCACGTGCCACGCCAAATCTTGTGCTGCTGGCTAATTTGCCCGCCGCAAATACCCATTTCCCACACAGCTAAACAAGTCTGTGGAGCAGTACGAGACCATCGCGGAACTCGCAGCGGTCCATATGCTGTACGAAGTAAGTGAAGAAGCACAGTTGAACATCCTTACGAGATGACAATTACATGTGTGTGTTGACGGTATTTTTGAACAGAATAAAGTGTCTCAAACTTTTTTTTTGCCATCAACGCCTTCTGTTCCACAAGATGAGTTCTTAGCCGCCTATTCAAAATTTTGTTGCATTCTGTGAAGCTCTAGTATGTAGATTGGCACAGGGAGGGGATTAGCAGGGGCGGTTTGGGAGGCGGAGTATTGGTAAATAAAGAGGAGAAATAAAAAAAAATTACCGACGATTACTATAGTGCCTTATCAAAATTGTGCGCAGCGCGAACTGCAGTCTTCTCGGTCACGGTGCATAGCTGCTGCCTCTCAGGAAGCGATCGCGTGATCAGCGAACACACGGTGGCGCGCGACACTCTGCCGTTATCTCGCAGCGCGTCGCCGCCGCCGAGCATGTTGTCGCAAATAGTATATGGACCTCCAGCGCAAACATCACGTGGTTGGGGTGAGCCACGCAATGGCGAGGACGCCGAAGGACCGATGTACGTGCAGCGCGGCCTTCCCCCCAGGACTCTTGCCACAGGTCCCTCCCCCGTCTTATGCGTGCTCCGGGCCTACCGAAGGCGGTCGGTTCGAACGGGGTCGCTCGAAAAGGTAGCTTTGTGTTCGGAGGAAACCAAGCATGTGCAGTACGCGGCGGCTGTATCGGCGTACGTAGCGCGGGCGGCTGCCACCTGCATGCAGAGCCCCGACGCCCGCTAACCCTACCCAGCCACTCACCTGAGGGCCCCTTTTCTACCTAGTCCGATTTCGTCGTCTGCATGCACTACAACGATGACGAGCGGGGAAAAGTGAAACTTTTGAAACGTGCATTGGGCGAGAGCAAAAAATACGGCGGATGTCCTTCCTTCGCAGTGCACAGGAAGGCACATCTAAACTTTCTGCACGAAAGTGCCTATAGACCGAGCATTTTAAGGTTCTTTGGATATTTGCAATTTATTTTTGGTTATTTTAATCAAGTTCTACGTCAGTACTTATTGTTATTTAACGCAGTTCCTTTTATTTTCCCCGTTTTTGCCTTCCTTCCGTGTCCTGCCCTTCCCTCTCGCGATATGTCACTCTATGCGATCACTGTGCCGGACGAGAGGTGGGCAAACACGGCCTGGGCCAACACGGCAAACACGGCCTGGTCGTTTACTATCCACGGCCTCTTCATGTACGTCGGTCGCATGCATGCTCACTTGAGCAGTTTTTTTGCGAACTAAGGCAAATCCACCCATACAGAATCTGAGGAAACGGCAGGGTTACGGCACCAAAATTGAACGCTGCCAATCCTATTATGTGATATTTTACACGTAAGCCCGGGAAAGTGTACGGGCGCAAGTACTTCTGAAGTAAGTAGGTAATTAGTTTGCTGTTATTTTCAAATAACTATTAATTCATAATCTTAACCGAATATTTCATTCCACCGGACAGTCCGCGTGTCTGGCGGGAACTCACGAGCAGGCTGCCTCCTTAGTTTTATGACGTCGAACCAAAAGCACACTTCCATGGTAAAAATGGATTCGGCTCAACTTGATCCGTGCCACTACAGCATCTGGCCCCTTTTTGATATGCAATACAATCTGTGGGCAAGTTCGCCGGACCTATTTTTTGAGAGCTGTTTTCTGGGAGGATTTCACTTCTCACTGCAGTTGTACCTGGTTTAGTTTCGGTGTCGCGATTTTGCACCTTTCGAAAAAAAAACTCCGCACTTGTTTTGGTATGGTATACGCAGTGGTCAGTGTGTGCTTGGCCGCAAAGGATGAAGGAAGCCGTGCATGGATACCGCTGGATGTAAACAGCGGACTGTGCGGGCCGTGCCGCAACGGGAAACCGGCGCTGTGTGGCGCGCGGCAGGCGGATACCTGCAATGGCGCATCGGGGGGAAGCGCAGTGAAACGATTGGGGGCCTTACTGAAAGGCTCAATACAACGCTCGAGGAGTGTTCGCCCCATGAGTCGGGCCTGCTGGGCGTAGCACGGCTGTTTTTCGAGGCTTCAGTCGGAAAAACAATTGCCTGCAGCAACGTGGACATGCGTAGTACGGTATAGACATGACGAGCGCAGTTAATGCACAAGTCCCGGCAAAAGCAGTATGGCCAGCCGTGCACATGTGTGAAACTGACCAAGGTCACCCGAACGAAGGTACTGCCCGGGTGTGGAAACAGGGGAATGCATCAAAACCTATCCATCGGCACGCGGGGGTGCCGACTAGAGATAGGCAAAACATTAAAATTTCTTTGTGCGACGGCAACTAGTTGAGCGCCGATTTTTTTGTTGGGCAAACACCCGATACGCTACAGCAATGTTTACTTCCTCGTGGGCACTTATCGCTACAACCTGAGACGTTCTGCATTCATGCTTTAACCCTAAGGGACGGGAAGAAGCTTTTTGTTCTACTTCTAAAAAAACTGCTTCCACATAATATTTGCCTTTTAATGAATCGTAAGGCAATATGACGACCGCTCCGTTGGGAGGTATAAAATCTGCGACATGCATGCTTTCTGAACAAGGCGTATAAATTGTCAAACATTTGTCCTCATACTTCGGAATGTCTTCATGAACCCAGTTTTTAAGACAACTGCCATTTTGTACAGTTCCCAACTGAAGTGGATACATGACTTGTTTCCCTTCACAGATGTACGTCGACACGGTACAGCGCAACAGGGGAGACTACGCCGACATACGGCTTCCGTTCCTGAGAAGTGTGCCTTCGACCACTCAGTTTTTCGTCGCCCTGGCATCGGTAAGCGAATCTTTGTGCGTCCAGCGGAGAATCCCCGACGCCCGAGGGAAGAAAACACGTTAAGATATGCTCAACCGACTTCTGTTATTCTGTTGACCCACATTTTAATTACCTGTATCAACAAGTAACGAACGCAGACGCTCTCGCATAGCTTGTGGCCACGCCACGCGCATATTTATTTACATACACTAAATGCCCAAAGGGGCATTACTTAAGGGAGAATTTACACGATCAATACATCAAACACACAACAGAAGAGCGAATAGCATGCGCAGAAAGGGGCACATCGTGGTAGTCTTAAAATTATAACATGGCGTGCTTAAAATGGTGTCCGAGTCGCTTAGATTATCATCACTGATCTGTTCTAGATTCGAGACAGGCAAAAAGATTGGTCGCCATCCCACCTTGGAAAGTGGATGTTCAGAAAAACGGTTGTAAGCCACTAACTGGAAATAGTGACGGAGCAGGGTATGGAATGTTTCTCGTTGTCTCGGCGGGCGTGTCGCTTGCGCTCGGCTCGTGTCACTAGGTAGAGTTACAGACTATCGGCCCTATTTTCTCCTATTCCATGCCGCCGCCATGATCATTGGTCAGTTTGCATTCCGTGACATTTGTTTTCGCTTCGACTGTTCGCGGGCACCGCCAATTTGTTGTTTGTGTTTTAGCGGTTTACTCTTCCTCCCTCCTCCGCTGCTGAACGCGTATGACGTCGTTCGCAATGCGAATCAAAGATAACGCGTGCAACAGCATTTCAGAAGCAGAAGTATGTCCAAAGACTCTCCTTCGCTGCATCTTCAGTAGTGTTGTTAACAAACGAACCCTGATAGACGACAAAATGGCCGCTGTTGCTCAGTTGCTGCCTCAATCGCGGTACCTTATCTCCTGACACCACGCTCGGCTTTTCTGGCTACAACTGGTGGGTCCTGCCTAGCCTCACGCATGCACTCGGCGTCTTGGGGAAGAACTGCTCTATTTCGTGACACCAGTCCTGCCTGGCCTTCAAAACTAATCTGCAAACATAATCTATACCAGGAACACATGCATGGTGGGAGGGTCCCATCGTGCACAGGCGCCTTATTATCCATATTGCGCTTTGGATGCTTGCTTTGTGGCTACCTTAGACGAATGCTGAGCCGTATGCTGTATACCTGATCAGCCGGACCTCTGCGCCAGGCGTCTTAGGCCTTGGCGTCTTTGCCCACGGCGACGAAATTGTTGGGGGTTAGAGGTATACAACTTCGCTGTAAAATGGCTTTCTGAAATGAAGCAAATTCCTTCATTGCCACAATTAATAGCGGTGATTCATTCCATTCCTTGACTAACAAAAAGGTTGATTGTTGACTTTTCTTGCAAAGATGGGCGATAAGTTTTTAATGTGATCAACAAATGTGGAAGTGTGATGCGCAGGAGCAATGCGCGTAGCCGCGAATGATGAATCACCAAAATATAAAGAGTGAAAAAATGACAAGCGTAGAAACTTGGTCTAGTGTCAAGGCTTAAAAGGTTGAGTTCGCGTTTTGAAGGAAAGAAGTGTGGAATGTTGAGTAAGAAGGTGAACTAAACCTGTGAGCCTTATTCCGGACTGATTCGAGCCGTTGATCCGAGTCGAGCGATTGGGATGTCATATGATTGATGCATACTCTAAAGATTTCCTTATCAGGCAAGTACAAGGTTGTTACACCACAATGCGAACACTTTAAAAATTTTCCTTGTGCGAACCGAATGTCGGTTCACGCTCAAAGTTCACACGAAGGTCGCATTTTGGGGCCTAATTTGTTTGACACCGGAAACAACGACGGTACTTACCTGTTTATTCTGAAAATAAATAGAACTGATTTTTTCCAAAGGAAAAATGGCAGCCTATTTGGGAGTGCAAGCCAGTGCAAGCTGATATTGGAACGACGCCGCCACATGGGGTATGCAGAGCAAAGCGAACGATAGGGATTCACGGCAGATAGGAGCCAAATGAGGTAGCAGACGATTAGAAAATTTCTTTCGTGCCTAGTTTACGATCATCGCAAATAGTTGCATAACAGCTTGCACCAATCATAATAAAATATGCCCACCGTTCAACGTAGTTCATAAGCGTTGGATTTGTTTCCTCACCTGCTTACACATTTTCTCATTACCAATTTCCGCGCAGCCGTTTCTCAAAAAAATATAACAATTGGTTTGGGTCAGAGAGGGCACCAAATAAATTCTACGCTTTTTTTGCGCGAACGCCTAACCCAGTGGTGGCAAGCTAACAAAATGGAGTGGATCGAGGCCGTGTATGTCACAGGTGTATTGCAAGAAATTCACCATGACACCACGTACAATGAGGTAGGCTACCTTAATGTACAAATCAATGTAACCACCCAGCTCATTTTACTTGAATTTCAAGAAGACCCGTTGCCCGTGTGCGTATTCATCGTTGGACAAACGTTCGTTCTGAGCAGATTACCAAATGACACCCTGGGCGGGAGTTCACATTCATGCTACCACAAGAAGTCGCCCAAGTACTCATAGCATATGAAGGAGGTTGTAGACTCTTTCAGGTTTCTAGCACTATGATTTTCACTGGAGTACTTAGCAGCTGTGTCAAGAAAGGCTCTTATTAAAGACTTAAAGGATGTGTTGTTACCTGTTCCACTTTAACGATCAGTGTATAGATCTGTTCCTGGCCAGGACGTGTTATCTGGTGTTAAAAAAATGGCAGTCTCAGCATCCGTGAAAACCTTTTCTTTTAAACTACACACCGGTACACTTCCAGTTAAGACGTGTATGCAGGAGAACGGCTTCTTTGTCGCTGGTCCTAAAACGTGCACTTTGTGCAACAAACCAGAAACTGTTGACCACGTTTTCGCGGAGTGCTGGGACGCCATCTTTTTCTGGGATTTGTTGCAAAGCATTCTAAAATAGACCTGCCCGTTTCAACCCAAGGCGTACGATTTCTTTGCGTACCTAGTGACAGCAGCGTGCCGTATGACCTCATCATTGCTCTAGGATTGCATGTCATTTGGAGGTCGAGGATGGCGGTGCGCCACGCTGACCCGCACGCCCTCACTGTGAGCAAATACTTTGGACAGAGTATTAGTTTGCTTTATGAAGTGCACAATTTGCAGACGGCCGATATAGAATGGCTCCCTGTACTAGAAGAACTGTGTACGGTTGATGTTTATTTTAAGTTTTTCCGTCAGCCGAAGTTCCGCCGACAGTTTTTAATCTGTCCGTGACGTGTATTGTGTGTTAAAAAGGTAACAAAGAAACAAAAGGGCTCGTAGCTAAATCGTAAAGACGACGGGCTCTCGCTTTGTTAATCTATTAGTTCAGGGTTCGATTCCTGGCGGTGCCAGTAAATTCTTTTATTTGTTCGCGCGAGTTTTCATTTGACACCAACGGCCGTGAAAGAACTCTTGGGGGGTAAAGGTAAAAAGCTTTGCTGTAAATTAGGAGACGACGACATCATTCTTTTTGGTACAATGGTTCGTGGCGTAACAAGCGCTGGGAACGGAGAGAGCTAATTGGAGAATCATCTAAAAATGTTTTCTTCAGTTTTTAAGTGATTCAGCATGTAAAATCAATGTAACTGAAAACTTTCCGTGAGCTTACCTACATTAAATAACAGACTACAACTTTGCACATTGCGAGACGAGCTGCTTACTTCACGCTTCAGAGTCGTCTCTCATGCTTTCAGTTTTGTTTTGGGTAAGGCATTGTTGCGCAATAGCGAACCTAATAACCTACCACGGTGCACGTCCCAGCTTCTGCGAGCAATAGCCTCAACAAGAAGCGGCAAAAGGAACAAGAGATCCTGCATGTGGCTACGCCACCCTCCTGAGATTCTAATCCATTCTTTGCGCGCGGAGATTGCTATCGCTAATGCACGCCCGCACCTGGGTAGCACGTTATAACCCCTGAAAGTTCAGCGTATTTAATTCAGTTGTTTACCAGAACGTGCTCAACGTGTGCTGTTCCTTTCGCTAATTTTTAAACAAACCGTAAATCCCGCGTCGCGTAGCTCTACCCTTGTTATACTAAGGCCAGGCGGACCTCGGACACGAGCACTTTTCAAGATCAGTGCCGGAAAGCGAGGTTTGTGTGAGAGAAAAGAATATTGGATGGACGTGACGACCAGACGACGTGAGATGAAGGCGCCCGTCTGAGGGACGCCTTTGTCCGATATTTGAAACGGCGCTTGTCGCTTTTCAAGGGGGCTTCGCCTGAGGCCGGCCTGATGTGGTCTGGGTGTTCGGTGTAGGCGTTTGAAAGAATTTCTCATTCCGTCGGCCCAAGTTAAAGCCAGCATCCTGAACCACAGAAACGTTCTCGGCGGTCGGCCATAGCTTGGGCACTTAAAAGCTGCCGCTGCGAGCGTGATAGCGCCAAGCGCCACCATTTACATTTTACACTCTAGACCACGCCGGTGCCTCGGTCCTACTTTGTGACGCTAAGGCTACGTCGGAAACAAATGAAAGGGAAATTTGACAGCAGAAGGCCAGCGTTATTCACTTATTTTTGACAAATACCGCACAGTTACTCGTCAAACAACAGCTGATGTTTCAGTTAAAACAAAAGTTCATTCAGCCTTTACTGTCCCTTTAGTTCTGTGTCCACTGCTATTGGTGAAAATTATAGGGCCCAATGATCAAAGGCTTGCGGCGTGCGTCCGGCAGTTTTTGAAGTGAGAGGTCCTAAAACATGTTACCTTATCATGCCGTCACCGCCATGTTCCTATCATTCCGACTGCGAATCCCCCCACAACTTCCAAAGTACCTTTCGTCGCATAAGGATGGACGATTCGGCGAGTCCATGTCCCACGGTGGTGCAGCAGCGCAGCAGCTTTGAACAAATTCAGAAAGAACATGTGAAGAGCGTTGACTATCAACTACCTTTTATCAGTAAAACACCCTCTCACTGATAACTGGCATTTGCTCAATCCTGCGCGTGCACATTTGGTGTCGCGTGATGTCTGGTGCGGGTGATCGCGCCTACCTTTAGTGACAAACAAGAAGGAAAACTGAAAAGGTTGCTCGAGCGTGCACTTACCAAAAATGAAGCAAAGAACTGTTTTTTCATTGCTAGTAAATGTAAGCGCAAGCACCATTGACAGTATATGCCTTCAGGTGCAGGGAGGGCGGTAACGGGACGACGTGTGCGTCTTGAGAGGTCTGCGTAAAGCTGTTGCTTTCGTTATATAAAAGAACGTGTGATAGCTATCGCACTGTGTGCCTCCTCTTGTTTCTGTATCTGTTCACAACTGCACTGTTTCGCTCCCCCGTACCTTTGGGCGGCGTTTAAAAGCGTCATTTCAGCAATTTTTCAGCGACAATGGTTGCGTGCGCAGAGAGAGTGACGCTTGTGGAAAAAAATCCCTCGTGGTCATAGCATGGGCCAGATATATCTAAAGCAGAAAAAATGGATCCCTCGAGCCGAGTGCTCATTTGCGATAAAAACAGCTTGGTTGCTTCTATTTATCCGGCAACGCCCGCAAACACCAGTAGCAATATTTTCATCTTCCTCTATTTTTAATTTACAGGAGCTGTGTGCACGCGTCAACGGGACCACTGCTGCTTTGCTGAATGAGGAATATGGGCGTAAAACAGCGGAACAAAGGTCAGTGTCATGTGCTCATAAAGCATCATCGCTAACGCGGACAAGCAGATTAGCAAGGGTGGAAATAAAAAATGAGCGCTGGTGTGGTTCCGTTATACATTTTCGTTCTTGCAATTCTGCGCTGTAAACACTTGAAGAGTTCTTTTGTCGATATTAGTGAAATGCACCCGAACAGAATTTGAGAAAACAGCAAAACTTGCTTACCGGACCTAAATGGAACGCGGTCAATGCTATTATGTCTTACATTTTACAAGTCAGTTAGGGGCCGTTTGCTGGCAAAAGTAATTAAAATGCTTGTATGAAGTCATCGCTGCTTCTTCTCCGCCAGTCGCACTTGACCCTACTCATCCAAAAAACAACCAGCTTCGCACCGTGTAATTTGTCTGTCTGTCCACTCCAGTGTGTTTCTGAGGTTTTTCGAAGTTGTTTTCTGATGTGTGGCTTCATGTCGGTGTATTGTAGTGTTGTTCTGTCGACTGTCGTACTACGTACAGCAGCAGCGGCCATTTGATCTGCGGTCTCGTTTCCTGTGATCCCAACGTGACGTGGCACCGAGCACATGGTCACATCGAGACCTAACGCATATAAAGACACAATGGTGCTAATCAGAAGATTGACTACGCGGTTTTTAGAAGTTTTTTGCCCTGACAATGGCCGCACAACACTTAAGAAATAAGTATAGATTACGGACTGTGGAAGTTTGGAGGATATGGTTCATGACAAGTAGCATACTGGGATCCTCGGCCGTGAACATACTAGTATACACATTCATGGTTTCACTGATATTCAAGCTGGGTCCGTGTGCAGCACACGACACAGTGGTGTAAGTTTTTGAGGCGTCAGTAAAGAAGTCTGCACACTTGTATTTGTGTTGAAGAGACAAGAAGTGCTGCAAGATCGCCCTTCTTAGCACTCGGTTTTTGTCGATATGTTTAAAAGATGTCACATGGTATAGGACGAAGATTCCATGGGGCTATAGAATTAGTAACAGTCGGTTTCATGGTATCTAAAAAGGAGACAGAGTTGTGATGCTTCCTCTCTAGCTCTGTATGAGAACGGAAAAGAAATAGATGGGCGGTTTAAAAGAAGCTGCGATATGGATGTACCATAAAAGAGTGACTTAAAAGAATGGTTAGCCATTGACAATATTTTAAAATCATAAAGAAGGTCCATGTATTTTCGCTGACGTTCTAGGTTCCACTTGTTACATTCTTCATAGAGGCTTTCAACTGGGCTAATACAGATAGCCCCACATGCAAGCCGGAGCACGAGGTGCAGCACTGAGTCCAGCATTTTCAGGGATGTTTTAGTCGCTGACCCATTGACATCACTGCCATAGTGCAGCCGGGATCCTATCAGAGCATTATACAGACGTTGAAGGAGTTCTTTATCAGACCGTAGGATTGGTGTGACAGCACTGTGAGAATATTCATAGTTTTTAGGCATTTGTATTTGAGCTGTTTCAATTGCGGGATAAATGTGAGTTTACTATCGAATATTAGGTCTACAAATTTGTGTCCCCATCTGACAGGAATTACTACATCATTATTACAGATATCAGGGTCAGCGTGAACCACACGGGAGAACACAACAGAAGTACTTTTTTCGGGGATCGGTTTAAAACCGTTTGTGTCCGCCCAGCCAGCAAGTTTTTTCACCCCAAGCTGGACTTGGCGTTCACAAATGGAGAGGTTACAAGACTTAAAAGATATTTCAACGTCATCTACATATATAGAACCGGAAATGGTTGGTGTCAATGCCTTCCGGAGTGAGTTCATCTTAACAGTGACTAGTGTACAGCTCAAGACACCGCCTTGAGGGACGCCATTTTCCTGAGCATATACATCGAAAAGTGCACTGCCAACCCTGACTCGAAAGGTTCTGTCCGACATGTAGCTAGCGAGGGTGTTCGGCATGTTGCCTGAAACACGAAATGAGTTGAGGTCACACAAGATACCGTACCACCAGGCCGTGTCATACGCCTTTTCCCTACCAAAGAACACTGTTATGCAAAGCGGTAATGGATGAAGGCATCCTTTACATACTATTTGAACGCAACCAGTCGATCGTTGGTGCATCTCCTCGACTTGAAGCCAGCCCGGCAGCCGTCGAGAAGAACATTGTACTCTAAGTACATGAGTCTCCTATTCATCATCTTCTCGAGCAGCTTACACAGGTAGCTTGTCAGGGGGATGGGAGGATTACTTGCGGAAGAGGAAGGGTTCTTCCCTCTTTCAGAAAGGCCACTAATATAGCCTCCCTCCAGAACCCGCCCGGAAAGAAATATTTTGTTGTAGAGGTGAAGGAGGGTTTCAATTGTATCTGCTTGTAAGTGTTGCATCATACTGTATTTAATGTTTTCTGCACCAGGAGCTGAAGGCTTGCAAGTACTGAATGCGATCTTCAGCTCATCAAGTGAGAAGGAATGTTATAAGATGAGGTAGACTTGTTACTATCTCGAAAGGACTTCGTCTCACAGGATGTTTTGTGTTTTATGAAAGCGTTGGTGTAGTGTGCTGAACTGGACACATGTTGGAAGTGTTGGGAGTGTGTTAGCCTGGTCTTCCAGTGTGTCATTTGTTGTACTAACAGGGGCAGGCTGTGTGTCTGTTGTCCTTTTAGTTTTCGTATTAGTGTCCAGATTTTGTGTGTGTCTGTGTATCAATTGACGGAAGCGAGGAAGGTGAGCGAACTCTCCTTTTCCACCTCACGACGCACTCGCTTCCAAAAGGCATTTGCCCGTTTAAAAGAAATGAGATTATCTGACGTGGGGTACCGGCGAAGGACACCCCACGTCTTGTTCTGGGCTCTCTCGCCCGCCTGCAATGCTCACTCCACCACGGCCTCCTTTTGTTGCGTCGGGCACCGGAGGCGTCGAGGCTGTGCGCCGTGATGAGTTTGTCTGCTTCCTCCACGTGTAGGTATTTCATGGATGTGCGGCGTAGTTAAGATGTTTCTGTAAATGTATTCCAGTTTGCTCTTGCTTCATTGAACCTCTTATGGAAAGGTGGACTGCTCGGGCATGTAGCTATATATGTTAGTGAAGTGGGGAAATGGTCACTACCATGTGGGTCTGTGCCCATGCCCAAATCAAGACAAGAAAAGAGAACTTCGGAACCCTTAGCCAAGTCACGGTATGAATATGTGTTGTGTGCTATATTGTAGCATGTGGGCTTGTTTTTATTTAACAGGCATGCTCCTGAAGATGTCAGGAATTTCTAGATTAGGCGACCTCGCGCATCCATTCGGGACGATCCCCACAGAGAGTTGTGTGCATTCTGGTCGCCTATAAGCATAAAAGGTTGGAGTAGCTTGTCTACAAGACCCTCGAAATCGGAGCTCAAAGCTGGAAATCCGGAAGAATGCAGCTAGACCATACCGTATAAGCCTATTAAATATTATGGTTCTAATGGTTCTAATGGCAAATAATATGCTTCCAAATATTATGGTTCTAATGGCGACAGCTTCAAGGGCAGTCTGTAATTGGAGTGTGTGACACGCCAACGGTTTCCCGGCAATGATGGCCACACCACCTGAAGATGTACCACCACCAACCCTGTCCTTCCTAAATACCATGTAGCTATTCAAGAAATCTGTGTGTTTTGAATTTAGATGTGTTTTTTGAAGACATATTACACTTGGCTGATTTGGAGTGAAGTATCTCGTACACATCGCCAAGGTTTTTAAAAAGGCCTCTGCAGTTCCATTGAATTATGTTTTCTTTTCCCATTATTTAGTGTAAGAGCTACTGGAGTGTATGTTTATGTGTCGTCTTTCGGGGCTGTGGCTGTCGTCTTTTTTGGCTTGTCGGGAGGCTTTTGCGTCGGAACGCGTTCCTTGCAGTGAACCTCAGACAAGAAGGGTCCGACGTCCATTTCGTCCTCGGATGTCCTCGGAGTGCCTGTGTGATCAGTCTCCTTGAACCATGCACCCTTTTGGGCGCGCTTTGACTAACCCGCAACCGCCGAGGGTTTTAGGAACGCCTCGGATGGCGCAGGCGCTGCAGTGGGGGTGGTAGCGGTCACTGGTTCTTCCGTCTCAATCTCCTCTGTGCCCTCGCGTGGGGTTTGGGAAGGTGGAGTGGAAGTGGAGGATGCAACTTCACTCCTACCAGACTTGGTGTTGTCTCCACAACCACTACTGGCTCGGTGAGCGGTGTGGAGACGGGATGGGTCGCCAGTGGCAGCCAGGGGGGGGGGGTGCGGTGCGGGCAAAGGACAAAGTCTTACTTGCAGTACTGTGTCCCCGCCGAAGCCAGACGCCGCTCCGCCACGAACGCCACTCCGAACTTCGTCGGCGTACCTGTCCAGAGGGAAAGAGGCGAACCGCTTCCGCGCCATCTGGGAAGGTGTTCTTTTCAGTGACCTTGATGTTGATGTTTTTTTTTTAGTTTAAACTTTTCGAATTTTCTGGAGTTGGCCGCATGTGTACCCTGGCAGTTTTGGGTGGTCGTGCTGGGCGCATTTTGCGCGGTACGTCGGCCGCGACAGGAGTTTGTGCCTTGCCCGAATCGTTGACACTTGTAACAGCGCCGCGGGTTCGGGATGTAAGGCCGGATTGGACATAGGATGTAACCTGTGTTGATGATTTCTTGAAGGGTCAACCTGTCGAAGGTTAAGATGAGCTGCTTTCTAGGTACTTGTTTGTCATCTCTGCGTATGGTTATGCGCCTGACCGCTGTTACGCCCTGACGATGGAGGCCTTTCAGCAGGTCAGCTTAAGTTCCATTTATAGCTCATATTCGAAAATCATGCCCTCGGTGCTATTTAGGCTGCGGTGGGGCATGACTCGGATGGCCAGATTGGCCGTGCGGGTTCGTGCGAGTAGTTTATCAGCCTGATCCTGGCTACTGACCTCACCAAGGGTATACAGGGTTTTGGTTTTTTTTTTGGCTTTACTTGATTTGGCGGTGACAACTTCAAGAAATTTGGAGACTAGAAATACTGACTTGGAAACAAGGGGGTCCAACTGGTCAGCCGATTCCTTCACTAAGAAGCGAGAGAAGTTGTTCGGTTTCGGAAAACTCAAGTTAGGAAGTGGTGGAAAAGAGACCGGTGTAGCCCCTTTTCGGGGGCCGATCATGTTTGGGGTGGGGCTTAGATAATGTCATATGCTATAGTATAGAAGTTGGGGACGGGGCTACTTTCTTCGCTCGGGTTACCCCGATACCGAGAGAGGTCCCGAAGCTCCCTCCTTGATAGGCAGGCAGGGAGCCCATCCGTTGGAGCTTGAACTGGACCGCGAAGGCCGACGTTTATGGTTTCTGCCCTTCACATAGCCCCGGTAGAACACAGCATGAGTATGGGGGCTCGGGGTCTGCGGTGTCGCCAACACCGTCACCAAGATTGATGAAGGTGCCCTGTGCGAGGGAAAGAGGGGGACAAACATTGTAACCAAGCGGCTGTCTGTGAGATGGTAGCAGCCCTGGCCAGTAGGCTATGTCTAGTTTTAAGTCCCTGCTCTGGATACGTCATTGTCGATGTCACAAAAAGACACGATTTAGTGGGAGAATTGGAATTTTTCTGAGAATGTTTCACTTCTCAGTGAATAAAGCATTGGTTCCTGCCGGAAAAGGGCTGAACTAGGGCACTATAAAACACGAAATCTTTCTAATAAAACAAACTTCTATTTTGTCTGCATGGCCGCGCCTATGACTGACAGCCAGCGCAGCTTTGATTGATTCTGCGGGTAACGTTTGGGAGCACTGCAATCACTACGTGCAAGCAAGCTTGTCACGTGGTGTTTTTATGAACTTCGCGGGCATCATCACTAAGCTGAAAAACAGTAACACTTACTAGATAAAAGACGCAAACAGTTTAGTCAGACAGTATCCAAACCGCTGTGCAACATTCTAATTGGAATTCTTTTCCTAGCTTCCTTGCTCCAGAAGTTGGCTAATTATCTGATTAATTAAAATACAAAAAAAGCATGACGCACAGCATACAAAAGTCAGCAATATGCATATGGTTGCGTAGTCTTATAGTGCATTGGCATATTTTTAAACTCTGGCTAAACTTAGCTGAAACACCTTGTATGTGTGGGAAAAACAACACAGCGCGCAAAACAAGGGGATGATATGAAGAGGCACAACACAGACGCTGACTCACAACTCGGGTTTATTAGACACCCAAAGATATACATACAGGAAAGCGTGCACATGCGGATAGGGGCCAGAGAGGACTGATGCAACTAATAGGAGTACACGGCCGACTATCTGGGCTTCCTTTTTGGGGAGCCTGATCGAGGTCTGGCTTATGCAGTCATCTTAATAAAGCTTAGTGAAGAAGGCTTCTACTATCTCCCGAACCTTGTGATTTCTGTGCTCGAAGAGCACCTCAGCATCACTGAAACTGTGTTCGCATCGACACTCATTGCACTGCGCACGAAAATTGGCGTACGAGTAGTTTTTCATCGTCCCTGAATGCTCACGTAGTCTTAAATTTAGGCAGGGCTCCGTCTGCCCAACGTGCACACTTCTACATGACAACACACATTTTGCAAGGACAAAAAGCACGCTTGTGTTTGACACCACACGTGCTATGGCAGGCACCGTCTGGACGTTTCTTTTTGTTGTTCACGGAGGAACAAAGTCTGTCTGTTTTGTTCTTAGCCGAGAAAAAACTCGCACACCATATCGGGACCCCACATTTTTAACCTGTCTGCAATGTTGTCCAGCTAGGGCATAACAGCTTGCTTTTTCCCAGTTCTTGGCTTTGCACATCGGTTTTTCTGGGGTGTGGTGTTCTCAATATGGTGTGCAAGGTCTTTTCTGGGCGAAGAAAAAAATAGGCAGGCTCTGTGCCTGCCTATTATGTCATGATTATGCCATGATTACGACCAAGTAATGAGTCATTGTTATGTCATGATTATGTCATAATTACTAAATACGACATGATTACGACCAGTATGTATTTCTCATTTGTCCAACGTTATTTCCGTAACCAAAACCTTTATTTGGACACCCCACACGCTTACGGGTCATCATTATGAATTCAACCCTGGTTATGACTCACCCTAAGTCATGATTATGGCCACGAAGCATTTTTTTGTTTCACGTGATTTTCCTCCTCGATACCTTCAATTTGTACCCCACATGACCAGCGGCACATCACTTTGAATTTTAACCCAATCTATGACTACCCATCACTCCCAGGTTACACGCTTCGCCATTTTCGATATTTTTCTTTATTTCTTATTTTTTAGTTTTTTACAGTTTCGTTTGATCTAATATGTACATTTACGATTTTATAGTGATTGCACGTTGAACTTCCGCGATATTTGCATTTCTGTGGGAATGCACGGCGTTTCACGGTCCTGCCAGGGTGGGGGAGGGGGGGGGGGCACTGGCAAAGAATGCTATGCATTAAAAAAGCAAAGCCATATCCATGAACGCCTCGCGCTTCAGAGATTCGGGGGGACATTTCGCTTTGACACGAGGCGTTTTTCAGTATGCAGAGCAAGAATGCACGGAACCGTACTCCTAAATAGCTTCGATGTAAATGAACTGAACAGTGAGCGCACGTCCCTTGTCCAATGCTGTTTGTTTCTCCCCAGGGCCCCAGCACACCATCGATTCTGGACCCCCTCTGTCATGAGCACAAACACGTAGCCTATATCAATAGTTTGGCATCCAATGTATAAGTGCAATTGCGTGCAAGCCGCGCTAATTATCATGACCAGCAGGTATAGCTGTATTAAATCGGCAACAAAAATTATTTTCCATCTCATAGGAATTACGGTATCATGTCGTACAGAGTGCAGGAGTTCGAGCTCACAAATTTGCACCTGTAATATTTTTACCACGCGTGAATTTTAAAACTCTGAATGCTTATGAATTCTGAGTCCATGTGAGCCCGAGTGAATTCCTAGCATGAGGGAGTCGTGAGCTCATTTGAGGTCTGAATTTATATTGAGTTTTCCATTTTGAGTTCAGGGTTCATTTTGAGTTTTGGGTACATTTTGAGTTCTGAGCACATTTTGAATTCTGAGTCAATTTTGAGTTTTGAGTACATTGTGAGTTTGAGTATATTTTGAGTTTTGAGTACATATTGAGTTCTGAGTAGATTTTCAGTTCTGAGTGCATATTCAGTTTTGAGTCCGAGTGAGTTCCAAGTTTCGCGCTCACTGTGAGTTTGAGTGAGCGCAGATGTGCTGCTCAGCAATGAGTCTGAGTTTGAGTGAGTGGTGATTTGAAAATAAATTTGTGAGTGAGTTTGAGTGAACCGCGCCACCTTTTCTGAGGTATGCATGGGAAAGTACATGGGGGATAAAAAGAAATACGAATAACGGAGAGCACAGGCTCCGACGCATGCCGCACTGTCTGGCTGCACTGTCAGTAAACTGCACGCATGCGTAGTTCTTTCGGAGCATTTGAGAGTCTGGCCTAGAGTCAGGGGAAATGCTTGATAAAGAACCGACGCTGCTCATTTAATTAAGGCATTTTTATGCTCTTTCGCCACTGAGCATCCTGTTAGGGGGCCAAGAGAGTTCAAAATAATGATTTCCTTTTGTGTCTCCGGTCCAGAACGGTGCAAGTCTGGTTATGTTTATTTTTTACTGCCATATTTCCTATTTTACTACTAAACTAAATAAGCGCTTCTTACAAGCCCTCGAAAATACCCCCCTCCATTTGTGGGTACGATCACTTCATTAAAGTAAAGAAGAGGTTATGAGCAGCCTTTTTGTGAAGCGTATCGAAAATTCATGGCAAGGCTGTGAAGAGCTCACTTACTTCGTAAGCGCCTTCAGGTGTGACCAAGAAAATTATGCTACGGAATCCTAAACTAGCTGCTAATTGTGCCAAGAACACTCACTTGCTCATCAGGTATATTTGTGCTGTTCTTGATGGCCTTTTGCCTTCAATGCCTTTTCCGCCAAAAACTCAATGGCACTATTCTTGAAAGTCAATTAGAATAACGTTTTCGTAAGAATGCCTCATCAACTTAACGGTTTTAATCCAATATGAGCCAAATCCAAACTTACCACCCCAGAATTGCTCAGATTAACCGCATAATTTTATTTACTCCCGGCCATAAACTTCCTTAAGCTGACATGTAAGATATATCATATAATGGCTTCGAGAGCGCGGCATTTACGTCTAGTAACAAAATTCCGCCTATTTCTGGAATTCGCGTTAGGTGGATGTGGCTCATTTCGAAAAAAAACGCCTCATACAGTAATCTCTCGTTATATTTAAGTCACCGGGACGGCGAAAATTTTCGCTATAGGCGGTATTTCGATATAAGCGACCTTTTGAGAAAAGCTAAAGTAGTTGAGATTCAATTACACCACAAGTGCGAAGAACAAAAACCCACTGCATTCACTGACGCAAAATTTTATTCGGGTTCAAAAAAGGTAGTGAGCTCTGGCTGTTTCATGTTTTTGCCGGACGCAAGCAGACCTTGCTCCATCTGGCCCAAGAAGTGACTGCCATCCGAACGCCATGCAGACTGCTAAGCGCATGAGGAGGGGAAGGCAGTGGACACTTTTATAGCGGGCAGGTGCGGGCGTCACGGAACGCTACGAGATTTTCGCGCAGGAAAGCACCGCAAAGGCCTTGGCTGGAGTCTGAGGTTGTGTTTGTTGAGCTTAAAAATGATTAACCGCTCATTGTGGGTAGAGAACTCAATCATGAAAATTGACCGGTTTTGCACTAGGGGCGTTTCATGATCAGTGGGCAATTTTTTCCCGAGGTGTGCATTCCGAAGTCTGCAAAACAAGAGTTTTTTCGTGCCCTGCTGTCGACGACACTGCTAATTCTGCGCTTCGAGTGTCAGTGGTTCCCTATCGTCCTGTCCACGTTATTGTCCAATGTCTAGGAACAAAATGCAATCACCCTAGCATGCTTTTGAACCTTTCTCTGAAGTCGGATGGCGCGAACAGAGCGTGACCGGCTCGAGGAAATCGCCCGGGAAACACCAGCTTGTTAACCCACAATGTTGACCATCTCACTCGCCGCCACTTCGCTCTAAGCGGTTCCGGCTCTCCCTGCGCTTCGAGTAATGCGGTTTAAAATGCATGTGTTTCGGTTGGGACCAGAACAAATTTCGAATAAAGCGGTATTTCGAGTGAAGCGAGTTCGTTATAGTAAGGGATTACTGTATATTTGTATGCCTCTCTGTGTGCGCGTGCGTGCGTGTGCGCGTGTGCGTGCGGGTGCGTGTACGTGGGTTGGTGTGCGTGTGCGTGTGCGTGGGTGTGCGTGTGTGTGTTTGTGCGTGGGTACGTGTGTGTGTGCGTGCGCGGGTGCGTGCGTATGTGTGTGTGCGTGCGTGCGTGTGGGCGTGCGTGCGTGTGCGTGTACGTGGGTGCGTGTGCGTTTACGTGTGTGTGGTGTGTGTGTGCGTGCGCGTGTGTGCGTGCGTGTGTGTGTGTGCGTGTGTTCGTGTGCGTGTGCGCATGCGTGCGTATGTGTGTGCGGTTGTGCGTCCGTGCGTGCGCCTGCGTGTGCGTGTGTGCGTGCGTGGGTGCGTGGGTGCGTGTGCGTTTACTTGGGTGCATGTGTGTGTGCGTCTGTGTGTGCGTGCACGTGTGCGTGTGTGCGTGTGCGTGTGTTGGGAGTGTGCGCGTGCGTGTGTGCATGTGCGTGTATGTGTGTGCGTGTGCGTGTGCGTGTGTGCGTGTGTGCGCGTGTGCGTGTGCGTGAGCATGTACGTGTGCGTGCGTGCGTGTGTGTGTGTTAGTGTATGTGCGTGTGTGTCGTGCAACCGTACGGAAGTGTTATATACGCGTTACACTCTAAGCACTGCCCTCCGAAAAGCTTACTATTTCAATGCGCACCGATAATTTCTTGCAGGTTGAACATCATCGCCACATTCATGCCACAGTTCACGGAACACTTCAAGTGTGGACACAAGTCTCGTATGCGTACGGAGAAGACGTACCGAGATTGCCTTTTCTGGCGTTGAAGCGACAGCGCACTCAAGGAGCGTCGGCCATTTGAATACAAAAACCATGGTCGCGGCTCTGTTCGTCATCGTTGTCTGTCACACGTTTTGCGCTCTGGGACGTATGCGTTTCTCGTGGATTTTGCTGCCGTGCTGCTATTCTCTTAATGATTTTTTACGTTTTCATGCCGCAAACGCTAGTTTAAGTTGGACATTAACCTTTTTCTGCTGTAACTTGAAGATCTTTTGAACCGTTCTTGTTAAATGGTGAATTTTGATTGAATAAATTTTTCACTGTGCGTGCGAGAAGTCATCAATTTTTGTTGTCTGTGGTGTTCTTGACGTGTCACAGTTTCCAACATTTCTTTTCTGACTGGTGGCCAGTTTACGAGGTAATAAAGAAGAATATACTATATTTAGGTTTTTTTGCAATTAAAAAGCACTGACCACCTGGGACCTGAGCCATCTGTCAAGAAAGTGGGCCCATGCAATACAGTTTTCAGACGAATTTTGCGGGAGAACAAGGAAATGACAAATAACGCACACACGAAAGAGGTTCAACCAGTGAATTTGAGTTTTTATTTTTTTTTATGAATTTGAGTTGCACAAAAATGTTTGTAGTAGGAGATTACCGAAGTGTGTTCCAGAGCCAGAGACTGAAGGTGGACCTCCTGTCCTTGAGCAAAAGGAAAACACCTGCGGCCATCAGCCCAAATATATCACCTATATACATATCACATGAAATAAAGAAATCTGAGGGTAAACTGTGGACTCAAGCAGCTCAGCACAGGAGGTCAGTGAGAGACGCCTTTGTCATGAAGTGGAAATGACTATAAACTGACTACGATAATTATGATGATGCTAATATACAAGCACATAGAGTAAGAAAATTAGCAGTTTATAAAACATGCAATAAAAATGAAAGTAACATGGAACACAAAGTTCGGTACATATACAAGATCATCGTAGGAAAGAAGCATATTACTTAAGAATACACGGGAAAAGCACAAATCTTAATACTTACAAATAGAATTATTCAGTATAGAAGAGCAACGCCCTCAAATTATTTTAGTGCAAATATAGTGCGGGGTGTTTTAATAGAGCGCGTAAAGGTATTCCAAAAATTGTATTGCAGATAAGTTGGGTCGAACCTTTCCTAGGTGCATACCCAGCTTTCTCCCTCAAAATTACAACCTCTCGGGAACCTAGAAAAACCACTTTATGAAAATATTTGGCATAAAGCTAGAAGTTAACGTGAAGATTAAAACGGTAAAAGAAAATTTCAGGTTTCTGAATATGTTTTTGTGTAATTCACTGTCAAATCTAACTCCCCATGCATTTCTATGGGATAGTTCCCATGGCTCAGGAACCCAGTCCCGCAAGGTGCGCGACTTGAAACTGTGCACAAAGCAAGTATTCACCTCAAATACTAGCTGTGCAAAATATTTTCATTTCGCTAAAAAATTGCAGAGTAATCACTGTTGAAAGGACTGCCATGAGCGGGAAAGCTGCACATGGGGTTACTTTCGGCAATAAAGAGTTCATATTTAACGAAAAGCGAGCATAATTATCAAGAAGAAATTGGTCGCTACTAATTAACCAAAGTTGGAGGTTTCTATTATTAAAATTATAAACTACTAGGCCATAGTAAAATTTGACTAGTTGTGAAACTGAGTTCGACTGGTAGGGACTAAAACTTATTATTCGAATGGCTTCATTTTGAACATATTGCAGCGGGACAGATGACATTTATAGGTATTTCCCGAGGATGATATGCCTTACACTATGCGACTGAGTAAGAATGCGTAGTAATGCGAGATAAGAATGCATTTACAAAAAAAAAAAGAACGAACTTTATAGAGCACTCTTATTCCGTAAGCTGTTTTCCTTGGGAGTGATGCGATATGGTTAATAAAGTTCAGGTGCTTGTCAATTTCAACGCCAAGAAACGTCACATGGTCACGAGGAAAGAGTACATTGAAATCAAAGATAGTGGAAGGACGTCCGAGAGTGGTCATTTGGTGTGACAAAAAGATCATGAATTTTAATTTGGTATACTCGGATACAAGTCAAGAAAAAAGGGGCGTCGCTTAATCCCCCACTTCCACCACCCCGTTCCAGCCAATAGTGTCGCTCTATCAAGGTGACGTCGTGGCCGACCGCCTTGCACCTGCAGGCAGCGCTCGGAGCCAAGCTTTCCTTAATGCGTTCGTGCCGAAAAGTAGTTCTTAAGGGCGCCTTCACTTTGAGCGGAGATAAAAACCTTAGCTAAAATTCTTTATGTGCCCGTTTTAATGCAACGCGTGAAAGAACTTATCGTCAGCTGCAGTAGCGAGTTTCAATTATATTTCTGATGGTGAATTTCTGCTCTTCCGGGTTTTCCCTCAGCCGCTTGCTTCTGGCAGCTTCTGGTTTTATGCATTGCCGGCCATTTCCCGCCATGGATCCCGAAGAAGTCGCATTTGAATGTGCTTCATCGTTCTCGACGAAGAATTGTGGTGCGTTGCCATCTACGCCACGCCGATGATACAAGAAAAACAAAAGCGGCCGTGTCATCTGCAGCTGCGGACGGGACATGATCCGGAACGCGTTCATTCGTTTGCGGCATCTTCACCCAGAGCGCAGCGTTGAAGAAACGGCCGCGACCGTGAGCGATCTTCTTGGAGTCAGCGTGAGCTTGGTGATGGACGTGAAGAAGGAGATGAAAAATAACGACGGAAATGTTGCGACGCCCTCCCGAAAGCGCCCGCGAAGCGCCGGAAAGAGACGATGCACAGAAGTGTACGACGACTTCACGAAGTGCGCATTGCAGTCGTCCGTGCATCGCTTTTTTCGCAGCAATGAGATTCCGACAGTGAAGGCAATTGCTGCGGATTTCAACGCTAGCGGCGATGTTACTCCTCTCAAGCCATGGACTGTGCGCCGCCTGTTGAATGACATCGGGTTCAGGTATGAGAAGAGGGGCCGGAACTCGCTGCTGATCGAGCGGGACGACATTGTCGCGTGGCAGCGTCGCCAGGTACAGGATGGAAGGTCGAAAAATCTTCTACCTTGATGAAACCTGGGTGAATGCGGGACACATGATATCGACTGTTTGGACGGACACGACGGTTGCTTCCCACCACGACGCCTTCATGCGTGGTCTGACGACAGGTTTGAAGCAGCGGTCAGGGAAAGGACAGCGCCTGATTGTAACGCACATCGGTAGCGAGGACGGCTTCGTCAGTGGTTGCCTGGATATCTTTCGGGGTACGAAGACCGGCGACTACCACGAGGAGAAGGACGGCACCCGCTTTGAAAGGTGGTTTGGCGCCGTTTTGCCGCAACTGCCACAAGGTAGTGTAATTGTCATGGACAATGCCTCGTACCACTCGTGGCTGGAAGAAGCAGTGCCTACGACGTCTTCGCGCAAACAGGTCGTTCAGGACTGGCTGACGTCCAAAGGACTTGCTTGGGATGAAAAAATGCTTAAAAAGGAGCTCCTCAGCCTTGTGGCCTCTGTAAAGACACGGTACATCAAGTATAGTATTGACGGTGCAGCTGAAAGGGCAGGATGTATTGTGCTTAGGCTCCCACCCTACCATTGTGAGCTCAATCCCATTGAGCTCATATGGGCGCAGATGAAACGAGGTGTCGCAGCCAGAAATTCCAAATTTAAGCTGGCAGATGTAGAGGTGCTCCTGAGGGAAGAAGCTGCCAAGGTAACAGCTCAACACTGGGCAAACGCAGTTCACCATGTGATCAGCATTGAAACAAAGTTCAGGGGAGACGGTGGAGCAAGTGCGCATGTTCAACCTATTATAATCCATCTGGATGAAGATGACATGGACTCCGACAGTGACCTATCCGGTATCGAGTCCTTTGAAGATGTGTAAGGCGGCCAGCTATTCGCCAGTGCCGCCTTTGCCCCTTTCAGTTAGTGTGGAGTGCGCAATTTAGCTTAAGTAGGTGTGTTTTCATAGCTGCAGGAGCAAGAAACTCCATCAGACAGCAGAGAAGACCAGACATGCTGTTTGTGTGCGTTATTAAGACTTATTTCTGTAGTTAACTGAGCAGCCTGTGTGTGCTGCGTAACTTGTTCATGGTTGATTGCTTTGATATGTAGCTATGAGAATCAGAAGATGCAATTGCAGTGTTTGGTTTTTATTTCATTTGCCATTAATCAATGTTGTATGCTGTGTTGTAGAGTCAACAGAGATTTTCCAGTATGACAGTGAGGGTGACAAGTTATTTCAACAATCGATGCATGATCTCATTTGCTGTAGTGAACCGAGCGGTGTATTGTGTGGTGCTGGCTCAGGGCTGGTTGCCTTGATATCTAGCTATGAGAATCAGAAAGGGATGTTGCAGTGCTTGGTTTCTGATTTCATTTGTTGCAAGTGTGGTGCAGGAATTAGGCCGAATGAATGCAGTCCTGACAAGACACGGCGTTGCAGACGTATCCATAGAAGAAAATTGTACATCTCGAGAAAGAGGAACCCCACACTGTTCCAAACAATTTTCTGGAAGCAGGGCCACGCTTGCACTATGCTGTAGTTTTCGCTGCACAGGGAGGATGGCTATTCGCATGTATAGCATGAGGTGTGTGCAAGCAGATTCAAGCGAGTTCGCAAATTCACTTCAAGCAGAATCATCTGCAGTGTGTGGCTCTAAGGCTCCTTGTGCTTTCACCTACAGGAAAAGACGCTAACTCGAGTTTTCACCCGAAGTTTTTTACATTGATTGGACACTTATGCATGTATTGGATGCAGAAACAAAGTTGCAAATTAAATGCCTACGTGAAAGCATGTAACTGAACATTGTGTGCCCGTGTGGCTGGCTGAGCCAAGTTGTCTTCTTGTAGAACATTAAGAACAAATAAATCTGCTTCAGTGTCTTATTGCTCGTTTCATTTGCTCTGCATAATTCAGCAGTGCGTCTGTTTAGCTGTCTGAGCCAAATCTGACAGGATACAGCAGTGACGACAAGAAAAGTTGCTTCGGTGTTTTATTTCTAATTTGGTTCTATTTAGCTATCTGCTGTCTTATGCAGGACTTAGGATAAATAGGTTTTATCTGTTGCCTACTCCACTGGATAAAATGCAGAAGCACAATGTTAAAAACAATCCCCAAAGCTTTGGGAAGGGGAAACAAGGTTGGTTTCAATCGATCCTCCCATGTATGGGAATAATTTCATGTAGTGCATATTTGGCGAGGTTATAAATTTCCTCCTGAACATATGATCCGATTTTGGCTCTTGCGTAACAAGAAAAGTATGATATGCATTGACCAGTTTCAGTGCAGCGATGTGTACCATATGTGTGCTTCCATGCATCAACTCAACCGACATGTCATCAATCAGTGCAGATCACTACGTAACCCTTCAAACAGACTTCATTGCCTGTGTTATGAAGTGGGCATCAATTCATGCTCTGTCATTGTGATTTACACTCCTAATATATGTGTAGACATTGCACGAGTTGAGTTGCGAACAGTGCTGTGGCAAGCAGCAGCTTGCTATTTGACTTGGAGCAGCGAGCTTCTCGCTTCAGCGGCCACTTGTGACGCAACAGTGAGAATGGGTGAAATGCTGAGCTGTTTTCCACCCTGAATGCTCTATTTCGAATTTAGAGCACGTGCATGCAGATGACCATTACAGCAGCAGCTTCTTACTTAAGAGACAAACACAAGGCGAGAAGTGTCCATATAGCTTCAATAATGCACATCTCATGCAAGAATTTGATTTGGTGAAAAATATGCATGCGCATGTGTAGAAAAAGCTGAAAGGTGGTTTTTTTTATTTCAGTGCTGCGTTTCATGTGTTCACATGCATTGTTGCAGCTGGTCATACCGGTGAAATCTAGCTAATGCAATGTCACTATCGCGAACCACAGCTCATGCACAAAGCATAAACGAGACAATGAAATTGAACTTACAGTGGTAACACTCCTGTGGAATCTTAATTATCATAGACAATGCAAACTCAAAGCAGATGCTATTTAATTCACAAGAGTTTTTGTCCGAAACAACAACTTAAGGCACTCCAACAAAAAACAGGCGACAAAAACATACTTGTCGCAATTAACACATTTAACAATGGAATCTCAGCGTAACCGAGAAACAAATCCCATCACGTAGCTAAGCTACAGCTCGTACGCATTCACGGTCAAAAAGTGCGAAAATTCTGCTTCTTGTAATTGGCAACTTGATCACAATTTGGGCGAATACGCTTGCGCTAGACATGGACTTGGGACACACGGCTCGACATATATGCTCTAACGAAATGCCGCGCGCGACGTCGCGCGGCTTGCATTTCGCCCCGTGCATACTGTCCATGGCGTTAACGTCGTGCGCTATGCACAATATTTACAACTTGCTGGCGTAATCTACGAGAAATAAACAAGGAGTTATCGCCCCCTGTCGCAGACACTGGTGCGATAACGTGGGTAGCACAGACACAGGAGGGACTAAATGGTAGAACGAGAACGGTAGAACGGCACTTCACGCTCAAGGCCAAACGCCCGCACGGGATGATGACGACCGCTTCGTATCATACAGCGTACACAGATTGCAGTAACTGCAGCGCCGGCTGCTTACCGGCAACGCGAGCGCTCACAAAGCAAAGAAAAAACACCGTAGCGATTGTCATTACCGAGCATGTTAAGAACACTGCACACAACACGCAAACAAGGAATACGACTGAACGGCACTAAAAATCGTCCTCACAGAGCCCGACGACGCCGAGGGTTTGACGCGAACAGCGGAGGCGGCCATTTTGGTAGAAATCCGTAAGCGCGGAAGAACATGTTTTGTGATTTCTTCCGTGAGCGCGGCGTGGAGGCGGTCTACCGCGACGTCACGTTGATACGGCGACACCATTGGCTGGATGGGGGTCCTTTGATGAGGAAAAGCCTCATTTTTCTTGAAGTGTATCCGAGTATAGTATTAATGGTCTTCGTGTGGTTTTTACACCATGTCACTAAATTAGATGCATCTGCATTAGGTTTTTCTGCTAATGATTCAAAGAACTGATCAGATGCAATAATTATTGCGTCATCGTCGTATAGTATGCAGTTACAATAATTAATACAAACACAAATACCAATAATGTACATGAAAAACAAAGATCGGCAAATAATTGGCCCAGGCGGGACACCAATACTAGTTAACTTGGCCAAATTTAACCTTTCGAAACACATACGATTTTTTTTTCCAATCAAGCACGTACCTTTGTATTAAATTGAGGGTATGGCCTGTTATACTAATCGATTTCAATTTCGTAAACAATATTGCATGGTCAATAGAATCAAACTGCTTTGAACAGTGAATGAACAATGCTCCAGAAAATCCTTCCATATTATCAGCTGCATAGCTGCATTGATTAGCTGCATTGAGCCGTCGGGATGTGACGTCTCTTCACTAAGACTGGCAATCACCTCCCGACAAAACAAGTCCTCCTGCTGAGCCTCTAGTAGTTCCTCCCAACTGTCATCGTTTTCTGCACACCGACTACATGAGAACAGCCAGCCAATAGGAGGCTAACATTTTCACTATAAAAGCGTTGAGAAATGCAGCAGCTTTGTTCTGCTGCATCTGCGTACAGCAGCCAAACTAATTTGCCGTGGGTTCCTCAAGGGTGCAATACCTTAAGAGTCGAGTTCACAAACCAGGCGGTAGTACGGATGCTTGTTTTTTGTCGTTTCGAGCATATTAAGAAAGCTTTTGTTCTCCCTTCAGCATCAAGGTTTCAGGGGAACTTCATGCGTATGAATTACTGCGTTTATGTGTACACTGTGATGCTTCTGTGCATTTTAGACCTATGCTTTGTAGAATACTTATGAAATGTAGTAATGACTTTGCTTTGTGCTGTTTCTCTATTACGATTGTGCTATTATGCTTAAATTTGTGAACAGACGTGTTATTATGTACGCTGTAAATCGGGTGGCTGAGGCCCCTGTCAGGGCAGGTCCGCGTTTAGTCTGTTTCCCCTTGGTTTTGCCAAGAAATAAATATCAAATACTCAAAAAATACGAAATAAACAGGTATTCTTCCGGTTGCATCTGCTGTCGTGTCCACTGAAATCGGCATGTATGACTCAGCGAGTTCAGACTTTTCCTAGCATCTTATTGTACATTTACAACAGGCATAGGTTGTGGAGAGTTTCTAACGCCTTATTGTTAATTAATAGCAGGCCTAGGTGTGAAGAGTGGACTCTGATGATATATTTTGGGGCAACATTGCACAAAATAGACGCAACAAGCATGAGGAAGGGATTTTCAGTCGCCAAAAATCCGATATATGCCCGAACCTAAAAATAGGCTTTTGTAGGCAAGGCCAACAGTCGATTGATATGTTTCAATTCCCGCAGTTCGTGCTCATAGTTTGAAAAGACCTGATAGGGACTCCAGAAAAATAAGGCATTTTTTCCAACGTTCTGTACACCAGGGCATGAGCTGTGTCACAAATACTATGCGCTCTTGGTTTTGTGTGCTAGAACTTATGCCTTTTTACTGATGTGCACACGGTTTCTGTATGTATGTGAATAAGCCTTACCAATAAATTCTAGTTGGAAGTAGCACTTGTTCATGTAACCCTCCTTTGTCTCTAGCCCAAATTTTGTGCTTTACATGTGCGGAATTTAGTACAGACTCTCCTAAAAGGCTACATGACAAATGCAGTACTTCCCAGGTAAACTCGACCATAAGCTGCAAGTGCGACGAACCTTAACCGGGCCACCCAGAGTTAAAATCTGTGAAGCAGAAGCAAGGGGTAGTATGCACAAAATAAACAAAAAATAATATGAGGCTGTTTGGGCAACAACTTTATTGCACTGAAATTTACAAAAAAAAAATGTTTGTATCGAGTGTAAAATGATCTCAGACCACAACTTTATTTCAATGTTTGTTTCAGTGAAGTTTTACTGAAGGTTGTCTCATTTTTGAGCTGACAACATAAGCATAGCACTGTGTTGATATCAAAGCGCGTGGGCTCTCAGTTGTGATGATTCCTACGCTCAACAAAGTTCCAAGGTTTTATTAGACAGAAAAACTGCATGGAGGGCTAGCTTTACCTAAAGGGAATGCAGTCTCCTTATGACTAGTGAAGGTAGTACAAAAACAAGTCAGCTATTGTCAACACCCACCTATAAAAAAGTATCGGTGATCCCTTTAATTTTCCTGTGCCTGCACCTTCTGACGTGTTTTGAAGTGTTTGCAGCACATTGTGGCAAATTTTAATTTTTGTCTGCAGTGCAAATTTCGAAAGGCACAAGTAGTTGTTCATGAGAGAGTTTTAGTTGACTGTTTCTGACGGTCCGCTCCGCTCCAATAGCTAGCGGGAGCGCCATTGCGCAACCGTGACGCGCAAGGGCGCTAACGGCGATACCGGAGCGGGGCCCCGCCCGCTAACCGGGGCCTCTTAGCGAACCGTCGCGGCAGCTTACGTTACCGTGCGGAATATCACCATTGCTGCCCCGCGATGCGAGCGCGCTCCCGCGAACTCCGTTTCTTTAGTTGAAACGCGAGCGACGAAATCGCGAAAACTCTTCCGGATAGGCAAAGGTGCCACACTCCTCAACGAGCTTTAGTACGGAAACGAAAAACGTCAAACGAAGCGCGGGGCTGCTTCTATGCAGCGCCGACAGAGACAGCCGTGTCTTGGCTGTTCCAAAGTTTATCGGCTTCTTTAAAATAATTTAGAACCATTATACCGTGTAAGCGACTACATTGTATTAAAAATGTGAAATAAGGCACTAAACACGGTACTTTATATTACTCGAGCGACGAAATTCCAATTCGTATCTTTACTTTGCGATGACGTTTTGTCTTGCACAGGGCACGACCAGTGACGCGAATCATTCGCCGTCGCGTGAGATACGGTTATCCCTTAGCGAAAAGCCTTTCTGCCGCTGACGCTGCGGTTGTGCCTAGCGGCCCGTCGGGAGCATAGCGGAGCGTCAAAAACGGTCAGCTAAAACTCTTTATTGATTCTTATGTGATGCTTTTAAATGGCTTATGAATGGAACCTACATCTCGGCTTTATTCAAAAGGTAAGGCAGTGGACATCATTGTCACAATATTGTTGTACGAGGTACAACACTGCCACCACTGAGGAATTATAATATGTTTGCAAGGGTAAATTTCACAAACAGGCAGCCAGATTGCAAAGTAAGCATAGTAAACCAGGGGAGGGCATCCGCTAAGCCATCGGTTTTATTTTTGTGCAAAACCATGAAGCGTGAGCTACTAAAGTTT
Source organism: Haemaphysalis longicornis (assembly GCF_048455015.1). Classification (NCBI taxonomy): domain Eukaryota; kingdom Metazoa; phylum Arthropoda; class Arachnida; order Ixodida; family Ixodidae; genus Haemaphysalis; species Haemaphysalis longicornis. The sequence goes on along the minus strand of NW_027526295.1, from coordinate 138,780,288 downwards.
GCCACAACCAAGCAACTTGAGCCAACTTTGATTGCAGCATCAAATCAGGTTGTCAAAGTTGCTGCTACTCCATTTTTCTTTTTTTCTGCTACTTGTTTTTTTTTCCTTTGTAAAGTCTGCCTTACTAAAGAGGTCTTTTTTGCAACGACTAAACAGGAGCCATTTTAGGTAAAAAAAAAAACGTTTGAACTAAAAGCCCGCAACATTCTCAATTTTATATAAGATGGAAAGGATCTCTTAGTCGACCCTCCGTCGTCCGTCTTCCGGCGTGCGCACCTCTCTTCCTCTCCACACCACCAGTGATAACACCCCTCTTTCCCCTCCTCCTCTCCACACCACCTGTGCGCTAGCGTGCGCTGCTCCTTCTCTCCACACCACCAGTGCGCTACGCGCGCTGCTCCTCCTCTCCCCTCTCCACACCACCTGTCCAATCACGCGCATGCGCGCTGCTCCTCCTCTCCACTCCCCCTCCTCTGCAAATAAACCCGGTCCGCGCTCCGCTCAGTTGCTTCTTCGGTACTGCGCCGTCCGATGACTGCAAATGGACGCCAACGATTCCGTCAGCGAACTGGCTGGCACGCCTTCAACTAGCGCCAGCCAGGACACTGTCAGAACCGCGAGCACCTCCGAAGACAAGGGTGCACAGAGGAGAGCTCGCGACGCCGAACGTAAACGGCAGCGTCGAGCAGCGGATTCCTCGCTTCGAGAACGAGAAGCCACTTTGAAACGCCAGCGGCGAGTAGCTGATCCAGATGGCGTTCGGCAACGTGACAACGCTTCGAAACACCAACGTCGAACAGCGGATTCCTCGCTTTCGAGAAAGAGAAGCCGCAAAACGTTCCCCACTACTCGATAAATAAAGAAGACATTGATTAAGCTACTACACGTGTCTTTACTCTAACAACCAATTAACACGCTACTACTCCACGGCCTTGTATCCCCTCAGGGTTCCCACGTGCGAAGGTGGTGTAATTTTTTTAGGACTGTCTGTACAAAATAGAGGAGCCGGAACACTTCGGCTCTTGAAGCTGTTTTGTTTGAAAAGTTTCTAATAAGAACCAATATTCTAAAATTGAAGCGCTCCCCCAAAGCACATTTCTCTTCAAAACGTGCTCTTGGTCAAAAATGATATTGACAAAATAATAAAAAAAGATCGCTACAAAAATAAAGTACGAGAAGAAAGGACGACAAGTACGCCTGTCTCATTCGTTTTTCGCGTACGTTGTTTTTGTAGCGCTCATTGCTCTTCAGCAATTTCCTCTTGTATTCTACCCGCACATCACAAGTGCATTGCAGCAAAGCCTCTTGCCTACAACGGCGCCCTGCAACAATCGCTGCCCTTGCAACCATCACACTCAGCCGAAAAGGTCGAAAAGGTCTTTGGCACGTGACTTTTAACAGTTACGTCATGACCCCGACCTGTTGTTGACCGGACAGAGCGTCCCCTTTCACGCCAGAGTCACATAGAACTGTGCGCCGCCGCTCCGTGCCGCGCCGCGCCGCCGCCGCCGCCGCCGCCGCTTGTTTTGTCCCGCCGTCTGCGCCTCCACCGAATTTCCCGGAATGCGCAAGCCGCCGCCCCCAGGCAAAAATTGGGGCCCGCCACCGGCACCGCCATATTTCTTTTCTTTGAGGAGGGCTCGCTGAAGGGTGACTCTTCGCAAGGACGAGGGAATATGTCACTCCACTGGAAGTTGTCGTTTCTCCCTCTGAAGGAAATGCCTCTCTCAGCGGTGCTGTTCGTCGGGAAATAACCGCGATTCACCATGAATGAACAGATAATTAGTACTGTCAGCCTGGATTCAGTCATTCTGCTGCTCATTTGGGCGAGATTTCTATGGGAGTGCTCCACAAAATAAAGGTGGTTCTCCCTTCTTTCTCCTTCCCCCTCTACCCCCATCCGCGCGCCCCACCAGTCTTACCAGTCCTAAGAACTTTCCATACGTACCGCGCCGACCTCACCTTGTTAACAAAGGATAAATGGATAAATGCGTTATTGCTTACCGTCTTCACGGGCTTGACTCGGAATCCTCTTGATACACCCAGGCTTGGACCGCCACCACACAAGCACTACATCTTTCTTGTTTTCTTCGCTTTCTTAGAAACTCCAAAATAACAGCAAGTGAATTCGTTGCTATCCAGGGTCTTTCTGTGCCCAACAAACAGCCTTGTTCCCCTCTGTTATCCAAAGGGGCGTCGGGACGACGACAGGAGCAAAGGCATGGCCAAAAGTCTGAGAGAGAGAGAGAAAATGACCTTTATTGAAGAGTCCGGCGTGCAGGGGCGGATCAGGCCACGCAGGGCTTCACCGCCCCTTGTCTAGTATCTAGACCTCGAAGAACACTAGGCCAGTGTCCCGGTGTTGGCTACTTGGCGGGACCGCCTCCCCCCGCTAGGAGGAGGAGGGTCTCCCGTTCGCACCTGCCGGGCCAGGGCGTCCCCGAGCCGCTGGACGGCCAAAAGTCTGACTACCTTCATCGTTGACAAATCCCGGTCCCCTAGCGTATTTCTAACATCGTCATCCAACTGGGATAAAAGTATAAATTTCAAGAAAAAGAAAACACTAACACAAAAGATCCCGTACAAAGAAACTAAAAAGAATAAATGCGGATGAAAGAGAACGACCGGAGTACACAAATCTTTTCGAAGTCAGCGTGTCAGCTCACCCCACCACTGTCTATTCTCGCAGAGATAAGCAAACCGGAGACATTAGAGGAACGCCGCTAATATCTAGGAATGAAACGATAAAATCAACACAGGAACAGTGTTGATTGTCTAAGTAGCAGATTGTCGCAGTATCGCAGATGATAGTAGCGCGCAAGATTGAATGGTTGGCGTCATTACGGGAAAAGCGCACAGGAAGCGGGCGCAGCCGCACACAGGTTTCAATAAATCAAATGTGCAGGTACGCAGGAAGCGCCATTGAAAGCTCAGTTAGAATCTCCAGAACTGTGGGCCTGGCTCAAGCATTCCCAACTCATTACCGTCAGCAATTTGTTACTTTTAACGAATGTGAAATTTATCCGCATCACTTCAGCTATCCAATGTCGTAGTTGACCACTGCGATAAAATAGAGACCCTGAGGGCGGAGGTTCTGCACTGGAGGCCAATTAACTAGAACGTATTGAGAAAAATGAAAACCGAGGAAATGGTGAAAGGTACCATAAGAAAATCTGAAGAAATCAGAGGGTTGCATATGCGCAGTATTCTTACGTCTCCTGCCTTCATTGCGAGTTCTTTGCAGTCAGATTTGGCTCTGAATATCCAAGCATGCTGAGTTATTTTGTTGTTTTAAAGATCTCTTTTGTTTCTTTTCGCCATTCAGCTACATTTACACCATGATCGCAATTAGTCTTCGGTATTTGTGACTTAGCCAATTATCTATTTTTCCGCAGATGAAAGGCCTAGTGCGCGGTTGCCCCATTTTCGCAATTTGATGTTTTCGCGAATCTTTTCCGGCTTTTGTTGTCGTTGTTTTCTGGTCCAGAAATTGGGCGCCGGTGTAAGAGCAAATAAAAACCGCACATGGGGTCTGGCGGGATTTGAACTCGCGTCTGCACAGTCTTCGGACGTTGCAAGAGTAGAACAAAAAATGGTCGTTGTTCCTTTCTTCGTCGCAAATATACACTCAGGAATCGAGAGGTTCGAGCGGCAATGTGCACGCTTCACAAGATTCACAAAAAATATGATTTTGAAACGTAAAAGTTGTATATTAATGACGCGTGCTGCGTGACCTGGATGCGTGATTGGTTGATTGCGGGGTTTAACGCGCCGAATATACACATGGGCTATGAGAGAGAGTGAAAGAATAAACGTCTTTATTAGCAAAAAACTGCGGAGTGGTGTCCTCACTTCAGGACTCCATTCGTGGTGCCAGCTGCGACGGCCCTTTTCACCCACCGAAGCTGGTCGTCCGGACAGGAACTGATGATCAAATGTTCTCAAGTGTAACTCGTAGCCCATGTGTTTTTTTTTGACACTTATGCGTCAAAAAACACCGGCTGTGAGGCGTGCCGTAGTGGGAAGATCCAGAATAGTTTTGATCACCGGGGGTTTTTAACGTGCGCTGAAATCTCGACACACGGGCGTTTTCGCTTTTCGCCTCTATCAGAAAAACGGCCGCCGCTGCCGGATTTGAACCAGCGTCCTTGGGCTCCACAGCACAACGCCATAGCCACTGAGCCAATGCGGCGGGACACACCTGAAAATGATATAGGGATCAAAAACCAGCCAAGAAGACGAAGACACAAGGAATAAAAACAGACAGGACGTTTAATCCCTATATCATGAACCAACAGGCCCAGTTTTCCACGTTGCTGAAAATGACAGTCCGTGAATACAACGAGTTAATACCAGCCGCGCAGAATCCTCTTCCAAAGAAACTGTGGCATGTCCCTAACCATCTCGAATTTTCATGCAACGTCCCGAGTTCCGCGCCGTCCCTGTAGGGACAAGTAATCCCAGACTGCCCAGTTAAAATTTTTGGTGTGGTACAATGCACTCCCAAAAAGGCGCGTCATGATACGGAACACGCCCTTACTTTTCCGGACAGAGCTGTAGGTAAAGCTTAACTTCCGCCTGAAGGGCGACAACTCTTAAGAGGAATATTCTAGAGCTAGAGAAAGTGTTGCACGTAAACAGCTGAAGTACCTATTCAAGAGGCCGCAACAATAAAGAAACGCTGGATATGTCTTAATACGGCTACAAAGAAAACTGATTTTGTTTGATCCCTCAGTTAGTGTGCGCTCCCACCGTCCTTCACCGTCCCGACTTCCTTCATTGAAAAGTTGGTAACCGTAGTCCCAGTGTGCTGCTGACGTAATTTGCATCGTAAGACAGACAAGCGAAAGCGAAGGAAGAGACTCATACAAGGTGTAGCAAAAAATACGGTGGTTGAGCTAGTATAGTCTTGTTTCCCACATGCTTTGAAGTATTGGCTCATTTCGTACTGGCTAATACTACTGGCTAATACCCTTATCATTTGATACTGGCAGAAAACGGATTTCATGGATTGTCGTGCCAAAACGGTACAGAAATGAAAGCGAAGAAACGGTCCAACTGCGATGTTGCTGAGTGCTGCAACCCTTTCGCTTTCAAAAAATGGGACCAGAGTTACCGTAATTACCCGATTCTAACGCGCCCCCGATTCTAACGCACACCCGATTTTCCAGGCAAAAAGCCGAAAAAACTTGCACCTCCGATTGTAACGGGCAAGGAACTTTGTGAGCAAGAAAAACGAATGCGAGAGAAACGGGTGATTTATTTCCCGAAGCAATCTCACTCGTATCACTCCTCGTCGCTCTCCGAGAACTCCTTGTCGCCTTCCGCTGACCGCAACATCTCGCCATCGGTGCCGTCAAGCGCGTTCGCGATGCCACACTTCTGGACAAACTTTCTACCATGTTCGATGGGATCGCGGCCCACGCGCCCATACCGCGAGCTTCTCCAGAGGCGCACGCTTCAGCCAACCACGCGTTGTGAACGCGTGGGAGCCGCTCGTAAGCCGCGGAAGCGGCGCACCTTCGTTGCCGTTGCTGCTATTGCTGTTATCAAGCGCGTGAGTAGAATAATTTGACGATTTGTGTGAACTCAGATAGTAAAGCCTAGGCGCCTAGATCCGAAAAATTATTGCTAAAAGCTCTCGCGCCATCTGGAGGTGGCGATGGCGATGGGTGGAACGAAATTTCAGCTGTTTCGGCAGTTTCGGTTCCGTATCCGATTCTAACGCGCATGCTATTTTTCGGCCTATTTTTGCGGAAAAAAGGTGCGCGTTAGAATCGGGTAAGTAAGTGCCTCCGGGTATTGTTTTGCCCTGGATCCGGACATTTCGATGTAAGACATTTCGGTTGAGAACGTTTCGGAGCGGACATTTCTGTTTATTGAATGTCGCAGGCATTGTAGCCAGGCAATCTCCAAGGCATTCTTTAACATTGTAGCATTAATAGTTTCATTTCGTCAGACGACACCATTTTAACATTCTAGAGTTGTGCGTAGGCCGCACTGCGCGGAAAGGAAAAGTAAACCTAGCCGGAGGATCCGTGGCTCAAACCACGTTTTTATGGTAGATGTAATAATTAAGGTTGTTTATTTACTTGCGTTGAAGGTTCTTTATTAACTTTTATTATTTATCTGAACAGTCCCAATCCTTTAATCAGTGTTGCTGAAGCGCTTTGATTTCACCCTACGCTTCACGATCCCCAAAAAGTCACGAAGAAACGAAAAAGAAGGGCACCAAGCTAGCTTTTATGCACATGTGCATTCCCATTTCATCATTTTCTGTAGTTCCCTCGTCATTGCATTGGGTGTAGGTTCTACTTAAAACTAATCAGCGATCGCACTTACAGTGGCATCGCTAGGCACTGCCTACTAGCCTCCTCGGTAGGGAATTTAAGTTGGCGCCGAAAACTGAAAGACGACTGTTGCAGCTCTCGCCACACTAGCCTATTCAAATTTTCTTCGAATTATAATCCAAGAAGGCGAGGACAATCCTGCAACCAACTATGTCAGGAGTGTCGATATGCGGGGCTTCTGTACGAGATTTCGGGGCATGTTAAAGATCCCCAGGTGGTAAAAATTAATCCGGAGCCCTCCACTACGGCACGCCTCATCGCCTGCGTTGCGTCGGCGCGTAAAAACAACCAATCAGATATGCGGGGCTTGAAGAGTTAATTGCCGATGGGGCGACCGGGGGCGAAGAAGGAGCGATTCCTAAAGAGGGGCCGCCGTCGGTATGACCGCGACGCGCGGAAGGGTACAACGAGCAAGCTTGTTCCTCAAGTTCCTCAAGGGAATGTCACAGGGGCAAACGAGAATGGTCATTGTGTCCTCGGCGCCCTCTTCGGTGGCTTTTTGTTGAGCACAAGAAATATTAATGTTTAACGTATGCAAAGGCACAAAACGCTATAGTAACTCTATTGTGTCAGCTCATTTGAATGTATAGCGTTTCTTGCGCCTTTGCAGTGACGCGTAGGAGACTGTTTACTCCACTCGGCCTGTCAGATTTGCAGGGGGAACCGAAAATTGTACACTGGTAAAAAATCTGTGGGAGATATAAATTTGAAGAAGGGGGCTGACTGCTTGAAAATAAGTGTGAAAATATGTATTGAAGGTTCGTGTAGAAGCCCTATCTGTACAGATGAAGTCTTGGGAAGGGGGTTGGGAACCACCCAGGAATCCAACTACGTGTGAGACAATCCAGCCGTCGCAATTTTTTTTTAGTTACACCGTACCAACACGACGATATTCTAGACATGTCCGTAAAAAAAAGACACTGGTGACAACAGCTGATGAGCACAACCCATACAAAACAATTCATAATATTTTATGCACTACGGGAGCAACAGTGCGTTTTCAAAAGCTATTTTCATCGGATAATTGGAGTGTGCTTTAATTGAAAAAAATAGTTATAGAATGTATTCTACCATCGTAAACATCGGCTGATGTGCGTGTGGCAAAAATAGTGAATGTAGATTATTATAAAGTAAGAATATTCGCAAAAGAATTTAATCTGTTGGCTGAATAACAGGAATTCTGAGGTTTTCTGAGCAAGGCATGAATTTAAATATGCCATCAGTGGATTGTTTTTCATAACCCACGGTACGGGGAAATGAAGGCGTGACGGCTGTTTCAGACAAGCAAGCACACGTGCACGCGATAATTCGTTTGCCGAAAAGTCCGTTCACGAAAATGCTCGCGCACCAAAATGTCTGTGCACCTAAATGTCCGTACAGCGAGATGTCCGCGCCGAAACATTCTGCATCTAAATGTCCTAGACCCGTTTTGTCTACTTTCTGTGGGGAGATGCATGAGATGCATATGTTTGATTTGGCAATTAAGTTAACTTTTGTACTTTTTTAGTTATTCGGTTTCTCGAAATTTATTGTCACCAAGTATCTTCCTTTACGTGATTATAACAATTAAATTAAGCATTTTTGTGCAAACGCAGGGCGGCACGCGCTTGGTCTGTTTTCACGATTGTTATTGTTGATTCCCACGTTTTTTGCTTTTGTTTTTAATTTTCGCGTTCGCTTTTGGAGGGACGCGTATAAGCTGTCGCCGACAAAACCCAGAATACCTGCCCCTCAAGCGCGTTATTCATGTTTCACCGGATGCTGGCTGTGCGCTCCTCGGAAGCGGAAAAAAGGCGAACGGTGGCGTCGTCTGGAAGTCCTTGTTTTATCTTCCGTGAAGTTTATATGTTTTTCTTAGCCGCCATGGTCACGGACATAAGATCCATATTTTTTTAGTTAACATTCATAATATCTTGCTGTATATTTGTGTTGTGGAGTTTTTTCATTCCGTTCGATCAGTGACCTCCGTTTGCGTCATTACTGCCATTAAGTGTGTTAATACGCCGATCAAGCATTTCTGTGCAAAAAAAAGCTTAAATTCGAGGCGTCACACAGTGCTTCCTTTTTTTATGAATTTATTCCGCGTTTGAGTCGTTATTTCCCGGGCTTTGTATTTTCGCCCTCGTTTTTGGGTGGTAGACGTCTCTCATCCGCTCCCTCTCGAATCTACTCCCCCCCCCCCTCCCCTTCTTCTCTCTTCCCTGCTCTTCTGCGCCACGCCGCCGCTTATCCGATGACCCCCGCGCCGTGCACGCGCCGCCGCCGGAGAGGTGGGAACACCGGTGCGCCGCCGCCGGCGATTTCTGACAGGAACATAGGTATAGAGTCGCGCAGTGCCACGGTGACGATAAAAGCACCTGAAAAAACGCAGCAACAAAAAGTTACAGTGCGCTGCATGATATTTGTGGTATGCTGTTTCTTTACGGCAGCTTAATCAATCCAGAGTTAATAGCAATCAAACCTCTTGTTAGTACACAGAGTAGCCGCGGCTGCCGCCAGGGATACCGACGCATCCCTGGGGGCAACGTGTGCGCAAAACGTGGAGGCACCGCTTGCGTAGAAAATGTGCTCGTGCTTCCATGTTTTCAAATATCTTCGCTTCTTTCGCGGGCTGCGTACATTTAAACAATTGAGAAGAAGACAGAAAAGTCTTTATTGGAGGCAAGGCGGGATCTAGGCCTGTTGGGAAAAGTGGTTAAAGGATGAGGTAAGATCAAGGGGGCTCCAGAATCGGGAGCGTCTTGGTCTTGTCCTGAGTCTTGTGGGAGGAAGGTGCACCTAATTGTGGGTAACGCGTTAGGAGTTGGGGAGCGGGCCCGTCGTTCTGAACTTCTCGAGAAAGACCGCTTGAGAGTACGAACAGGAGCAGTGGCGTAGAAGGAATTTTTTAATGCGTAGCATTCTTTGCTCAGTGCCCCCACAGCCAGGACCGTGTAACACCCTGCATTTCTACGAAAATGGAGAAATCGCGGAAGTTCCAACTGAAATCGGTTTAATGGCGTAAATGGAGATCATTGTTGAAAGAAATTTTGAAAAAAAAAAACAAGATATAAAATACCAATTACTGAAAATGGCGAACCGTGTGACGTCCTGCATTTCCGCAATAATGCAGGTTTCTCAAAAGTTCCAAATTTAATCGTTATAATAACGTATTTGAAATAATAAAATTAAGAAGAATATTCAAAATTGCAGAAGATGGTGACGCATGGCATTCCAACAATAATGCAGATTCCGCAAAAGTTCCACGGGTAATCGTTATTATAACTTAAGTGAAGATAATTGGCAGAACTAAATTTTGAGAAACTAAAAAATAAGAAAAATATAAAACGAATTACGGAAAATAGCGAACCGTGTATCGCCCTGCATCTCTACAATATTGCAGATATCGCAAAAGTTTCAAACGTAATCCTTATAATAACGTACATGGAGATAATTGGTTGTACGAAATTTCGAAAAACTAAAAAATGAAAAATAAAAAAATATTTAAAAAATTAAAAATGGCAGTAAGGCATGGCATTGCCACAATAATCCTGATTTCGCGAAAGTTTCACCTGAAATCGTTATAATAGAGTAAATGAAGATGCTTGGTCGAAAGAAATCTTAAAACACTAAAGAAATCGGAAAAGAATAAAACAATTACGGAAAATGGCGAACCGTGTAACGCCTTGAATTTCCACAATAATGCAGATTTCGCGAAAGTTTCCAATGTAATCGTTATAATAACGTACATTGAGATAATTGGTAAGACGAAATTTCGAAAAACTAAGGAACAAGAAAAATATTAAAAATTACGGGAAATGGGAAACCGTATACTGCATGGCATTTCAACAACAATGCAGATTTCGCGAAAGTTTCACCCGTAATCGTAGCGTAAATGGAGATAATTGGTCCAACGAAATTTTTAAAAACTAAAAGAATACGAGAAATATAAAATAATTACGGAAATTGTAGAACCGTATTACGCTATGTGTTTTCACAATAAAGCAGATTTCGGGAAAGTTCCACCCGTAGTCGTTATGATGGGGTAAATGCCGATAATTTGTCAAACAAAATTTTGAAAAAAATAATAAATAAAAATATAAAAATACTGAAAATGGCAGCTCGTATAACATCCTCCATTTTCACAATTTTGCGGAATTTGCGGAAGTTCTACCCCTAATCGTTATATTATCATAAATGAGATAATTGGTAGAAAGAAATTTTGAAACACTAAATAAATAAGAAAAATATAAACAAATTACGGAAAATGGCGAACAGTGTAATGCCTTGCATTTCCTCAATATTGCACATTTCGCGAAAATTCCCCTTATAATCGTTATCTTAGCGTAAATGGAGGTACCGTAAAAACCCGCGTATAATACGGACCCGCGTATAATACGAGGTGTAATTCGGGGACAGCAAAATCAGAAAAAAAGTTTTCATCCGCATATAATACGAGGTAAAGAGCACAGAAAACATTTATTTGCACTGCAGTTACCCTTCAGTCATTGCCAGTTTTCGCTGGCACTGTCTCCCGACGTCCGTTCAGTCATCGTCAGGTTCACTGCCGCTGTCTCCTGAAGTCGCGTTGTTGGAAATGTCTTCCCACAGAAACTGGTCCTCAGTGCCATCAAGAGCGTTCGAGATACCGCATTTCGTAAAAGAGCGACTGGCGAGCTCATCTGGGATGCTGGCCCACGCGTCCGCGATCCAGCCACAAAGCACCGCTGGAGAAGCCAGCGTCGGCCATCCGGTAGCTGTCACTTACGGGTCTCCTGACCTCATCCACTCTTGGTAGCAGGACCTGATGCAGTCTTTGAAAGGCTTGTTGATGCAAACGTCTAGCGGTTGCAGCTGGGATGTCATTCCTCCTGGAATGACAATGAGTTCGATGCGGGGTTCGCGCAACAACTTCTTCACGGAATCGGCCAGGTGGCAGCGAAAGGCGTCCAACACGAGCACTGACGGGAACCCCCAACACTGCTCCAGGCCGCCGACACCACACAGACTTTATCCAGTCAAGCACCAGTTGCTTTCTCCACCCGCGAATGCTGCCTTCGGTGACGCCGAACTGCCGTCCTGCGGCGCAATTCCTGATGGTCTCGGTACATAAAATAACTTTTCTTTTAATTGCCGCTGAATACTGCCTTCGTGCACCCGACATCGCGATAGACTTGCGGTAAACGTGCCGATCCTTCACGTGGTCAAAACAATCAAAATGGCGCCGGCTGAGAGATGCAGCAGCCAGCTAACGCCACCGCAAGATGGCCCACCCTCCGCTGAAACCGAAACCGAAAGTGCCAATTTTCGGCTGAAAACTTTGGGATCCACATGTAATACGAGGCACAAATTCTACATAGTAAAATTTGGAAAAAAACCTCGTATTATACGCGGGTTTTTACGGTAATTGGTTGGACAGGATTTGGAAAAAAACAAAAAATTGGCTGTAAAGAAACTCACACTTAAGACAAGCGGCATAAGAATGCTACGCCTTTAGTAGATAATTCTCTGTATTTATGCAGAATTTTTTAAGGGAGGGCCTGTGCTCGCCCAAAACATGGAATGTAGGGGAGGTAGGAAGGCAAGGCTTCTTGCACGTTTTTTCAAGCGTGGCGTAAAATAACTGCCTCGAACGTGCGAGGTATGTATGTTAATACTCTGACAGTAAAGCCCAACATCAGGAGCTTAGATGGTAATTATGATGAGGATGGTCGTTTAAATTCACGTTTGCAGGTCTATGGGTGGGCTACGGGTGATGGAGGTGGTTGCGGTTTGCAGGAGAGGAAAAGGAAATGAAATGCACTGGGGATATTTTGAGCTCGGGGGAGCTCACCTGCGTACACCGTGTGCAGGGGAAGGGGAGTATAGTTGGGAGGGACAGTGATTATTTCGGCCGGAGAACTGGCGGTTATGCGGGCACGCGCTCATGAGCGCAATCTGGAGGGTGCTTGTGAGCGTTTCGAGAGCGTGCTCGTGAGCGTAATCTGGAGGGTGCTTGTGAGCGTTATTGAGAGCGTGCTCGTGAGCGTAATCTGGAGGGTGCTTGTGAGCGTTATGGAGATCGTGCTCGTGAGCGTAATCTGGAGGGTGCTTGTGAGCGTTATGGAGATCGTGCTCGTGAGCGTAATCTGGAGGGTGCTTGTGAGCGTTATGGAGAGCGTGCTCCTGAGCGTAATCTGGAGGGTGCTTGTGAGCGTTATGGAGATCGTGCTCGTGAGCGTAATCTGGAGGGTGCTTGTGAGCGTTATGGAGATCGTGCTCGTGAGCGTAATCTGGAGGGTGCTTGTGAGCGTTATGGAGAGCGTGCTCCTGAGCGTAATCTGGAGGGTGCTTGTCGATAGCGTGCTCGTGAGCGTAATCTGGAGGGTGCTTGTGAGCGTTATTGAGAGCGTGCTCCTGAGCGTAATCTGGAGGGTGCTTGTGAGCGTTATCGAGATCGTGCTCGTGAGCGGGTCCCACCAAGTTCGTCAGATTGAAGTGGGGGACAACAAGCGACGGAGTCATCTGTTGTCGTTATGCATCAAGATTCGCGTGTTTTACCTTTGCGTTTAGGAAAGAGACGAGTAATTTTTCTATACATCTATGAAGCACAGTGGGGCACGATTTGTAGATTATCGCGCGAGCATCGACCGGACAAGCGTGCCAGGGGCCTAGCGATTCGTTTCGAAAGCATGAAATTGAAGGTTGCGCGCCCTCCTTTCCCTTGTCACGCTGTTCCATGCTACAACAATGTAACCGCGACACATCAAATACAGACTTGGTTGCCTTTTATCCAAGCCAACGATAACGAAATCGGCAGTGGAGATCTGCTATAAATGGTGTTTCGTCTGCTTCATTTCGTCTGCTTCATCGCTTTTTTAAAGCGAAAGCTTTCTTATTGGGACCGATAACGACCTGTCAAAAAAAATAAAACTAATCCATTTCCCCATAGACCGGTCGGTCGACTGAAATGCTCTGATGATGTCTCTGGACGCACGGCGCGTGCGTGAAGCCGGGCTACCATTGTTTCAGAACGGGTACTTGAAGATCAGCAAAAGGAACGGTTCTAGATAAGGCCATACACGCATCGCTCATGAAGTACAATAGTATGCATCTATCTCGCAAACCACGTTTCGCTCTACATTTAGATGGTTCGGAGATGCGCTTACTTAGTACGCGAAAAATCGCCGCATAGGTTCGTTCTTCGGTTGCGATTTGGGTCTTTGAATGTTCGACGATCGATGAGACGCGCTGTCAGCGAAGGTTGGGCGCACTTTCAGCGAATGTTTTCACGCCTTTTTGGAGCAGTTTTGATCCCAAGAGACTTTCGCACTTCTCTCAATTTGCTTTAGGAACGTATGGTAAATCTTTTGTTATTTGTCTTTTCTCGTAACGCCAAGTAGTACACTCAGCGGAGCACCTTATTGCACTGCTGTTGAGGGTTGACCTTTTTGCACGTTTCTTAAATTTCATTCTATTTCTAGTTGCTTAGGCGAACAGACATAGTTTCAATAAAATCTTCGGTTAGTAAATCACAGAATGCTGATTTTTGAGCCGTGCGGTTTAACAGGGAATCAGCGGAATAGTGCCAAAAAAGACCAAGCTACGCAATAAAGAGAATTGTACAGTTTTGTTGATGTGGGGCAATACAAGATGGTCAGAAAGCAATGCTTTTCATGCAGCAGATTTTCTTGAACGTAAATATAGTCAGTGAAACGCGATGCCGGCAGACAAAAAAGCATATTAAGGATTGGTAATTAAGTGAGCAAAATATCCTGACATGTTCTGTCAAGTTATCACACGTTGTACCGTAGTAAAGAAGGCAATAAGTGAGCACATATAATGCTTAAATCCTGACCACAAGACCTTTCCTGCTGTTTCGCCGTTTCGCGGCAGTGCTATTCCGTCAGCGCAATAGCACGACCGCCTGGATCGATTAGCAGCGGGTTCCCGGCGCAGATCGGCGCATTCGGCGCGAAATGCAGCAGAAGATATTCTGAACCGCGGTACGTGCGGGCGTCGCCCGGCTGTATGTCTACATGTACAGCATCTGGACCGGCCACAGGGCTCAGACGTTGCCTTAGTATTTTGCATCCAGTTTTGCGTGAACGAGCATGTTCTTAAAACTGCGGGTTCCGCACCCGCAAGGGACTTGATTAATTCAGGCGGTTCTTCAAACGACTTCAACCGCACGCTAACCTGGCATTAAAAGTTTCGAGAGAGGGGGGGCGTACGTGCCTTCTTCCTCGGACACTCCCACCCAGGGGCGTAGCCAGGGGGGGTGCCCGATATCCCCCCCCCCCAACCGCCGGGTATATATCCCTGGGTAGAAGTTTCCATGGAGGGAGGAGGCTTTATATATATCGTGGGGTCATTTGAGGGTCGACAAATTTGGATAGCGAGTTAATTTGGGGAGAAGCAAGCGAGGTGGTGCCTTTTCGAAGTGTGGTACTGCGGGCAGCGTGGTGTGGTGACAGGCACGTACCATTTGCGGAAGGTTTGTGGTGCTTGAGCTGACGTTGGCTTCTTAATACCTTGAAAAATCATACGGAGAAGGTCGATTTGCAATCTCAGCACCGGCAAAATTACTGGCTACGCCCCTGGTCGTAACAGAGGATGACATAATCTCAACAGACACATAATGAGACATAGAGGAGCGCATAGCCCAAAATAAAATTGACGGCTTTCGCGATCCCACAGGTAAGCCGTCATTTTCAACTCCATGGGGGAAACAGCCGCCAAAGGCGGCAGTCACGCCCGCTGCCTCGGGTTCCGTCGACTCAGACGTTTGTTATGAAAACGTTGTTTTCATTCAAGACTACCCAACGACGACATGTAGGTAGAACTAGGTTGACGGGAATGTCCGTGTGTGCCAGCAGCAGCAACCGTTGAAAAAGCGCCTATCAGACAGTCAAGCTTTCTGTTTCGTGAAAGCTTACTCCATCGCGAGCTTGCGGGCTTCTTCTATGCGCCCTGCGTGTCCACTCGTCGTGCCCGGCAGCCACGGGAAGCTGACGTACCTGAGGGCGCTTGGCCTAATGCCCACAGACGGCCAGTTTTCCGTTGACCTCCCCCGCGGCATGGGAGAAAGTGAAGGGCGGGAGAGACGTGATACTATGTCGATCGTGCACTTGTTGGCTCGCCCCGTAGGCGTTCACGCGCGAGAGCGTGCTCTTCTCTTCGCCGGCGGCTCGTGGGGCAGGTGCAGGGGTCCAGGCCGCATTCGCCGCCCTCGAAGCCCCGCAATTCCCGCCGCCGCTGCCGCTTGGCACAGTTCGGCCACGGGGGCCGCAGGACAGGTGCGCGGTGAGCCCACGAAGGCGGGGATGTGTATGCGCGGCTTCACAACAGGAGTCGACGTGCCCCGAAGTGGAATGACTTTGACCGAATACATACGCAGTGAAAGTTATTTGTCAAGCCAAAGTGCTTGATAATAAGGTCAAGCTCGTTGGCCTCCGGCTACGTTTCAGGCAAGCGTGCTAAGGTTAAACGTAGGCGACAGCACTGCTGAAGGATTGCGAATATGTGAGACGGTTGAGCGGCTGAGCCAAGTGCGGTGGCACTAGCGGGTTATTCATCATTCAAGGGGTTCAAATGAACCAACCCCACCCCCCCCCCGGGCTTATCCCCCCCTCCATCCCACCAAAGGCTGGAAAACAATGGCAGACTTTATGGTTTGGTTTGAAAAAGTTTAAATCTCCTAATTTCCCCTGATTTAAACAGAGATTATATTTCAATAATGAATGCTTCGAAAAGGCTGAGCATAATCCTGGAGACAGCTGACAGTTCCTCAGTACGCGGCAAAAACGTTGCATTCGCCCAAAACCATGCATCGCGTAGAGCAACGGAGCGCTTACCCAGCTAATGAACAGCCGAAAAAGCAGCGGAACTTTGATTTGTTGATGGGGCAATTTTTAAGATCTTTTCAAGAAACTGTCCCTGCAAAAGGCAGGAAGACGCGCGTAAACACGTACATACGGTTCTTTGGAGGGGTGGATGCACTCTTAATGCACCCTTCCGTCTAACGACGACGATGGTTGAACGCGAAGCTTTCTCGTGATAGATTCTTTGGTTGGCCAATCCCACACTGCGAGTATGTGCTACACTGAAGATACAGACCATATTTTTTTAGAATACCCACAGCAACTCTCGGATGGGCACTCCGTAGGATGTACACTCCGCAGGGTGTTCGGAGCGAATCGGTACCGGCTGAATGACGTTCAGTGAGAAATGTTTTGAGTGGGTGCCGGAAAGAGGTGTTAAATACTAAGATGTGACGCTAGGCCTAATGTACTAAACCCCAAAATAACTAGCTGGGGCTAACGTATTGTGGCTAACAGCCTTCCAGCGCGCAGGGCAACGCCATTCCTCTCGTGACGGATTATTTGGTTGCCCTCTAAGTTTTCTAAACTGCTTCGACCATGTCGAAATGGAGCCGTCGGGTAGACACTGGTTTAATAACGCGAGGATCCAAGTTCGACTCCGGCCACGGAAGAGTTTTTTTCTTTCACTTCACCAACGATCATGTGTCATCACTGATCATCAATTTAATAGCAGGGAAGGTGTGTGCAATATGAATGAGTTTCTTGCTCTTTAAAGGAGCCATGAAGAGAAAATACAACTTTGTTTAATTTGAAATAACTAGGATTCAGTATCTCACTCAGCTCCATTGCAGCTACAAAAGATGTTTTTTAACGAAAAAAAGCAAGTATTTAAAAACTTTTAAATTTTGCGCCACAGTGACGTGTTATGAGGAAGAATGACGTCATACGGGCGAACAATAAAACATAATTTTCAGGGCGTTAACTGCACGTTAGCATTCAAGTGATGCGGTAAAATGGAACTAGAGGCCCCATTACAGACGTCCAGTCATGTGTCGTCGCGACAGGTCAGTTAGGCGGCTGCCAATCGCACGAACAAGGTTCCGTGACGTCATAGAAAAGTTGCGGGAAATTGGCTAGGGGGTCGCGACTGCTTCACACGTTTTCTTTAACATCTCCGTTATTTGTTCGAAGATTGCGATGATATTGGTATCATTGTTATCGGGACTAAGCAGTCTTTCTTATAAACCCAACTTGTAGTTTGTCTTCATGGCTCCTTTAAAAGTGGATACTGCCTGCAAAAATATAATTTAAAATTTGAACGTTCTGTGCATCAATGAAAATATGTGTAGTCGTTTATTCGAAAGTGTTAATAGAACATTTTTGTGAAAGTTCGGTATCGTTCTCGTTTTTTAAAGGCGCCACCGATTTCACTCCCCGCATGATGAAAACATTG
This sequence comes from Haemaphysalis longicornis, assembly GCF_048455015.1. Lineage (NCBI taxonomy): Eukaryota > Metazoa > Arthropoda > Arachnida > Ixodida > Ixodidae > Haemaphysalis > Haemaphysalis longicornis. The sequence goes on along the minus strand of NW_027526295.1, from coordinate 138,762,703 downwards.
GAAGTAGTAGGCATGTATACAACATGCATAATGTGACTGTTTGTATTTCAACGCCCCGCATGATGAAAACATTGGAAGTAGTAGGCATGTATACAACATGCATAATGTGACTGTTTGTATTTCAACGCTTCCTTAGGAGAGCATAAATTTTAATTGCTGGAGGAAATCAGGAATATACAGACAATTGTTAGCGTGATGTGCGAAGAGTTTCTGAAAAAGAACTACTTGTCTATTTCGCCAGTGCTCGCAAGCAGGCAACATTGTATGTGCGGTCGAATCAGTCAAGCAGATAGAGGAAGCCCCTTTTCACGAATGTGCTTCCTGATTTTCGAGGGAAGATGATGTCTATTGAAACAGGGGTAAACATTTCTAAGAACCAGATACGACACTTAGACTGGACTGCTAAGGGTTCTAGTTATTTCTTCCTTTCGTGTTTACTTCTCGCGCAGTATACCCTTCTTTCAATATGGAGCAATTCTAGCCCGGCAAATTTTAATGCTGTCTATGTCTCTTCGCCTACCGGTACAGTGCAATTCCGATGACAATATTTCCACGTGATTTGCGAGAAAGAAGACGCCCTGGCGATCTTCACAAACACTCCAGAGATTCTTCAAGTCAATGCGGCATGTGTCGTTTGTACCGAATTCTAAAAAGCTTTCAGTTTTAACAATAAGGTAAGCGGGAGAAGGGGGCTTTTTTTAACCGCGCCCTGGCACTGTTCATCTGGCCCGGGGCGGTTACTATGAAACAGTGCTAGCAATTGCACCTAGCTAATAGTCACGCGAGCTTCGTGCAAGTGAGCTCCGTTACTGAGTCATTGCGGATTTTCACTATAAGTGCGGCAATAGAAATTAGGATGCACGAAGGTGCCTCCTAATTTGTGAGGGTGAAACCTGGAAAACGCTTTCGCTCAAAGTCCGGCTGTTGTTTTGTCTTTATTTGCACAGTGGCTGTAATAATTTTTTTCGTTGTACAGTAGACTCACGGGCTCGAAGGGGCCGTAAATTTTTTTTTACAGATACACACACACGGATATATATATATATATATATATATATATATATATATATATATATATATATATATATATATATATATTTAACAAAGACGAAGATGTTTGTAGCTCAACGGAATACAAATATTTGGGGTATATACTAACTCAATCGCTTAGTTGCATAGAACATATCATCATTGCGCAAAACTGCGCGCGCACAAAACAGCTCCAAAAGAACAACCGGAACCACAGTAAACATCCACATCTCGGCTTGGGTCGTGAGAGATATAGTTTCTGTCCTTCTTTGGTCGTTTTGATAGAGCAGTTTTTCGCAACAATCATAGGCAAACTAGCTGCTTTTGTTAGCAGGCTGTTATATTTTACGCACGAAAATTTCAGGATATTATGAATATGTAAAATAAATGTACCCTGCATAATACGCGCGTAAAAACAGTAAGCAGTATCTGCGATACTGCTTTTATAGTTTGTATTTTTCCGTGCCGATACTGCACCCACATCAGGTACATGCTACACAAGGGTGGGAGAAATGAAACGTTGGAATTCAAGATTCACGCGACGCATTTTTTGTTCAACAGTTATGATCATTTTAACAGCATTTTACATAAACGCTGCATTTGGGCATCAGAATAAACTGCACTTTAAAAAAGCTTGGATATAATTTTTTTCGACTACGTGTAATGCTATAAAACTAAACCATTACTGGCAATGACCACTATCACGGTATAAAAAAACTCCCCCCACCTCCCCGAAGGGGATCGTGCGGAAATGCGAATGCATTGGGTGCACCGATGAGTGCGCTACGGCAAGCAGTCACGGAGAGAGGCGCGCGCTCCACTGCATTTATATATATTTTTCCGAGCGCAGCGAGCGGAGAGAGGGTACGCGAATAGGAGAGAGAGACCCGCGCAACACGCCCGCCCCGCGCGCGAGCTCTCTCCGCCGAGCTCCGCGATGCGAGCGCCCTCACACGCCGAGCGCGCTCCTCCTCTCCCCTTGCCCTCCGCTACTCCCGCCCGAGCTACCACGTGCTCCGGTTGCTAGGCGCGCCACAGCTGTTGCTAGGCGCATGCCGGCCAACGCACGACAACCCCCGACTAAGAAATGGATTCGCATTTAAAACAGCGCAAAATACAAGATACAAAAGCAAGGGACACAGGACGAACGTTGTCCTGCGTCCCTTTCTTGTGTATCTTGTCTTTTGCGCTATTATGGGGCAGGGGTATCCAATGGAGTCCTGAACTGAGGGCGCCACACCACATTACGATGCTCTAAATAAAGCTTATCCTCCTTCTCCCGTATTAACTCGCCCAACTAGCCACTTTGCTGCAATGACTATTAAGTAACCTTTATACCGCACCACTGCCCTACGATTACCTCTCGAGAAGTACATGAAATGACATTCACGGAACAAAACGTTAAGGGGAGCGTAATTAACAGCCGGTGGGGCCGGTATACACGTTCATTAGTTTAAAAGGATAAGAGGGGAAATGCGCACAGCCCCGGGCAAAATCCTCCATTTGTGTATCCAGAGACCATAGCCCCGTTTACATTGACCAAACGAGGGCGCGTTGAATAGAAATAAACAAGTTGTTTGGGACTCAACCCCTCCCCCCCCCCCCCCCCCCCCCCCATGTATAAGCCGACGGGTTGGGTCAGAGAGCCGTCGCGGCGAGTCCAGTTGACTCGGAGACAGGGGGTGGGTTGTCTCACTCGTCGGGCTGAGTCGGTGGGCCGCGGGGAGCAGAATACCGCATTTCCTAGGTTCTAACGCGCCCCCAATCATGACGCGGTGGTACGTTCGCGCAGGAAAATTCGAGAGAAAAAAATTTACACTGACGGTACTGCGCAGATGGAAAAGACATGACTCCACGTACCTCTAAAAGGACGATTTTATTTGGCGCATTCAGCTGTGGAAGCCAAAAATGATTGTACTTCATAAGATTGCTTATCCAGCTCCTGCTGGAAATAAATTTATAGCTGTAAACACTGAAGCTGTGATTTCAAGTGCATTGATCTTCGTAATTCTAAGCATTAGGGGTAATTGCAGAAGCACAAAAAAATGTGCAACAGCTGACCAAGGTATGCAGCACGCAATTGAGGAATTAGTGCGCCGAAATTTGCTAACGTGGTGTTGACAGATTGTTTTATTCGATTGAGTTGAATTTTGCGGGGACTTCATGTTCGTACCGCATGGCAATGCTGCTGGCCGCTTTAAAGCCTATTTCGGTTTTGAGCCCGTTTGTAACGCGGACACAAATATTAAGGCTACATTTTAGCAAAAGACGGTGCGCGTTAAAATCGTGAAAATATGGTGTCTCCTTTTCCGGGAACCCCGTCACTCCCCTCGCCTCGATTCTTTGGACGGGGCTCTTATACACGCGGGAGGGGTTGAGGTAGCTCAACCCGCCAGTCGACTCGACCCTTTCTCGTCGAGTCCATGTATCCGGGGCTCATGCGGGGACGGCGGATCACGGGCTGTGGTGGACATTCTTAACGCGGCGTATTTTATTGGTCCAAGCCGTTCTTAGTGACGGAACGCAGCGGTCGAGGTCATTATTCCTCTGTCACTTTAGTGGGTAAGGGCGCGGGATTTCCAGGGGCAGTCTCGCCGTTACCCGGTGCTAAGGGGAGAGGAGGAAAGCCCCAATCGCGGTCCGTCGCTGCGTGCGCACACGCTGCTCACAGACGGCGTTTCTAGGCAGACGCGAGCGGGAAGAGTCGTGCTGACAAAACACCCGCTCCGCTCGCTTCGAAGGTGCTCGCGTAGTGAAGCATCATCGCGTCCAGCAGTGCACAGAAGACGCGAGGCTCTCCATCATCATCATCATCACCATCAGCGTATCTACGCCCACTGTAGGGCAAAAGCCTCTCTCATATGGATCTCCATTTATCCCGGTCCTGTGCTAACTGCCACCTATTTATCCCCGCAAACTTCTTGATCTCATCTGCCCATCTAACTTTCTGCCGCCCCCTGCATCGCTTGCCATTTCTAGGGATCCACTCTGCTACTCTTAATGAGCAACCGTTATCTTGCCTTCTCATTACATGCCCTCTCCACGCCCACTTCGTCTTAGTTTCTAGTAATATGTCCTTAATGCGCGTTTGTTCCGTGACCCACTCCGCTCTCTTCTTGCCCATTTATACCCGTAATTTGCTATTATAGCTCCTCTCATCTTTTGCATTCGCCTTACTGGTTCCGTATGATAGGTAGTCACATCTGTGTCAGGTATAACATGAAGAACACGATTTTTTTGTCTTCTGTAAGTGCCAGTTAACATGATTTTTACCTATTGTTAGACTGCAAGGGTATACGGCGGTTTTGTTTCTGCCTTAATGTCCGTGTTTGTTGACCCCTAAATCTTAGCCCAGCCTCACTGATTTAACGTCGCGACGCTGATGCTAACAGCGAAGTTGGCTGGCGCTCCCTGATGATCGCAACGCTAAGCTTCATAGAACTTCCCAAAGCCAGCAGACGGATTCTCGTTCGCGCCAATTCGTGTTTGCTTGTTCCACTGCTCGCGCCATCTACTTGAATATTTAGTTACTCTTAAAATTAGAACACTGCCACAAGGGGCCCCGCGAGCACTTTTTTACGGCGTATTCTTTTATTCGCTATGGCAAAACTCAAGCAGCCGTGTATTTCTTTATTAAAAGAACAATGCAAATATCACTTATGTATTGATGTCCTGCGTCAAATAGGCTTAATGTTCTCTTTTTGCTCAAAAATGTGGACGAGTGTACACATTTCCACCAGATATAGTAGTTTGGAAAGGCTTTGCCTATATAAGTGTCCCGTTCAAGCATTCTGTTAACTTACCCGCCGCGGTGGCTCAGTGGCTAAGGCGTTGCGCTGCTGAGCACGAGGTCGCGGGTTCGATTCCCGGCCGCGGCGGCCGCTTTTCTGATGGAGGCGAAAAGCAAAAACGCCCGTGTGTACGAGATTTCGGCGCACGATAAAGATCCCCAGGTGGTCAAAATTAATCCGGAGCCCTCCACTACGGCGCGCCTCAGCGCCTGCGTTGCGTCGGCCCGTTAAACCCCACAATCAATCAATCAATAAATCAATCAATCATTCTGTTAACCTGTTGGACATGTGCATGGTGCTTCCAATCTTCCTCGCTAGGCTATGCCCTCTCCACATCACTGCGACCGCGTTAACTCATTTCGTCTTATGAAAGCGTCGACTAAGAAGAGCTTCGCTTTTAAAAATCGCCCAGTTAACCGCAGCCGCTCGACGTCATATCAACTTTCTGACCAAGACCATATTGGTGTGTATGCCTCTCGAAACCTATTAATTAATGGCAATGATGGTAGGAAAAGTCCGGAGACCGTATTGGCGAAGCCGACCGATCGCAAGGCGTGCGGCCAAATTGGTAGCATGCCTTACGATAGAGCAAAACTTACGTGCGAGTCGGTCCCCTAATCGCGTGGCATAGTTTAGTGCATCCGTAAATATGTATGCATGGCGTTCATGTTGTATCACTTGTGCGGTAGCTGATAGCCTGAACGTATACCCCGTAGATGGGGGGATTCATCCATGATTTTGGTCTTTCTATCGAAATTTTTTGCCGCGTGTTTTCTTTAATGTTTGGGTCCTACAAGCTCTTAAACCGAAAATTGTGCTTGTAATGGACGTAATTAGCGATTTACAAGCATAACGTCCGATTATGTCATCTGGTAGTAAATATTTAAAGTAACACCACAGCGTTTTTTTGCTTGTTTTTCTAAATTTTCAAAAAAAGTGAGCCCACATACGAGAAATAACGGTGTTAGTGCAAGCACATTTCTATTTAAAACCAGGTACTCAAACTAGGACTTCGGTCCATGGGGTCACCATGACGTCAGTGTGGTCTTCACTGCAATGCCTCCCTGTTTCTAGGACTCATGGTTTAGCAAAAAAAAAGCAATGGTTCTATCTATCTAAACAGGCATTCTTGAAGAACTATTTCCTAAAAAACCCAGCTATTTCGGTTGTGTTCCCATATTTATAAATGTATTTTGGTGCAACTCCTTAACACAAGCCGCCGGGGCCGAAAGGGTATAACGATTTAAAAAGCTATTCGATGCAAAAAAAAAAAAAACGCTCCAGGGCAAACCCACAAACGCCACGCACTCAATATCCGACGAGCATCAAAGTATGTTCAAACTGGTTGCTAAGCGGCATAGGCCTTTTGAATTCAGTGGCTTTGAAGTACATTAGAAACGCGTGGTTGGTCCAAAACCTTGGAACTTAACGGAGGTAGAAAAAACTAATTATAAATTATACTTCGGTAAAAATTTTCTCCATGTCGGACGGGAAACTCGCTCGTTGCACTTTTCCTTGTATGTTACGGTTTGGCAAAAAATAATTGGGCCCATCTCCCCGCGAGGGGGACTCGAGTAAATGCGTCGCATAGGGGGTGGGTGTACTGCGTTAACGTTTAGTGTTTGGGGAGTTGGTGGTAGTGAATGCGTTGTATCAGCAGCTTCTTGACGTAGTTTTAATGAGTCAAGGATATAAGGCGCGTTCGTAGCCTCCCATTCTGTGTCGGCTTTGTGGCGCAGTGGGTAGAGCACCATGTACATTGCGTTCCGCCCGCAGGGTCGAGGGATTGAAACCAGGCGCCGGATAGTATTTTTTTTATATAGTGTAGGGGGAGGGGTGCGGACTGCGACTACGAACGTCAACGCGGGTGACATCGTGAGTTACTGAAATGCTCTGCATTTAAAAAATCGGCGCAGCTTTCACTGGGGATGCAAACCTGGAGAAACGACATAGTCGGAGGCCTCTCTCCGTTCGTCTGAGACCAGGCTGTTGCGCCTCACATGGATCTGCGAACTTGCCGCTGAACATTCTTCATGACTGGGAGGCCCGGATCGTTTTGTCGGCAGGCTTTCACATCTCTCCCAAAGGGGAGCGCGTTAGCACGCGCTAGACCTCGCGGCAACGGGCTTCGCTAACTCGGCGCCTGTAGCGCGAACTGTTCTGTGCTGCCCACTTAAGGCATGAACGCACATGAACTGCCGAGGAGAAGAGCACGCCAGATATCGCGCCCCGAACGCTCGACACAGCATTCTCGAAGGTCGAGTGGTGGCGGCGCACGCGATGACGTCATAGCCGCTGGGCGAAGGTCGTGCCGGGCGCCTCGCACCGGAGTAGTAGTAGTAAAGCTTATATTTGGGAAAGGGAGGGCTAAAGCCACTTGGTGGGGAAAATGGGATATGAAGGAGGGGATTACACGGGTTGTTTTTTTTTTTCTCAGTATTTTTTTTTGAAGAACGCCAACGAATCAAGCGCAAGCATAAACAGCTCTGCTGCTAAAATTAGACAGAGCGTAAAAAAAAAGAACGTAGATATTCGCTGCCTCAAACAGCACTTTTCGAGGAAAGCGACGATCCATCCAACCAAACAGCCCAGTTGTGGAGCTCTAAAAGCTTCCCTGTTTCTTTTTAATGCAAAAGCATTACAGGGTTCACTGAGCAGGAAAGCCACGTTCTGGTGTCGATAGAAGCGAAGTGCGTCCTAAAATGGCCGAAGCCACTACCGGGATAACAGTAAAGTAGTTGAATTGAAGAGAAAGAACGAATGAACACACATGTACCGAAAAAAACGAGAAGCCCCCGAATGTTCCGAGGCCCCGGTTAAAAGCCGGAAATGAGATAGGAAGTAAGGAGTGGGGAGAACAGGAAAGAAAGGCAACTAAAAGCAGTCCTCAATGCATGCTTGTTTGATAAAAATCAGCATAGTGTCAAGCAGGGGTCAGGTGGGGCTCGAAGGGGATTGACCCAAAGCACGCGTCTGCCGGTCGTAGCGATCCAAGTGTGTTCAGGCAGCGTTGTCTACAAACGCTGAGGGCCGAACATTCCCACTGGAGGTGTCGCGCACTGCACAGCGCCCCGGTACCACATTTCTGGCAGTTGGGAGTGCTGCAGGGGTTTCCCCGGCCGAAGAAGTAATGAGCCGTACTATTGGCGTCAGGGTCGTGTCCGTTCTTATTCGTCTTAGCCGCACTGTTGCCCAACGGCTGAATCCGGGGTGCAAGGGGTTGGGGTCCACCGTAAGTTTGTTTTGAAGGACGGCCTTACGCTCGGCCTACGCCAAAGCAGCACTGTCCTCTGCACCGATGTCGGCCTCCTCGTCTGAATCATCGATTCCACACAGTCTTGCTCGGGGTGAATACGAAGTCGCAGTCGGGCGATTCTGGGGAAAGCCTCGTTGCCTTTAGTCCCTTTATGTGCAGGGACCCATCGGATTTGGTATTGTAGGACACTCTGTTGCCAGTCAGAAATGAAATGCTTAATTCTGCGGACTAGTAATTTTGCGTGAACCAAGGGCTCGAATTGTGCCTATTGAGTCGGTTTAAATTATGCGTTCAGGAGGGCCGAAAGTAGTTGGATGTAGTCCTGCATATTCAGTCAAGGCGAGCAGGATGCCCTTAGATATAGGCTTATCGGCTGGACATTTTGATGCAGTGTAGATGTGAATTTGCGGTTTGGTCCTCGAGGCTGTACCAGCAGAGTGAAACTCGGACTTAAGCGGCTGTGCAGACACGCAGAGTTCGACTTGCTAGGCCGTATCTGTCTCCACTGTAGCTAGTTATAGGAGGTTATCTTTAACCTTCCGTTTCCTCCGTCCTGGTGCCATGGTCTTGACCGACATTCTTTGGTATTGGCTTGTTCGTTGCGACAAGAATGTCCTGCCAAGGGGGAATGGCAGTTCATACGGATGTCTGCCGAGAAGCTCGAAGCCGGCTCTGAGTAGTAGTCGCCTGCCTGCATTGGTGCTGTCCAGGCGCTGAAATTGTGAAATCCATCTGTCTTCGGCTACTTCGGCAAGTCTATTAGCTAGCGCTTGTTTGTATAAAGCGGCCTTTTCTGTAAAGTTTGGTAACCCTGTAACGATACTCAGAGCTTCACGATGCGGGAATTGAAGGTTCTGCCAGTTTCTCTTTGTGAGGTAAGAATAGTTGATGCCATACATTGTTTTTGGAAACCAAGAGACCGTTTACAAGTGTACGCAGAGAGCTCTCGTCTGTTGCCATGACTTGAATGTGACGCGCTTAATGAGGTAGATTGGGAAAACTTCGGGCTGGATGAAATCGAACCGACGACCCGGGGAATGAGAGTCTAGCACACCTCCCCGACTTCAGTATGGCTTCATTTTTCTTCTTTGCTGCATGGGGAAATACGCTGAAACACGGCAGCATGAGGACTTTGCCTAGTAAGCAGACGGGAGAATACACTAACATTGGGAAAATTACTAATACATCGAAATTCGGGCAAACTGATACAAGCGTTCAAAAAGGGCGACCAGTCAGGTGGCTGTTCGAAATAATTATACACGCTATGTACAAATGCCACAATTTCTCAGAAATACGAATTTGTTGATCTAAGTAGCTCAGCACGTCTATCACATAATCTACGCCGCAGCAGCATGCATACAGACCAAGCACGACAAACTTGTCGTTGGCTCCCCGGGACAGCCGAATGGCGAAAATCGGATTGAGAAAGGCGTTGTGCGCATATTTCTTCTCAGTGTTGGTTGCCATGTGATACAGAAGAAGGCAGAATCCCTACAGCCTCACAGGTCTGACTGAATAAAGTTGGACATAGTGAGTGCGTTGTGCCCTCCGACGTAGAGCAATATCGGCAACCGGCAGACACAGTTGGACGCACAGTGAGTCCGACGTTGCTGAGGGTTAAGCTTCAATGGGCCACGAAGACGAAATACAACTTCCAACAAGTTGAAACAACCAGTTTTTGCTAACTGACTCAGCTTCATTCCAGCCATGAAATTCGGTCTTTAAAGAAAAAGAAGAGTCACCAGAAATACTGAAACACTTTCGTGTTTCGCGCTGCAGTGACCTAATATGGCCAGAAGGGATGCAATACAAGCCAGCACTAAAAGCATATTTATCAGAGTGTGAACTGCACGTTAGGGTTCGATACGATCAAACGTAAATAGAGGCCCCTCTACAATCGCCCTATCATGGTTGTTAGCAGTTGTTTAGTTCGGTGGCAGCTAATAAATTGCAACGTCATAGAAATACCGCCGAAGTGGTGGGGGGCCGCCACTGCTTGGTATGTTTTCCTTAAGATCTCGATCATTTGTTTGAAGTTAGCGACAAATTTGGTATTGTTATTATCGGACGAAAGCAGTCTTTTTAACCAACCCAATTTACATTTTGTCTTCATGACCCTTAAATGAGGCACGCACATCTGAAGGGTTGGATATCTGAGGGCATCCCAAGAGATAAGAACAGAAGTAAAAGCGTTTCCAGCAACCGTGAGAAAAGCCGAGCAACTTCGGCTCAATAAGGAAAGAACCGGCGCACGGCGACTCCAGAGCAGCTCGTGCATCCGGCGCGCCGCGGTCCGAGCGCGCGGGATTCGGTTTCGTTCGGCCTCCTTCCGCAGGTTTACTGCGGCTATCCGTTGGGTGTAGTACCCGCGTGCCGAGCGTGCCTCCTCCTTCCGACAGGGCTAGCCCTATAAGGGCGAACCGCTTGTCCTTGAGGCAGTCTGGCGCTGTCTGCAAGGCGACCGAACGAGGTCAGTAGCAACACTCCGCATTGTTTAGCGTGAAGTATCGTGTACGAACCGCGTACCAAGGCTGCGCCCATTCATTTTTCTGAAGCGTGCGTGAAGCGGAGCGGCAGATGGCTCGAAACGGCGTCCTCCCCTAAGCACGACACGACTGCAGTGCGACCGTTGTATGCTGTCCGACATTTCAAATGCACACCGGACGGTAGATCGAAAGTTGGCGAGCTTCTAAACGCACTGGTGATGAACCAAGGACGTCGTCCAATAGGGTCAAGCATAGCAAGCAGCAGAGATACATGTGGCTGTGGTCTGACTGAATAAAGTTGGACATAGTGAGTGTGTATGTATGTATATATGTATGTATTTGTGCATATGTGTGTGTACGTATGTATGTACAGGTGCCGGCAAAAGTAATGGGAACACGGTATCGTAAATGTACAGTAATTTCTTCCGGAAACTGTCTGGCTACATTGTTGTGCGTTTAAAGGGGCCCTTTCTAATATAAAAAGCTTTCTGTAAACTGGTAATGACTGTCATTAGGCGAGTGAGAGATATATTTTGCGATAATCGCAAACCCGTGTTCGTTCCAATTATGACAGCACCCCCTGTATGTATGTATGTATGTATGTATGTATCCATGTATGTATGCATGTATGTATGTATGTATGTATGTATGTATGTATGTATGTATGTATGTATGTATGTATGTATGTATGTATGTATGTATGTATGTATGTATGTATATATATGTATGTATTTGTGCATTTGTATGAGTAACATTCTAGCAAAATCAGTTTGATTACTCAATAGGTGAAAGATTTATTTGAGAATGTTTGGGAACACCGTTTTAGTTCCGGAATGCGGAATCACCTCGCTGGTGTAGGTTAGGGCGAAATCCAAAAACTACTTTTTAGGTATTCTTAAGGGCTACTTATATCAGCAGAAAGCGCTTCGATATGTGAATGGGTGACCGAGAAAATCACGAATTCGCGAAACCACAATTTCGCCTTTTTCTTCGGTTAGGAGGGCAATTTCTAAAAAACCCGCCTTAGTGAGAGAGAGAGAGAAATGACCTTTATTAATTCGTCCTGCGAGAAAGGTGCGGGTCAGGCCACGCAGGGCTTCGCCGCACCTCGTCTAACTACCTGCGCTAGGTAGCGGGCGGAGCCCGAGGCGTCGTGCCCGGCCGGCCGCGCGGGTTACTCGGATCGCCCGCGCCGTCGCCGTCCGCTCGACCCCCGCGGGGGCTGGGAGGCGAGGGGCGCTGGCTTTCCTTTCGCCGTTGCAGCGCCAGAGCTGCCTCGAGCCGCTGGACGGCCCTGAGCTGGTTGCCGTGCTCCGGGGAGCCGATCAACTCGCGAATGTCCGGCGGGAGGCGGTCGCCTCCGTCGCGCGTGCACTGTTCGTCGCAGCCCCACATGATGTGGGCCAGGTCCACGGGCACTCGCGCACACACACAGCACTCGGTCGAGGCGGACGCCGCGGCCCGAGTCCTCGCCACGTGCCGGACCGCGCCCCCCCGCCTCGACCGAACCCCGGAAGACTCCAGGGAGGAAGCTGACGACGACCACGACGAAGACGCAGGGGAGGCCCTCGTCGCCTACGGCGAAGTGCTCCGGTGGTACAGACGCGAAAGAGGGACTTTTCCGCCTCCACACCCCGGCCTGTCTCGGGAGGAGGCGGTGCTCCTGCGGCAGTTACAGACCGAGACCGTGCTCACGCCGGCGTTGGCGCGCCACGTGTGCCCGGAACTCTACGAGCGGACCGAGTGCTGTGTGTGTGCGCGAGTGCCTTAGTGAGCACCTACTCAATGACGCAAATAAACTCGTGAAATTTCAAGTCTCTAGGTCTAACAGTTTTGGCTGGGCGTTGCCGAGTCAGTCAGTCAGTCAGTCAGTCAGTCAGTCAGTCAGTCAGTCAGTCAGTCAGTCGGGTACTTCTTTTTATAGGTATAGAATATAGCCGCGTTTCGTCTTCCTTTTGTTTTCTCTATGTTTCATTATAGCAGCGTTCCGTCTTTCTTTTGTTTAAGGTGGGCTTAATGCGCATGCGTGTAATCTGCGCCATCATTAAGCCTTGCTCCTAAATATTTTTACTCCTTTAGCCGTGGTATTTGTACTTGTTGAGCTGATACCAATTAGCGCTCCGTATCGTCGTTGAAGACCATGATCGCTGATTTTTCTCTACTAAAGGATAGCCCAAGGTGCGTCCCTTCCTCTTCGCATATATCCATCAGGCCCTGCATACCTTTCCGGTTATCCGCCATCAACAATATATTTATTTATTTATTTATTTATTTATTTATTTATTTATTTATTTATTTATTTATTTATTTATTTATTTTGAAGAGGTGTTTATTGGCAGGGAATGGTAGCGTTCCAGGTGACGGTGTTCAGGTAGGCACTGAGACTAGCCGGAGCGATGATCACGTTGCAGCGAGCTATCAGAGATCGTGGCGCGTTCTCTCCGAGGCCGGTGCTACCTCCTCGTCGTCTTCACAGTCCCCATTCACTACGTACCCATTATGGCCCATGACCACCGTATCAGAGCATACCCACACGGGGCATAGTGCGTCCTTCGCAGTGCCTGATAGCATACTCTAAGTGGGCAAATCTTTTGCACTACAATTACCCCCCGCGGTGATGTCACGGGACGTGGCGGACAATCCCCGTGGCGCCATGGCCCACCACCAAGGATGATGATGACGAAGAGCTGTGTGCGCGGCCCAGCCAAGCCGTGCTTGGTTATGGCTGCCTGTAAATAGTCTTGTAAATACATCGCTTCATCGCCTCATGGTTCATGTCATCTGCCGCCACGTTACATTTTATTTATTTATTTATTTATTTATTTATTTATTTATTTATTTATTTATTTATTTATTTATTTATTTATTTATTTATTTATTTATTTATTTATTTGTGACTGTATTGTGGTCTGGTAACTGCGAAACACTTCTTGAATAATGGGCATTCAACCTACTGAGATCAACCAGTTTATCAATCTAAAAAAAATCAGTTACATCTTTTTTTCATCTCAATGTTCGCTGGTTAACAAATAAGGAAGATGAAATGGCAATATTATTGGATATGTGCGGAGCTGAATTTACCGTGATAATGTTAACAGAAACTTGGTATACAGGGGCATCAAAAATGTTTCACCCACTAGGCTACAATTCCTTTTCTCGTCATCGCAAAGATAAAAGAGGGGGCGGAGACTTACTCCTAGTCAAAGAACACATCGTATGTGCAACTGTTGCTATATTTACCTTAGTAACTCCGGACTAAGAAGTGTTAACTGTACGCAGTCACAAAAGCCTTTTTTGCGTAATGCACAGGCCAACGTCCGGTAACTTTCGGGAATTTGTCTCATTTCTTGATGGGCTGCTCAGTTATGCAACAGAGCAAAACTTCGATCTAGTTGTAGGTGGAGACCTTAACGTAAACATGCTCACAACTTCTCAGTCGAAAAAGGAGCTCGATTCGGTCATTACAGCTTCTGGTTTTCATAATGCCATCACGAAGCCAACACGGATTACCGAGGAAAGTGTGTCTTTGATAGACGCCTTCATCACAAACTACAACACGCAGCTAGTGCTGGCAGACACTATTTGCACGGACATTAGTGATCACTTTGTGATATTTATGCTGGTTTCGAAGTGCAGTCATTATTCCCGAAATGTTTCACAAGTTACACATGTTCAACCAATCACAAATTCACAGCTTCAATCCTTTCGTACCACTGTGAGCAGCGAAACCTGGGTTAACGTTTACAAATCGGGAACTAGTGATGCCGCCTACAGAAGCTTTATTGACACGCTTAAAAGAAGTTATGACGCCAATTTTCCATTCAAAGAAATGCACAAACTTAAAAAAGATCTAAAGCCATGGCTTACCTCTGAACTATTAAAAATGGTGAGACATAAAAACAAGTTGTATGCAAATTTTATAAAAACGGATCCCGAGATACTCAGAGAATTTAAAGTTTACCGAAACAAGCTTACATCTAAATTGAAAGCAGCTAAAAACTACTACTTCGTCAACATGTTTTCAGATAATAATATGCAACGCTGAGGTGTTGTTTGGAAGAAGCTAAATTCTCTGTTGCACCCTAATGCATCCGCAACCAATTCTGATAACTTTGTACACGAGGGACGGAAATTGCATGGTAACTTACTGGCTACTGCCTTCAACCGATACTTTATCAAGCAGGGTCAGGTTGACAATAATGATGGAAGAAGTTCTTTTTCTGGCTACGATTCTTCATTGCATGCAAGTAGCACCGAACAATCACTGTTTCTTACACCTACTGATTCCGCAGAGGTTTTCTCGTGCATTAGTAGTATTAAAAACAGCAAATCTAGAGATTTAAATGGCTTCCAGATCGGACCTGTTAAGTATGTGCTGGGCATTTTATGCCCCGTGATTACACACATCTATAATTTAATCCTCTGTTCTGGTGTGTTCCCTAAAGACATGCAAATTGGCCGTGTAACGCCATTTTCAAACATGGGGACAAAAACTCTCTAAGCAATTACAGGCCCATTTCCATTTTACCGATATTTTCGAAAGGAATTGAAAAAATACTTGATATTAGGCTGTTATCGTACTTAAATAAGCATAACTTCCTCCACGACTTCCAACACGGCTTTCGAAACACCGATCAACGAAGACGGCTTTACTACAGCACAAAGAAATAATCGAACCATTCAAAAACAAAACAATTATTGCAGGCATCTATTTTGATTTCTCTAAGGCTTTCGATCTCATTAATCATAATATTCTACTATTCAAAATGTACAAATATGGGATCAGAGGAATTCCGCATGCTCTGTTTGAATCGTACTTGTCTCATAGGAAGCAATTTGTCAATGTTGATAACGCTACGTCAGCTCCTGAACTGATTAGTGCAGGTGTCCCCCAAGGCAGCATATTGGGACCACTTTTGTTCGTGATGTATATTAATGATATAGTACAAGGTGTTAAAAACGCAGAAATGGTTTCTTATGCTCATGACACAACTGTTTTCGTTACTGGCGTATCTGAGACAGAGGTACAGGGAAAAGTAAATGAGGCACTAGTTGAACTGAAGAACTGGGCAGATGCAAACGGGTTAAGAACAAATAGCAATAAAACAAATGTGGTGTTATACCTGCCCCCTGGGCAGGTATAACTGAGCACTGAGTTTCTGAGCGACATCAACATTTGTTTAGGCAGCGAAATAATAGAAATTGTGGACAACGTAAAGACATTTGGCGTTATTTTTTCTAAGAATCTAACTTGGAACAACCATGTTGACAATATTCAATCTAAAATGTCTTCAGCGGTTGGTGTAATGAATAGAATGTGACATATTTTTCCCGAGAAAATCAAATTACTGCTCTACAATGCACTGGTATACTCCATTCTGCAATACTGCAGCTTAGTTTGGGGTAAGACAGGAATCACTAACTTAAAAAAACTACACCTGCTTCAAAAGAGAGCTATTCCGTGCATTTTAAATATACCCTTTCTTTAGTCTACCAGCCAGCTTTTTCTAAAATATGACATTTTTCCTGTGTTTGCATTATATAATTACCAGTTACTAATAAGGTACAAATCGTTCACTAATAAAAATGATAACTTCATTAGATGTTTGTCCAAATTGACAGAAAAAAGTTCAACTCTTCCGACAAGGCATGCAGAGAAATGGTTTGTACCTATTCCCCGAACAACTTATGACACACGATCGCTAACCTATATTCTGCCGGTCCTGCTTAACAGGCTGCACTCAGAAAATTTTGACGTAACTTCCCATCTCAACTCGCATATTAGATTGCATTGCCAGCAATTATGTAGCACCGTCTGAACTCACTTGTTTTATTGACATCAGTGTGTTCCTTGGATTTCCCAGAATCAGTTTTATTCTGATGCTCAATACCTTTTTGTTGCATAAAAAGACCCTGAACTTTTGGTTAACAGCAAGAGTGTTTAATATGCCTGTATCACGCCTTTCAAAGTTTGTCAGCAACATTATATATTATCCTAAAAACAGTCTTAGGCAGTTCTGCTTACAATATGTATAATGAATTTTTTTTGTTATGTTGAGTGTTTTTGTTGCGTAATGGTTATTTCAATTATGTTTTACCTATGACGAGTGGCGCACCGCCGACACCGATGCCATTGTATACGGGGCTGGAGCCTTTGTCAAGCTGGACTCATAGCTTATAGCTCCAGCCCCTCCCTCTCAAAGGAAAAAATAAAGAATTGAATTGAATTGAATCAAAGAATTGAATTTATTTATTTATTTATTTATTTATTTATTTATTTATTTATTTATTTATTTATTTATTTATTTATTTATTTATTTATTTACATACCCTAAGGGCCCATGGGCATTACATGGGGGCGGGGACTAAATTATACACAGAAAAAAAGCAGTTCTTGACAACACAGTTCAAAAAGTCAACCACATGAACAATAGTAACTGCAACACTAAGAAGGGAAAAATTACGCCCATCTTCCCGCGAGGGAACCCTGGTGTGATGCGACGCATCGGGGGGTTCAATTGGTGTTTCCGTTGGGTTGATTCTCTAAATCGCGTGAAGGGACCGTCGCTTCCACCACGTCTTCATCGGAAGAATCAACTCAAGCACGAAGTAGTCAAGCAAGGTCACGTCAAGTGCGAGAGCGAGCGCTTGACTGTACCACCGCAGCGCGATACCCGTATTATATTCACAGCACTTGAAGGAGAGGAGACAATGGAGGAGAGTCGCGCATGCGCGCACTTGCGCGCGCCGGAGCAGTTGTTAATGCAGCGTTACGCAGCGAAGCGCGCCCAAACAAGCGCGCCAGCTGTGGTATGCTAATGAGCCGGAGTGAGAGTGTTGCACACAGCTGTGGGAGAGAAGAACGGAGTAGGGATACGGACGGGCGGCGCGACGACGACGCAGGAAGGACATGCCTCAGAGCAAGAGATGCGTCGCATCTAAAAAGAAACATTTTAGGCACAAGAAGCGCCGAACAGCGGAAATACAGATATGAAACGGGAAAAAAACATCCTTAACATCATAAATGTTTATTTTCAAGGAAGACTAAGTGTGCAGATTGAAACGATGAAGTCTGCGTCAAGATTGCAATGTGGGATGGCAATGAGTTCCGTTCGGCGATGCTGAGTAGAAGCGGGGAATTTTTTTAAGCGTTTGTTCCAGCGAATATAGGGTTAACTTTATGCGCATGATCAAGGCGAGATGAAACGTGCGGGTCTGGACGAATGTGAGTGCGTGCAAACGGGTGGGCGCTGTGATACAGAGAGTGGAAGTATGACATTCTGGAAAATTTTCTGCGCGCGGCAAGGGGTTGAAGGGCAAGGGATTATTTCAAAAAAGGTACACTGTGATGCCGAGAGTATGATGATAAAATGAACCTCGCAGCTTTATTTTGGGCGAACTCTAGTAAGTTTGTAAGATAAAGATAGGGGGTGCCATATTATTGACGCATACTTTAATGAAGGTCTAATTAGCGAAATGGAAGCGTGAAGCTTGGTGTCCGAGTTAGCCTGCCTTAATCGATGCTTTAAGAGGCCAAGTTTTTTTAGCGCTTCGGTAGTGATAAATTCTACGTGACAGTTCCAAGCCAGGTTTGCATTAAGAATCACTCCTAAATATTTGAGTGAGTAAACTGGTT
This sequence comes from Haemaphysalis longicornis, assembly GCF_048455015.1. NCBI lineage: Eukaryota > Metazoa > Arthropoda > Arachnida > Ixodida > Ixodidae > Haemaphysalis > Haemaphysalis longicornis. Next base: position 138,744,505 of record NW_027526295.1, on the reverse strand, counting down.
CAACTTGCGTATGATCAATTATGTAACTATATAGGGGATTAATCACTACTTGTAGAAAATTTTGCATATTTTGTCATTTCCGTATTAATTTCCATTTGGCATGCACGACACCAATTTGTTAACTTTGTTAGATCAGATTGTAAAGTAACTACATCATCCGGGTTAACTATTGTCCTGTAAACCACTCAGTCGTCAGCGAAAAGGCGTATGTGGGAGTCAATGTTGTTAGCTATATCGTTTATATATATTAGGAATAATAAGGGGCCCAAAACAGACCCTTTTGGTACCCCAGATTTAACGCAATCGCTTTTAGATCAGAAATTATGTATTTTCACTGACTGAGTGCAGTTATTAAGGAATGCCTCAATCCAACGTGTAGTGTTTAGGTCCAACTGAGGATTGTGAATTTTAAGCAGTAATAGCTTATGCGGCGCACGGTCAGAAGCTTTAGATATATCTATAAAAGTGGCATCGATGTAAAAAGAAGACTCAAAGAAGTGTGGAGGTGAGTTATTAGTTCAAATAGTTGTGTCTGGCAGGATCTATTGCGCCTGAAACCGTGCTGTGTTCCCAGGAGAAGATTATTTAGGATCAAGTGGATCATTATTTGAGTATATAGTATGTGTTATAGTATCTTACTATAAACTGATGTAATAGAAATTGGTCTGTAATTACAGGGACTAGAGCTATCACTTGATTTGAAAATTGAAGTTACTTCTGCTATTCTTCAGTCGTCTGGGATACATCCTGAGTCATGTGATTGGTGAAAAATTACAGCTAGAAGAAAAGGTGATTTATCGATCGTGAGTTTCAGTAGTTTGGTGGTGATACCATCGGGTCCAGCACTGGTGCTAAGGGAAAGGCGATTGATAGCGCAGGCTACACCGTTAGCGGAGATAGCTCTTTCAGGAAATGGGTGACTTATTGCAATTTCAGCAAGGTTTAATGACTCTTGTATTGGTAGTTCTTCAGTAAATACTTCACTAGAATGGTTATTTAGAGTTTCAGCGCACTCACTGAGTGAAAGTAAGCTGCCACCAGCACTTTTTAATGCTGGAACTGAGTTAGTTTGCTTAGGGTTTACCGTGCACCAGAACTTCTTTACACCGGTAAAGGTGAGCTAAAGTATTTATCCTTGGCCTCAACAGCCGCTGTCTGTGCCAGATTAGCGAGCTGTTTGTGCTGTAACCAGTCAGCAACTGCATTGGTTCGCGAAGCCTTCCTGTATGCTCTTTGTTTTCCTTGTTTAAACAGAGCTTAACATCCCGCGTAAACAAAGGATCATTGACTAAATAAAACTTGTTGCTAGGCTAGTTGGTTCATGATCATAACAACTGGGATTAGCGCTTTAAAGAACAGGACACACGTAAGAGAAAACGGACAGGACTGGAGCTTCCGTTGTTATAATAAAGGATCATTGCTCTGTGTTTTAAAGGTCAGTGTGGAAATGCAGGCATTTTCTTTTTTTTTAGCTTGTCGCGGAAGAAGCATCCGTTTTGGTTAGTAGATCTACTCTCGAAGTTTCTATGAAACTGTGAAGGGTGAAATCCGCGAGCATACTGTTCATTTTATCGACGTCTGCGCATGCGTAGTTCCACAACCGTTTTTCTTTTATAGTTTTATCTGGACGTGGCAGCGATAGCAAGCAATGAACGAGTTTATGGTCACTAATAGGTTCCAAAACACGAACACAGGTGTTGAAGGGGTGGTTTGTTTGAATAAAATCTATGATATGGTTTCCACGGTTGGGTTCTTGCACAAGCTGAGTGAGGTTGTGAATTTTAGTGGAATGAAGAAAACGGAGATATTCTGCACGGTTGCAAGGGTTGTTAAGATGCAAGTTGATTGATGATTGATTGTGCGGTTTAACGCGCCGACGCAACGCAGGCGATGAGGCGCGCCGTAGTGGAGGGCTCCGGATTAATTTTGACCACCTGGGGATCTTTATCGTGCGCCGAAATCTCGTACACACGGGCGTTTTTGCTTTTCGCCTCCATCAGAAAAGTGGCCGCCGCGGCCGGGAATCGAACTAGGCAGACACTTCCTCTAGTGATTCATTCAAGAGGGCGACAAAGTCATTCTGACAATCCGGGGGGCGGTAACATGCCCCAATAACACATTTCATACATCCGATTGTGGCAGCAATCCAGACTAGTTCGAGAGGCTAGTAAATTGTTATTAGTGATGGCTGGTAATCCGGCTTGATTACGATAATAACACCTCCTCCCCGGGAGACAGTTCTATCTTTGCCGAAAACAACGAACGGGCGAGGAAATTTGAATTTACTATTTGTTATGACGTCAGAAAGCAAGGTTTCTGTTCAGGTGATTATATCCGATGAGCAAGTATGCATGTAGGTTTTCAAAAAAATCTAGTTTAGGGAGCAAGCTGCGGAAATTTGCTAGTATTATCGATAGTTTTTCCGATACGGCTACCGGGGACGGCGCTGGATCGGAATGTCATTGTGCAGTGGGAAATACTTAAATGACAGAATCTGAAGCAGGGTTGTACCGAAAGCCACTGTCACGAAAGTGGAGGCTATTGAAGCGAATATTATATTTCTTATTTTCCGTGCCGGTTGAATTGACGAAATCGCGGAGTTTTTGCGGGCTAACTGAATTTTAGGTGAAAAATCTTCATCCAGCCACACCTTTGACCATTCGAGGTTTTTGAGTGCCTTAAAGTTCAAGAATTTGACTATAACGGGACGCTGGGCATCTGGTGGACGCTGGCATATTCAGTGAGCACGTTCATAATCACCAACCTCGAGCTGGCGGTGAGTAGAGAAGAACTTTCACACGATCTCTTCCGATTCCTTATAGCCTTCGCGTTCTACTTCGGGTAAACCCTTCACGACTAAATTGTTTTGGCGCATTCTGTTGTTCAGGTAGTCAAAAACCTCGGCTAACTCATCGTTAGTTTTTGCTGCAGTTTGTTTGACCTGCTGAACAGAATTATTGACAGCAGTAAACTTGCCATGAAGCGGGGGAACACTACTGATTGCTTTTTCGATCGAGTTGACTTTAGCAATGATGTTAGTAAGTTCTAGTTTGAGTTCGCTCAAAGTGGCCGAGGTTTCGGCGTGACGCTCTCTGAGAAGCGCAAGAACGTCTTCAATCTTAGGCCCAGGGTTAGACGCTACATCTCCTGCACATAGCAAAGGAAGCACGAGGCACGCGGAAAGCACCGAGGTGAACCTAGGGCACAGACCGCGGACAAGGCCGGCACTGGCGACAAAATGTTCGGTACCACCATGCACGAGTACACGGCATGCAAGAAATGAGCCGATCCGTGCTCGGTATGTGCACGCGTCTACACCCATTTAGTCCTGAGACATCGGTTCAAATAAACAAATTGGGATCAGCAGCCACAAGAACTAAACAGAGTCGAAACAGAGTGCTAAAAACTATGCAAAGCTAGTGAAACGAAAAAGGACAACTTAGCAGCTGTACGTTGTGGCCGCAAATACCGTCTTGACAACAGCGGTGATGCTGCAAGTATATAGGCTCCGGTGGCGCCGGAACTCGGACGTCGGGTCCGCGCACCCTCGCTTCGCGGCACGAGGCAGCCAAGCGGATGAGGTGCGATGCGACCCACGCAGTTGAATACGCCGCCGATGTGCTGATACCGGAATCTAAGTATAGTGAAACGAAAAAAGACAACTTAGCAACTGTTCGTTGGGGCCGCAAATCCGTCTGCCTTCATTAAACCTGGAATTCGCTGTTGCACCACCTGTGCGTTTTTAATGTATGATAAATGGAATACCAGCTTACTGCTATCTAGCTTCCTCTCTAAAACCACCTACATATATAGATCATGAACAGCTGTGGAAAAAGAGGACATGCTTGTTTCCAACCCTTGAAGGTGTATACCGGCCTATTGTATACTACCCTCTCCCATAATATTTGCACCTGGTTCTCCCGGAATAGTTCCCTGAGTAAGTTAATAAATTATGCCCCATCTCCCCCATTCGCCACCGCATTCGCAGTGCATGGGCGACATCTGTTGGGGCATTTTGTTTCTTTGGCCTTGGCACAACTCGAGCGCTGTTTGTTTTAGTATTTGCTTTTATATCACCCATCTTCAAGTACGTTTTTACGACTGTTTTTTAAAGGTGAAAACCCTACGTGTCTCCTCAAACGCGAAAAGGGACCGTAGTCGTAGTCGTCGTCGTTGTCGTCGGCGTCAACACGAATGGCACCAAAACGGCCGATGTGAAGAGACAATACAATGGGTTCATGCGGGATTTATCCCGGGTCCTCATTGCAAGAGGTGAGTGCAGTACTATTTAGATAAACCGTCATTCGACCAGAAAGCAAAAAAAAAAAAAAATAAGCAGCTCCACTGAACGTGAACGCTGTCAAGTGCGGAGCAGGGATTCGCCAAAGCGGCTGTGGCACCCTCTTTTGACTAGTTTCAGTATCAGCGTGGTGCTGATACCGAAAGTAGCCAAGAGATGGCACCGCAGCCCTTGAAAATGCCTATAAAGAGGCACTGGATTGACTTTCATTAATTTGCGGTAATTAATTCGCTAATTCATGATATTCCTTATGTTACGTTATTGTTTACTTATCTGCGGCCTTCCAGCGGCAGCCTTCGTGGCAACGGCGCAGCACAAATATCACCCACGACACTTTGCATATGAGTGACATATGCCTATTTGACCATGGGATTGAAATCGGCGCCGTAGCGCTGGGGCGCCGGTTCGACCCTGACCAGGGGATGCGGTGACTCTTTGAAGCCTCCGCTTGGGTGCGTGACGCCGCGTCAGCAGTTACGCGTTACTACGGTGTCTATAGGTATCGTGACTCCTGGACGAGCTACGAACACAAGACGGGCCTCTATAGTGCTCCGCACCCTATGAAGATTTAAGCCGTTGCTACATGGTGGAAATTTCCACTGCGAATTCGCAGCTGCGGCACCGCTCGAGAGGCAAAACTATTTATTTTTCCTATTTTCACTGCCGTGACAAATTGCCACATGCTAAGCGGCGTTCACAGGAGAAGTTAGACTATTCCACACATTTGGCAGTTTGCATCAGCAACGAGAAGAGATCGTTTTGCCGGTCGACCGGCGCCGCTGCTGCAGATTCGCCGGCGAAATTCCCACCATGTATAGCCTGGTACGTGCCTGGTACGTGCCTTAAGCCTGGTACGTGCGCCGTTACAGGCGCACGTACGTGGCGGCGCGCGCGTCGAACGCGTGCGCGCACTGGAGAGCGCTCACTCTGGGGGAGCTGCAACGTGAATTGCGGCCAGTCTGCCTGTTGGAGTCATCATCATCATCAGCCTACTTTCCAGTTCAGGACCGGAGTAGTTCGCGCCAAAAGACGGAAAACGGAATGGAATGGATGCTTCATAAAAAGGAGGCCAATAGGCCCTCTTTTGGGATATGGGAAAAAGAGTAGGGGAAGATGGTTTATATGAATCTTTTCTCTGCACTGTGAACGTTGACTTAGCACGTCATGTCTGGATGCGCCCACGGATACGACGATCATCCGGGTGTCCGGCAAAAACCGTTAAAAAGACACGCAAACAGCGTATAGCAGTAAAGAAGTCTTCGACGATCGCTGTACGCTTTCGCCTTCCAACAACTTAACGAGAATTCAGGGTGTGAGAATTTTAAAATTTTGTTATGGTAAAAATAACTTGATTAAATGCACTCTGGAACTCCAGTCATGGCTAATATTTTGCCTAAACTACACGTGAAGTTTGATCTGCGCTGAATAATGTGGACATGAATAAGTGATTGCAGCCGCTAGCTTTGGCAATTATGGACGTTCTTACCTGTTTAATCTTCTTGTTCAACATTCTTCCAACTTTTTCTGACACAGACAGACAGACAGACAGAGAGACAGACAGACAGGCAGGCAGGTAGGCAGGCAGACAGGCAGGCAGGCAGGCAGGCAGGCAGGCAGGCAGGCAGGCAGGCAGGCAGGCAGGCAAGGTCACCAAAAACAATTTGCGGTTAGGTGGCACAGGACAGGTTATCGTGTATAAAAATTAAACGCAAGTGCCATAACAAAAGTTACACTTTTTATGGTGGTGCATCGATAGCTGTAGTCATTTCGGCGAGATCGGTCTACAGTTTCTCCCTTTGTGTGCAAGCATTACTAGTAGTAGGTCTCATGTATTGCGGTTGAACAAGCCATGCGGGCGTAACGCGACTCGTGTCTCATTTCAAGCTCAGAAGCCACAAAAAGACGTGTCTTCGGTACGCCCTCAGGGAAGAAGAGAATGAAGGAGTGTGAGTGATAGGTGTGTTTGTCGGCACGGAAGCATCATGCGAGTTCCAAGTGACAGTCACCTCTTAGGTGACAGACGCGACCTCTGCACTGGGGCCACACGTCGCAGAAGCGTTTGCCGAGCGCGCTCCTTCGCACGTACGTGCGGCGCGCGACACTTCTGTACACACGCGCATATCTTCTTCTCCCGTTACAGTCTGTAGGGCCGTCAGCAGCCCATTGTCCCCGCGAACGCAGCCACGCCTGACGGGCGCGGGGCCCGGAGACGTCGCCGCCGCCGGTGGCCGCGCGTGCGTGTGTGTTTTTGCAAGCCCGTCCAATAAGCCGCCTTTGCATCGACGCCGCTCGTATCGCGCGGGAACGGCCTATACGCAGACCGAGAAGTGTCTCGTAGCCTCAATCCTCGCGAGGACCTCTTTCCGGGTGGTCCTCTCGCGCGCGGCTTCGCGCTCTCATGCGGCAAGAATGCGGCGGACACGGGGGTTACACGGGCGAGCGTCGCTCGTACCGAAGCCGCTCCTTTCGGCGGCCCGCTCCGTTGCCGAGTGTTCCGTGATTGCCGCGATGTTTTCCCAGCGTGAGCGTAGGAATTGGGTGTGGGGTTCCCTTAATTGGGTCGTTACCAGCGGCGTACCCAATGTGCGCCCACATTCGAAGAGGCAGGGAGGAGGAAATTGTCGGTGTGTTAGGGCATGAACGTGAGGTATAGCGCACACTGCCGGCTTAGCGGTACGTGCTTGCTAAGAATGCGCTTGAAGGTGTGCAGTAGAGAGAGTGAGGGCGTAATGATCGCCCCCATGTGGTAGCCTCGTGGTTCAGTTCACCGCTATTGAGCTGAAATCACTGTTTTTCGGTGAGTGAAACTTCAGGCGTTCCCTAAATGCACATTCGAGGGGCCCAGGGTGTATGGAGGGAGGACAAAATGATTTCTGGCTGAAATTATCACACAAATGGAGGTCATGAAAAAAAAAAACAAAGTTGGAGGAATATACGCTGACGTTGTTCACCCATCACATGGCCTCCGCATGTGGCCGTACTTGGCAGGCGAAGTGACTGAAATGACGCGATGAGGATGTGAACTGCGTAGCCCTCCCGGCAAAGCCATTTGGCAGCCTTGAGCGAGAGTGTGGGAATGTAATCAGATCCCCGTGTGGTCAGCGGGTGGTCGGCGCGAACGATTGGCATCCTACCGGGGATGGCTTTGGCGCTGACTATTTTCGCGTTTCTGAAGTCGCGACTAGTCGGTGTGAGTGGAATATCGGGATACGGACATATCGGTACGGCGATCTGGCTGCGATAACTCAACGAAATGGGGCGGCCTTGTAAAACGGCAACCTTAAAGTTTTAAATAGGAACTTGAGACGTAATTATGGCGTGATGAATACAGTATTGACTTTTTAGTAAATTATGTGATTTAGGGCTACATTGTTATTCGCTTTGAGTCCACCGAACAGTGTAGATACGTGGACGAAATTGATTTTGCCTAGCTGGCTTCAGCCCTATAAGTAAATACTTATGCTTAATTAGGAACAACAAAGTCCGACTGACTTTGTATTTGACTGGCTTGGCATCTTCTTAGACGTTCCATAGCTGTGACTTTTAGGATACTTGCTCTTTACATGCCCTCGGAAAGCGAAAAGCGCGAATCTCAGAACAATCAACTGGTGTTGGGGTGAATGCTGTTTGGGTTAAACGAAGTGATAAATTTTGCTCAAGTTAACGGGAACCACAGCTTATTTATGTTCCAGTTATAGCGAAATGGGTGTATGTTTACACGACTACAAATTTTGGCTTCGCTTGAAAGTGTGTCTAATTTCATTCCCAAAACCGAGTGCCAATTTGTTTTAAATTACTGATGATAAGAAACGTTCCAAAATAAAAAGGAGTTAAACCTGTTTGCAGCTTCTGTCACTGCCACTGATGGTTATTGAGTTGCCGGAATTACTGGTAGGCGTTGACACATCAAAGAGACTCCTTGACGTGATGCCGCTCAAGACGTACGTAACCTTCGGTGCAGCTCAAGGTGGTGTTGCAGTGTTAAGAGTTAATAAATCGGTAGGGTAGGGGAGTACGTGACCGGGATGTTGTGGGAGCGAGCTAGTGAGTGAGTGAATGAGTGAGTGAGTGAGTGAGTGAGTAATGGTGTGAGCGAGTGAGTCAGTGAGTGAGTGATTGTGGGAGCAAGCTACTGAGTAATTGATTGGTTGATTGAGTGATTGCACAATGAGATTGATCGAAGGGCATGTAATGCGAAGGCAAGATAACCGTTGGTCATTAAGTGTTACAGAGTAGAGCCCTGCACGGGCCTGATTTTAAGGCCCGAGCCCGACCCGGGCCCGTAACACCTAGCCCGAACCCGGTCCGGGCCCGGGCATTCATAAGTCAGCCTGGCCCGAGCCCGGCCCGGGCCCGCCATCTCAAGCCCAGGCCCGGACCGGCCCGGTAATTTATTTTTGGCCTAGGGAGGGCCCGCGCGTGTGTGACCAGGCCCGGTCTTTGACGCTGAAGAAAGTTTGTTTATTATATTCCGAGCGATCAGACGGAGCATCTAGTCTGTACAAGCACGCCATGAACTGAAACGCAAAAAATTAGGATTTAAAAGTGCACGTCACCGTCTGCAGTTCACGCCACATCAGCGTAATATTAGCTCGTATTCTTACACGAGAGACACCATCACCTTTTATGACCTGCTAGCTAGACTCTTGTCAACTTCACGTGTTGTATCGGCCACAAGTTGGTATTGTTGCAATTTTTTGATCCGCATTTGAATCAACGAGTATGCACGCGCGTTGAAATACTTCACCTGCAGTGGTTGCTAAGCGGCGGTGTTTCTCTGGCATGCGAGTTTGATTCGCGGCCACGGCAGCCACATTTTAATTGGTGCAACATCTAAAACACACGTGTACACAACCAAAGGGTGCACAGCTCCAGGATGTCTGAATTAATTCCGTTCCCTCTTGGGCATTCCTTGTAATCGCATCTTTGGTATTTATACACCAAAACATAAAATCTTGATGTAGTACAAGAAATGTCATTAAAATTGCAGTATAGTGACCATTAGACCTAGCAAAACACGTTTTCAAAACAATGCGTACAACTAACAGCAAGAAGCGCACAAAAATGAACCAAGAATATTCATTTTGATGCTCTTTTCTACACTTCACGTCGGACCTATTAACGGCCATGCCTATGAATTGAAGCCTGAGCCCGGCCCGGGCCCACGGCGTCGAGCCCGAGCCCGGCCGGGCCCGCGGCATTGAGCCCGGGCCCATCCCGGGCCCGCCGATAATCGACTTCGGGCGGCCCGGCCCGGCCCGCGGGCCGGGTCGGGCCCGGGCTTTCGGGCCGGCCCGGGCCTGTGCAGGGCTCTATTACAGAGTGGATCCCTAGACAAGGCAAGCGTTGCAGGGTGCGGCAGAAAGTTAGATGGGCAGATGAGATCAAGAAGTTTGCGCGGATAAATTGGTCGCAGTTAGCGCAGGATCGGGGTAGTCGGAGAATAATGGGAGAGGCCTTTGCCCTGCAGTGGGCGTAGACAGGCTGGTGATTATGATGATGATTGAGTGAGTGTCTGAGTCAGTCAGTGAATGAATGAGTCAAGTCAGTGAGTCAATGGGTGAGTGAGTGAGTGAGTGAGTGAGTGAGTGAGTGAGTGAGTGAGTGAGTGAGTGAGTGAGTGAGTGAGTGAGTGAGTGAGTGAGTGAGTGAGTGAGTGAGTGAGTGAGTGAGTGAGTGAGTGAGTGAGTGAGTGAGTGAGTGAGTCTACGTCTCAGCCTAACTCAGTGAATTAGTTGGTGAGAACGTTTATTTTTGGTGAACCTAGATGCTGCCTCCTCAGGTGGCGCCCCTGGCCTGGGGCCTTATAGTCGGCGGCCACTGCCCCGGCAGGCATGGTCGAAGCTGACTCGCAATGGGGAGGTTGGTCATTCAGCCGGTCCTCTCACGAAGTGGAGCCAAAGTTGAGCATATAAGCCAGGTTCAAAATTTCTTGACATTTCCGGACCAATTACATATCTGTGAAACAAGACTGAGAGAGGCGCAGTTTAAAGAGTGAGGCAGAGGAGCAAGGTCTTGACGACTGCTCGCGGTGGCTGGCGATATTATTTAAAGAAATTTGTTTCCGACAACATTAGTAAAAATTTTCATACAATTCCGGCGGTTATCGCCGATTGCGTTATTGGAATAGGTTTGCTCGTGCCAAGCATCGCTATGTCGTAAAATGTGAGGATAATGGTTAAAACAATACGTAACGGAATCGCTTATCGAAGTTCCAATTCCGTGCAGCAGGGTACCCACGTTATCCTCGAAGGCAACGTTGGAGCACGCTGTACCATCGTCAACGATGTGTGATATAAATTTCGTTTTATAACGACGCACTTACTTATCCCTTCATTCTTATCAAACAGGCCGAAATTGTAGCGATCGATCTGTGATTCCGGCTGAGTCCGCGTGCATTGATTACACGTCCCACAGCGTGCCACGCCCCGCCACCTACCGAGCTTGCCGACGCCTACGTTGGCATGTCTAGGTAGGCCCGAAAGGCAGCGAGCTGTGAAGCAGCTACACGGATCCCGGGGCACCCGCTGTGCAGAGGGGTGCTCGTCGGTTGCGCTACGGTAGGCACGCGGGCCGCCAAAGCTCCTGTCTAATAGCGAACCTCTGCATATGTGTGTCTGTGCGCGGTTTGATCGGAACCGAGGTCGTCGGGGGCGACACTTTGATTTCCGGCCGAACTGCGGGACGTGCGGCATTACAAAGGCCGGATGGCTGCCGCCACAGTTGACAGGACCATCGCAACCCGGGAGCCCTTGGCAACGCTCGATTCGAGGGCTTGGGGCGAATTGTGAGATAATGCGCCGCTTCCTACGCTGCTGAGGAACAGAACAGAACATTTCCTGCATATTTTGAAACTACAGCTCCCGTTGTAGTGAAACAAAGAGATACATGTCTTCCGCCCGCACTTCAATTACGAAATTCATCGCCTATTTTATTCAAAGGGTCGTAACTGGGCTGAGTGCCTGTATTGCAGCCTGTGATTCTGCTGCATGCCTTGCGGGGAAGCAGCCTTCATGGTTACTGTACTCAGCAAAGTGAACGCATGTCCTTTTGTACGGCAATTTATAGCAGTACTTTTTGCGTTATCATTGTTGCTGCGAATGGAAACCGTTTATAAACTTTTTTATGGCTCGACTTGTGAGCTTGCATCAGAACGTGTTGATGCGAGAGCCTTAGTTACCTATGCCGGTCGGAAATCTGTCGTTGATGGCAGGAAAAAAGGCCGACTGCTTACGGGATCAAATATTGCTCAATGGTTGCTCGTAATGACGCCACATTTGTCAGGGGAGCTCCTACAATTAGAGCAAGGGATTGAGTAGAAAAGAAAATTCTGCATAATTTGCACTGGCTGGGATTCGTGCTAGAGTCCTCCAGAATGTGGGAAAAGCACGGAACCGGTTCACCACCACAGCTTTTTTTCTGTATTGCCTGCGACACAATACAGACATTCCGTCCGCAAGTTGACCATATACACTTCAGCCTTTCTTTGGCTGATTTTTCACATGCATACTCCTTCAGACATCCGAGTGCATCAAGAATTTTGTCCGTTGAAGAGGCTCTGGTTGGACCAAAGAACATCACGAATATATATGCTTTCCGTAAACGTTTCGCGCACAGGGGGAGCGTTCACATCTGCGTTATTCACAGCCACTTTCCCCAGGCTGTGGAGTTGAAGCCATGTCATCCCGTCATCAGGTACGCCACTTTCATTTTCTTCGGGTAAATACCGTACTCGACGAGTTCTAGGCACCTCCTTTTAGATACGAAGCACCTCATGCTCGGGCTTGTGTCCCTCCCTCCCTCGTTGTCGTTGTCCGCCGTCCGTACTCTACTACGCATGCGCGTCTCTTCAGCCCCGTCAGCGTTCGGCCTGACGACAGTGCAGACCACTATAAAAAAAATAGTTAGGCGGCGCCCAGTTTCGATCCCACGACTCTGGCCGCAACGGGAGGAACGTGGCGCTCTTTTCACTGCGCTACAAACCGAGACGGGAGCATGTGCTACGAACGCGCCTGATGTCCTTCACTCATTCAAACTACGTCAAGAAGCTACTGACACAACGAACGCACGCGAAGCTGAACATCAATGGAAACGACGAACTGAAAACTAATGGGAACTTCAGTCGACCCCATGGCTGCGTCGCATACTACTCAGGGCTCCCCTATGGGAAGATGGTGTAAATTTTTTAACTGTCATTTGTAACACATCCCCGTGAAGTACTGGACCCCAACGTTCCTGCACAGTCTACGATTTGTGGTCCAGCGAAAGAAAATCCTGTTCATTCATTCATGCACTGTCAAATTGTTCGTGTGCAATGGTTACATAAAAAGACGGTAACTTATGTTTAGTCAGAACTTTCCCGCAACAAATTATATGACAAGTGACGACATCGCCGACGAAATCAACGAAGCCCACTGCGCAGCCCAGATAGCAGGCGATTGCGCACGTAACCTGGCAGTGCCCTCCTCGCAGAGGACCACCTATTCTCCCCCTTCCACTCACCTATGACCACCGTTATTGTTACTACGCTACGCAACCTTTTAAATGCATGCCCACTCCCGTGCAATATGCAACCCCATTGCCATGCCGACTGCTTTGATTGATTGATTGGTTGATTGATTGATTGATTGATTGATTGATTGATTGATTGATTGATTGATTGATTGATTGATTGATTGATTGATTGATTGATTGATTGATTGATTGATTGATTGATTGATTGATTGATTGATTGAGTGATTGATTGTGGGGTTTAACGCGCCGACGCAACGCAGGCGATGAGGCGCGCCGTAGTGGAGGGCTCCGGATTAATTTTGACCACCAGGGGATCTTTAACGTGCGCCGAAATCTCGTACACACGGGCGTTTTTGCTTTTCGCCTCCATCAGAAAAGCGGCCGCCGCGGCCGGGAATCGAACCCGCGACCTGCCATGCCGACAGCCAGCTAGCCAGGGCAAGACTTACGTCGGCTCAACTAGCTACAACTATAAACAGGCTTTCGTCACAACATCAGCCTTGCCTCTCGACGCCCTTCAGCTCTTCCCCCCTCCACCGGACGCACTCACGATACATAGCACATCATCGACCACTGCGGAGGAGGTGGCCATCGCGTTTGCCTTAGTATAGTCGTCCACACGAGCGTTTCCAGATGGCGGAATACGGGACGAGATTGTGAAAAATGTAATGAAATTTTGGAGTTGCTGGTGTTGAGATGCCGGTACGGCTACTGGTGAAAATATTGCGCGACTGCTTTAAACTACAGTTTCTTTTGCCTGAATGGAAGCTTTTTCAGCTCCTAAACACCAAGAGCCACTGACATTATTGGGATGCAAGCGAATTTCTAGTGTGTTCGATAAGTATTTTGCGATTACACCACTGCTTGAAAGTTATGAAAACGCCAGTGTGATGATTTTGTATTTCGGACGAACTGCAGGGAATAACATCCTCGGGAATACTTTACGCAGGACCCACCATCAGCATTCCCCCTCTAATAAATAAAATTTGTGACAGCTAGAAACGCTGTGTATTTCATGTTGATTGTGCAATAACAAGCCAGTTGTTGAATCCTCACATATTAACTTGACAGAAATATACATTGCAGCAGACCTTGTTCGAATATAAACATAGGAGAAAAGAACAGCGAGGGCGGCAAATGTCTGTACGAGTATGCCAAAATAAAATGGAGTGCTCTGTAGAATTAATCAGCACCAGCGTTGCACGGAGGTCATCACCATCATTAACGCCTTCACCATTGCGCCATCGGCACGCACTCGCGCTAGGTCGTCTTCTCATCCGCCATTGAACCATCCGACCCCTCGGTCACTCACTCCCTTGTCTAAAGGCCTCTTTCGTCCTCAGTGGTTCAATGAAAAGACATTGCGACGGATATGAATAAGAAATTTCATTTCACTTCTCAAAAACATTTTTTTTCTGATTTAATTTTCTTTGCTGATTTGCAGATGTATTTAAGTAACCACATCCGTTTTTTTAATGATAGATGTCATCAAGCCACCCCTTCGTTATAGGATCGATGATGGTGTGCTATAAGCAACAAAACAATCTTCAAGGCTCTGTTTTGATGAACTGCATGCACAGAAATGATACAGACGCAGGAAATACGTTGTAGCAGGCGTATGCTAGTGAATTCTGGTGAAATATTGACGAGGGGCGGGTGCAGAAGTATCTTTCTCTTTCCAATCTGGCAACGCTGTCGCTGTTCCACACCCAGATTCGGCCTTTCGGACTCTCCCCAATCTCCTTAAAATCCATTCCCATAGAGCACTCTCGCACCCAGTGGCCCTGCTCTGGACTCCGGCCCCCACAGGCAGAGGGGCCCACCGTTCAGCTCGAGCTCTTGTCACCTAAACCGGCCCCCCTTTTTTTGATCCCACATACAGCCCCGCTTTAAATATATGGTGCTGTTCCTTCTCCTTTTCCTCCCTCAAACTTGATTGGTTGAGTGTGTACGACACAGGACTCCGACCAGTTGTGATCTGTTGATTTATGTGAATTTCCCTTTACCCGCATCAAGTGAGTATAGCATAATCACTGACTTCCATTAAGGGACGGCGAGGACAAATTTTTGTTTGCAGTGTATTCTGTGAGGTCTACTTGACTTCATGAACTTTGCAAGAACTTGATCAGAAGAGCTTAGCTTTACTGAACTGAGCAGTGAGTTTGAGTATATCGAAATGTCTTCTAAGAACAGTACCTTCGGCGAAAAGGAATGGCCGGCGCTCATATAAGGCGTCAACCACTCCTATTTTTTCGTCATGTAATAAATAAAGAAGAAAGACTCCGACCCGTGTACATCCACAGCAGCTGCAAAATATGTTGGCGCACACAATAGGGGGTTTATAAATAGGTGGCCCCGACACTCTATGGTCCCCAAGCGCCTTGGGTCCCGTAGCGCATGCGCAGAACCCAAGCCGTCCATGGTGTTGTGGGTTTGCGTTTAACGCGCACGCTATTTTGCCGAAATAGCGGGCGCCCCAAAGCTGTCCCCTAGAGGAGCTTGCGTTTCTTGCGCCGCTCTCGCAGGCAACGAGACTACGCGTGACCATGGCTGAAACGAAACCTGCAGCTCGTTTCTTGATCCACGCGATCAACTACAACGATCGCCGAGATGAATTTGTAGATTTCGCCCGTCGTTCTCAAGAAATTGATACAGCAGGCAATCGTGAAGCGTTTTCTGCCCTCGGAAACGGTCCGCGCAAACACGCGGGGTGCGCCTAACCACTCGGCCCACGAAGCTGAAGCTGCAAAGTACCGCTATATCCACTCCACAGTTCAACAGTAATGTTTTCGCATTCACTGCATAAAGAATGCTTAGGTGACCTAGAGTTCTGACTGCGCAAAAAACACATTAAATGTAGAATGCGAGTTTCCAATGGCATATGCGCGAAATTTAAATTTATAATACGAGCTGGCTGGGGGCCGCGAAATAAAAGACGACTCGCTCCCAGGGAATCTTCACGAAGTCCCTTTGCAAAAAAAGAGAAATAAAGAAGGAACTGTGATTCATTATGGTTTCTCCATTCTACCGTGTGAGTAAATTTCTGCCCTATCTATGTTAAAAATTTTTGGGTGTTTCCGCTCCATGTCTTGTATTTCCACACAAGCTGAAACATTATGCAAAATATTAAAGCCGTTCCACTCAATGTGAAAGCTGTCGGAAGTGCAGAGCAGTGATTCTTCATAATGGGCTGTAGCGTGGTTATCCGCTCACTGCTACCACCCAATGAAAATTCAAATTCCCGCCTCCGCTGTGCCCGCGCGCCCCCTGCCCGAAACAGCGCAAGCGGGAGTTCTGTTCTTTTTCTGCTTACTTTTCCTCCTGCACGTGCCAGCATTGCATTGCCACTTGCGTTGCCCTTACTATCGTAAAAACCAACCCAACGAGCGTTCTTAACTAAACGAACGTGGGCGCTGACGGTTAATTACGCATATTTTTGCCTCAAATGTACCTGCAGTTTTCTTTGGGCTAAACAACGCGGAGATGTATTGCAAGCGCCAGCGGCTCACGAATTTCGAATGCTTATGACTATATAAACTCCTTCGTTTTCGAAGCCTCTGGGTTACGCCGCAACGAAGTCGCTACGACGGAACGCGGGTCCAGTGAGCGAGCTACGATAACAAGGCAAGCCCCTAAAGTGTTCTGCACTTAAAGCCCAATATCGAAGATTGTGGAAATCTGTACTGCCACACCGTTCGAAACAGCGTACCGCCGGCACCCACATTTTTCTTTAATGGGTACAGGCGTCCCCGGTCTAGTGCGGATTCTTGAAAGGAGAGTTCACGTCTGGAAAGCTGCCTTTACCCTTGCGAGGGGCCCCTCATCCTTGTCCATCTGGCGGCGCCCCTGGACATCATGCCGCCTTGCGCAATTGCCGAGGGTGAAAGAGCCTGGCGGCATGTCCTGCCACAGTCGATTGCGAGTTGAGCGTCCATCATGGCTGTGGAAGGCACCATGTGCATTTGTGTGCCTTGGTGGCGCCAGGCCCAGTAAAATAGGTACAAGGGACTCCCCGGCGTACCACTCCACCCTTGTACGGGACTACACCACTTGGGAAGTTCACCGGGCTTGCACGGGAAGTCGCCCCTATGAAAAGGAGCGGCTGCCGAAAACTTGCTGCGTGAAGGTGGCATGAAGGGTAGACTTACCCAAGTCCAGCCACCCCTATTCATTCCGCGTATCCGGTGGTACATGAATTCGAACCCGGTACCTCCCGCATACGAGGCGAGTGCTGTGCCTTCGAGCCATCGCTGCGGTTAAAACTTACGACCCCTTCAGCGGGGGCATTTCCCGACTAATTCAGGTAACTTCCTAAGCACGAGATCCCCAGTTCAGGGGGTGCTTGTACCATTTTGTTCTGGTTAGTGCCCAGCGGTACCGAAGTACCTACCACCATCTTGTAACCAATGATAAGGTCCGTAGTGGTATTGCGGTTTCCAGGATCCCCCGCATGGTAGGCGCTGGTACCCATTTTTATTCTGGAGAGTTACCATCAGCTCAATTCTGGGAGCAGGAGCCTTCTAGGTCTGCATCAGCGGTAGGACGTTTCCAAGCCCCTTGCCTTCTGCCGAGACACTACGGGGAAAGGGCACTCCAACCCTTTCAACTGGTGGGAGCCAAGCGGTCCCTCACCCCGCACGAAGGGGTTCGAAGGACCTCCCGCATGGTCTTCCACGGCTGCTTGTGGTCAAGCTTCAGGCGTTAATTCCCACGTTCAAGGCATCCAGAGGCTGCAGGATCTGGAACGCACCTGGATTAGACAACAATGCTTCAATAGGAGGCACCTAGGCCTCCGGTAACAAACAATGGCGAGTGCTCATACCCCGGGGATGCCTGGTGTTCGGCATTGACCGTAGCGCCCCTAGAAAATGTGGGGTCGGATAGATACACGAGCGTGCCTTTGGACAAAGCATGCGGTTGGTCAGCACTCTCCATGCTGGGGTATCTAGCGGAGAATCGTTCTGTGCGATCCTATACTCGTCAGAAGGCCGTTAGACAGAAAGAAGGGCATTGTAACTACAAAAAATGGAGTGACTGCTCATTAGAAGATGCGTTTCGGGTATGTTGTATGGACAATTTGTAGTTCAAAAATGCTATTTGTTGTTTGTACATTTTTCATTCAACACGTCATCAAGCCCCACAAAGAGGGAAATATTTTTATCTCCTCACTGGGAGATTTTTAGACAAGTTGATGTAGTTCTTAATATTAGTACATCAGAACTGCAGTAAAGACGTACGTAACAGAACAGTTCAACGGACTGTGTTCTCTATGGTGTTTCGTGATCATCATTGTTAGCAGAATAAAAAATTGGCACTCTGCAGGTGGCCGCTGCAAAGTGCCGGAAGGAGAGCTGATCTTGCGAACTGAACAGGCAACGCAGGCCACATTAGCTGCACTCACCAGTGGCGGCCGTCCCTGGTGTCGCATTCCACCAGAATGAGCCAGCTACGAGGAAGGCACGTTGGCTGGCGCATGATTTAACCCGCTGCCGGTTGTCCTCAGTGCCCAGAGGTTCTCCCTCCACTGCGGGAATACGGCCCCTGCAGGAGAGGGAAGAGGGATTCTCCACACGTCGAAGCTTATGCATAGAAACTCGTGATTCTGCCAGGTTCGCAGTCCACCAAACGGTGTGCCTCCCCACGGCTCCTCCTGTTCGAACCGACAGGGGTACCCGTTGGCACTAGCGGTACTAGCGGTTTCCCGCTGTGCCACTCAACCATCTGCCCGGATGGCCTGGTGCGCAAACGCCCCTGACTGTCCTTAAGGGAAACGAGCTGTGCCGAGGCACATCCAAGCCCGCCACACTCACGAGCTTCGATGTACAAGCTCCCCCGCCCTCTCTATTCAAGAGAAGCTAACGCTCTGCAGGAGCCGTATACCCCGCGAAGAGCCAGCAGGCAACCCACGGACACAAGAGGCGCCATCTACACACTCAGACTTCTTCCGCAGCTCGTCTAGCTCAATTCCAGTGGACGGCGCCTGCAACACTTGTGGTGGCGACCGTCACTGGAAGCCAGCTGCAAAGGCCCCGCTCTCCTGCCCAAACCGACAAGACCAGCTCTCCTCCCAGGAAGCACCGCATTAGGGGACTTCTGCCCGAGAAGCCACTCAGAGGACTTGCCCAAGAGTGGCCAAGCGGGACTTCTGCCCGGTGTGCCACGCAGAGGACCTGCCCATGCGCGGCACAGCAGGGCTTCTGCCTGGAGCTCCATCCAGAGGACTTGCCCAAGGACGGAACAACAGGACTTCTGCCCAAGACACCGCTCAGAGGACTTGCCCAAGAGCGGCGTAGTGGGACTTTTGCCCGAATGCCGGCCAGAGCACTTCCCTAGGCCAGCGAAACGGGACTTTTGCCCCTAATGCGAGCAGTTCGGAGGACCAGCCCAAGAACAGCTCGGTGCTTCCATAGTTACCTATGATGTTAGGTACGTTATATATTTTTCGCGAATGGTGTGGTGGAGCACCTGGTGGCTACACTCCCACTGCCACCATGGCCTGTATCACCAATGCACTCAGCCACAACATCCGATGACGAAGCACTGGCGGCATTTTAGGAAGAGCAGCCACAGGAAGCATCGTTGCATTAAAGCGCAGAGAACTGGTGTAGTACGCGAAGTGGTGCGGTCTTGAATGAGAGAGAATAAGCTTTTCTTATTTAGAAAAAAATTCAATTGCAGTCTTCGGGGTTGGCTTCCTCAGTACAGGACACCTTGCGTTCAGGCCGCATCAACAGCCCTCTCCACCAGCTGGCGCTGATCCTCGAGGATGGAGTTGGCCAAGGCACTGTGCCAATGCTCACAGGTGGAATAGAGGACAAAGAGAAATAAACGACCCTATGAAGCAAAAACAAACAAAATATGAATATGCCTATAAAGCAGTTAACCTTGGAAAAGAGTTCTTAATCCAGGGCCCCTTGAGACCGTCCGGCCTTTTGGGCTCTCTTCCCCAGCCAAAGCTGATCGTGAGGGTCCGATTTAGAAACTGCTCTCTCTCAGTGATCAGGGGAAGGGAAGTGTAGGGGCGTAGGTTGGGGTATCACAGGCGCATATAATATGGTAGGGGTGCCCGGAGCCTCGTAGCAGTGGCATTGCGAGGAGTACAGGGTGGGAGCCAGAATATGGGCTCTAGTTGCGTGGGGAAAGGTGTTGGTTTGGATACCTCGAATGTTGCGTTATTGTTCTTTTGGGAGGTTTTTGTGTGGATGAGGGTACATTGTTCGCTGCAGGCGGTAGTACCTCACAATGTCTTTTAAGTACAAGAAGTTCCTGCTCGCCTAACTCCTGAATCAGATCTCGGGCATGCTGATGGCCAGCAGTGTTGCCGGGCACGTCGGCATGGGCTGGAGCCCAGATAATCCTTACGCGGTGTTGTGGAGGATGCTGCAATGGAATTTGTGTGGCGGGCGGTGAGATGAAGCCGCTAGAGAAAGCTATACATGCTAGTTTGACGTCCGTGATAGTGATCTCTGCAGGGGTTTGGGTAATTGCTGGGGCAACGGCCACTACTTCTGCCTGTAGTGCACGGGTGGAACGAATTGATGCGCTTGTAGGAAGGCTTGAGCTGTCGTAGCTCTCCTTTCGGGGTAGGAGCTAGGCTGCTCTGTGTATGCTGTGGTGGCGTTGTGGCCGTAGCGTTTGAAGATAGCTTCCGCTCTGGCGTCTCTGCGGTGTCAGATGCATGTTCCGGGGCAGTGGGGCCACATCAATGAATTGGCGAATCTCATGCGGAATCTCAGTCGCATCGGCCGGCGGTGTTGAATCGGTGAGCGCAAGCACAGTAGGTCAGAATTGTTCTGCCGGTTGAAGTCGAGCTGAGGCGTAATAATTGGTTCATATGATGAGCTTCGAAAAGTTCATCCAAGGTATTATAAACACCCAAATGTAGAAGTTTCTGCATCGAGGTGCTGACGGGTATCCCAAAGCCAGCTTGCATGCATTGCGTACGATAGTTTCTACCTTGTCCTTTGAGAGAACAGCTTGTGACGGGGAAGTGGGACTTGGTTACAACCTTTTACAATGTGATAGGGTGTCCCGGGGGCATCGCAGATCGCAGAAGCGGCACTGCGAAGGGAAACATGTAGGAGTGACTTCTGGTGGCCGCGAAGATTCATGGTGCTGGACACCACAAGCGCGAAGGTTCCGGTTTCGATTCCCGGCCGTAACGCCTGCTTTTCTGTGGTGAGAGGCACAAAGAAGCGCTGCTGTGTCGACATTTCCTTGCACAAGAAGGGTCTGTAGGGGTTCGATTTTGTAAGTATCCTTTTTCAGATACTGTTCTTTTAACCAGAACGTCTGTCGAAATAAGCCGGGCTAGAGCAGGATGGCGGAGCGGAGGACAATAATAACGTGCTAACGTCCCGGAAGTATTCACCCAATGACGCAGTATTTGCCATACTCATGTAGAATGCATTTACTTTTGACCCGTTTTGCATTTACCCCGTTTGCGACGACTTTGAGGCGGCTTTCGCTCCATGACTGCCGAGGAGCAAGTGTTGTGTGCGCTGCGGTTTTAGGCGACGAGAACCTTCCACGGAAGCGTTGGTAGCGAACGCACCGGCGACCGACCTCAGTCGACAGCGTAAGAATATCTTACACCGTGGTCGACAGTCAGCCTTTGTGTGCGCAATAGGATTACTGCTGACATGTTTCTTGCTTTTTAGGTGGTTCGCCGGACATGGCTTCCGCAGGTTCTACCATGAGTTTATCCGTCTGCAGCCGGAGCGTGCGCTTCAGTCACGACCGCTCTGTGGAAACGATGTTTCCATCAAATGCCCGTGCTTCAGTTATCGACTGCTAGCAAAACTTTCCAATAAGGTGTTGCATGACCGTGCGCTTCATTGATCGTCAGCGCGCAGACGATTTCTCTTGGGGCGTTGCGTGCCATACCATTCTTGCGAAAACTTTACTTGCAGGATAGTATGTAGTCAACGATGTGTGTCTTTTATCGGAGGTGATCTTGAGGCATTTTATTGGGTTTTGTCCAGCGTCTTTGTCGTCTGGAAGCAAGCGGATCATGCAATGCTTGCTAAGAAAAAAATTGTGACCAAAAAAACAGCATGACGCCAGAAGGAGGGTGAAGTTATAGAGTTCATAAAAAAAATACTGTAGAGAGCTTCGTCGAACAGAGCTGTGAAGAGCAAAGTGAAATAAAGAAAACAAATTTGAAAATCTGTGGTTGTTGCTATTCCTTTCTTCGTACCACATGCCAATTGAGTGACTTTCCCGCAATTGAGAGCTTTGAGGAGCGAATGGGCTCGGTTTTGAAAATTCACAAAACTGTGAATTGGAAAAGTTAAAGGTGCAGAAAATGCTTGCCGCGTGACACGTGAGCGTGATGGCAGATGAGAAGGGCAGGTGCACACCAGCCGCACAGAAGCCCGACTACGGGGAAACTGTGCTGTGTGCGACTCTTCTTGCTGACGAGTTCACCACGAAATGAAAGAGAAGAAACTGATATTAACACGGTGTAGCAGAAAAAAAGCCGGTCGAGGTAATGCCAAAATTCATGGCGGAAGACAAAAAATAAAAACAAGGAAAAATACGCAAGTGGAATATATAAGAACTATCGCAAAGTCAATAAGCATCGCAAGTGCAATGTATCAGTTGTTATTTAACATCGCCAAGCTTTCTCCTTCAAATCACGTAAGCAGACTGAAGTGTCCCTAGAAAATTTCGTATCTGAAAGCGGGCGGAGGGTTCCGATAACACCAAGCAGCAATTACTTTGAATGTGGGGGGTTTCCTTCACCCGCTTTCTTTTTTTGCCCGTCGGCCTTAGTCACGTGATTGCATTGTCTTCCACCGACGGCAGAAATTGGCAGAAACTGCTTCTTAGGACAGCGAATTTCAAATAAAAATCTCATACGAACGCCTAAAATAATAGAACGCATTATCTTCGTAGTGAAATAGAGAATAAAAAATTCCGCCACCTTCCCACGAGGGGAACGCTGGCGTGATGCAAGGCATCTCACGGGGTTCAATTTGCGTTTCCGTTATGTTGGTTACCCAAATGTGGTTGAAGTGTAGTGAACCTTAAATGATGCTCAATCCCACGTAGAGTTCCGAGTACGTAAAGACCGTCTTCATCGGAAGATTCAACGGAGTCGTCGTCGTCAAGCTAAGCACGAGCAAAGTCAAGCGGAGTCGAGCAACCGTGTCAAGCGAAAGCACGCGCTTAACTGAACGGGCGCCGAACACTCGCCGCTTTATATGCGCGCTTCAAGGAGAGGAGACAGCGGAGGAAAGTTGCGCATGCGCACACATGCGCGGCGCCGGAGCACATGCGAACGTAGACGAACCACGCCAGCTGTTGTTATGATAATGAGCCGGAGAGAGCGCATAACGCATAGCTGTCGGAGAGAAGAAGGTAGGAGAGTCTGCGCATGCGTAATGAGGAGTGCGGACTACGCCGGTCAACGCGGGACAGGCCGAGTGTAAGAGATGCCTTGTATCTAATAAAATAAAAGCGCGATAAAGTAATGTAGTTGGATTTGCTTGCCCTCAGTAACCACTAGTGTAGCAGTGAAGCGACAGAACGCAGTGAAAGATGCGCAACGCCCTAGTCACGCCTCCTTGGAACGCGCTGCCGTGGACCGGTTACGTCATCCCAATAATCAGCAGATAGCATGAATTGCATTTTTACAGCGCTTGAACTCCGCCTCGAAATATTATCATTACGTTACGTGGGTGTAGCTAGAGCTCGTTTTCCCCGAGTTCCGCTCAATCTCGGGCCTTCTTGTATATATAGTCCCCCAGATCAACCAATTAGTGCGCTAAGGTCTGCAAATTTGATGCGTGGCGAGGGTCAGCACATGATTTCGGTATGTACGGGACCTGCGCAGGAAAATAGCGCGGGGCGTGCATCACGTTTTGCTTTGCGCGATGTTTATCTGCCGAGAGGCAGCGAAAACGTTATAAATAGACATTAGATTTTAGTACTTCGGATTGGGATGTTAACGTACTACTATAAGTACGAACTCCAAGGTAGCATAAAGAAGATTTTTTTACACAATGGCCAATTTCACAAATAGATCTGAACTGCTTGATAAAAAGTTTCTTCAGCGTATTAAATAGGCCCGCCGAGCATGCAGTAAATCCCCAGAAAGAAAGGCACAACAGGCGGGGATATATGACACCACTGCCGCCTTAAGATATTCTTGCGTTAACGACACTCCCCACATTTAAACTGTATGACCCCCCCCCCCCCCTTCCCACCCCTTTTCTAAAATGTTTTCTAACGACTTTAGAAAAGAGCTGCAAGAACAGGACAAAAGGTAAAGGCTTTTTATAGATAGCGTATGGCCTAAGCTTTTATAGAATTGCGCTGAATTTCCGCGTATGGTTCATGTACAGCGCAATTACATAAGGTTGAACCTAAGCTGGATGTGCCTGTATCTTAAGATACGGCAACTTTGGGACATCTTCATTTTCCTCGCTTTCCTGTGAAATAAAAAAAAATGGCGCAGCAGAGCTGACGGCCCCTCTCCCTTCGCCGGAGACCTGGCTGATGCACCTTACATGTATTTCCCAAATTGCCGCTGAAAGTTCTCCATGACTTGCAGGGCCGTATTGCTTCGTCTGCATGGCTTTCACATCTCTCCCAAAGTGGACCGCGTTATCATGCGCCAGAACCCACGGCAAAATCCAAAGCCAACGCCCGCGTTACGAACGCAAAGAAAATGCTTCGCGCCTGGAATGCGGTGGCAGTTCAATCGGACAGACGCCGGTTCCATAACGCTAGCGACCCAGGTTCGACTGCGAACACGGCAAG
This sequence comes from Haemaphysalis longicornis, assembly GCF_048455015.1. Lineage (NCBI taxonomy): Eukaryota > Metazoa > Arthropoda > Arachnida > Ixodida > Ixodidae > Haemaphysalis > Haemaphysalis longicornis. Next base: position 138,719,922 of record NW_027526295.1, on the reverse strand, counting down.
CGTTTTTTTTTTTTTTTCTTTCCAATTGGCTGCACGTATTACTGTTTCCCGTCGCTGCTAACCCCGTTCCCCTCAGGCCTTTGGGGCGGCCCAATGGTTAGGTTGCCAGTTTCACGGTGCAAAGGTCTTGGGTTAATTTCTCTGGACCTCCCTAACCACTTGTTTTTAAAGCAAAGCTTAACTATTTTCGTCCAGCGGTTTCGCAGAGGACGCGCAAGGTAACCTTTCGACCGGAGAGAGAGAGAATCAACTTTTACTGAGCCCTTTAAAGAAGGCGTGTGCGCGCAGGCACCAGATGGGTTGGTTCCCTAGTCACGGGACCCGTATGTGTCCAGCAGCTCCTGGCCCCTGGCCACAAGTCCGTACTGAGTGGCGAAGTCGGGGCTGGACAGCAAGGTCTCCCATCGCTCGAGGGGGTTGAGGATAGGGGTGGGGGGAAGGTAAGGTGGGGGGATCTTGAGTTCCTATGATGTGCGCGAGAGTGCCTCTCTTCTCCTTGCAGAATGGGCACGAGCTGTCGTGCTCAGCCGGGTACATCGTGTTCAGGAGCACGAGATGGGCTAGCGACCCCGCTGGCATGCGATGAACGATCGTCTGCTGTCGTCTGTCCAGCTGCGGATGGAGACCGGGAAGCCTACATCGCTCGTTTCGGTACAATTGGACTATGCCTTTGTAGCTCGTGGCGGGGTGCGGTAGCTGGTCTTGGGCCCAGATTGACATTTCTTGGGCGTGGTGGTCGGCAAGGAGGTTTTCTTCCACCTGCGAGTGAGCCGGGACTCACACGAGCTTGATCGCTCGTCCCGGTGGTCTTCGTTTGTTTAGAATGGATAGTGCTGCGGGAGACACTCTCCCCCTCCGGTAGCGCGCGTACGCCGCCTTGGAGTCGGTTACCACGGTCTTCGCCTCCGGCGTAGCCAGGGCGAGGGCCACGGCCACCTCTTCTGCTTCGGCCGGGTCCGTTGTGCGCACCGATGCACTAGTGATCAGCTTGTCGATGGTTGCGACGACCGCCCTTGCCTTCATGCGGTGTTTCGGTAGCGAAGCGTCGACGTAGAGTACCCGAGGGTTCTCTTCCAGCTGCCAGGCCAAAGCTTTGGCCCGCGCCGATCGCCTCTCGTCGTGCTTTCCCGCTTGCATGTTACGGGGGAGGGGTTTAGTCTCAATTGATTCTTGCCACTCCTTGGGGACCGCCACCGTCTTTGGCTGTCGAGTGGCAAGAATCAGACACACCCCCGGCGACACTCCCTTCGCAGCGCATCGCGTGATTCGCCGGGCCCGCTGTTGGCGCTGCGCCCCAGGCCCGTCATTTTGCGACTTTGCGGCGGCGGCCGCTACGGGAGCGGCCGCTCAGCTGATCAACAACCGACCAAAACCGCCGCCTTCCACGCATGCGCCGCGGCTGGTTCGTCTCGCGATATGCGCCTCATCTTGAGCCACGTTCGCCGTGAAAGAGGAACGCCCAGTGCGCCGAGAATGAAAGCGAGGCCGGGCCTCCTTCTGTGAGCGTTGCACGAGACCAAACGGCTTTGAGCCGTGGTCGGCAGTACAGCTACATCAAAGGTTAACCAAGCGAAACCAAGACTCAACCAGACTAAGCCAAGCTTTTGTTTTGCATGTCCAAGGTTAGCTGAACTAAGCCGCAACAATTTTTTTTTTCTTGAGGCTTCGGCGTTTTTTGGTGCGACAGACGGAAGAGGCTCGGCCTAAATAGCTCTGCTGTTAGAATAGTCTACTTGGGTTATTTGCTTATTCCGAACGCCTGATAATTTGGTTGACAAGCAATAAACAGAATCCGCCTACCCTCTACTTAAGGGTGTGCCGCCCAAGCACAGAATGGATTCCAGTTCCGTGTTTTCCAAGGCTATGTGTTAATTTTTGATAGCTAGGTAATATGTCATTGCACTACATTTCTAGGGAGACATTAAACACTGCCTTTTCATGCATAAACTCGATTCCTGCAACTATCAGCCTCAACTAAAAAGATTGTGAATAATGTAAGATTTAGCAAGTTGGGAGGCTGGCTTCAAAATTCACGGTTAGTCATTCATATAGGTTCAAAAACTTTTGGGCCTCCCTACCGTGTGATACTGTTTCTCATTTCATCAACCTCAAAATTTTCATTAACACGCCGTGAGTTATTTTGTGTATGTGCCGAACTGTTTCCCTAGTCTCTGCTTGAGCATTTGATCGAGGCTCACGTCCTTTTCCTGCAGCGCTTTCCAAACGACGTAGCTTCACTGCATGAGCCCCTCCCAGGCTACCGCCGTGTTGGGCGGGTGTTTCAGGAATCGAGCCTGCCGATGTCAACACTCCGCTGCTGCGTTCAGACGCGTGTAATAATTACCGCCATCTAAGGTCGTTCAGTGACTATAAAATGTGCAAGACGTGCGGCTGCGTCCCGACTTCAGTTTACGGAGAATTTATATCGTGAGGGCCGGGCCAGCCTACGGCTTGTTTCCGTGCTGCCGATTCGGCCTGCTCTCCGGTGGCCAGAGAACTCTGCAGCATATAATGTTAGCACGATTAGCACACTTGTGGCGAAGTCAGCTGCAAACAATTATTCGTTGCAATGAATGTACGAACGTCTACGCTCACCTTTGTTGGAGTTCTGAGCTGGCTCCGTTTCTACTGCGTCGACAGTCGCCCACCGAGAATTCTTGTACCTACACTGTACGACAACAAAACCGGCATGGCACGCGGAGTTTGTCTATTTTCCGCGCAGCTCAGGTCATCGAGAATCTACCCCAGCAAAACAGTACGACCATACTTCGGCCGCACCAAAATATTCCAGAATTATTTGATTTCCCCGAACTCTGTTGAACAGTGGAATCGCTTGCCGGGCTCGGTTAGGGAAAGTATTAGTGTTAGTGCCTTTAAAAGTGCTTTGATTGGTCATCTTTTGTAACCCTGTCCTGCTTGAGCAGCGATGCTACCTAGAGTATTTCTAAATAAATTAATTAATAAATTATGAAGATGCATTATTTTTTGTTACTTCTCTCGCCTTCACCAAAGTCGCTTAGGGCATGCGCAGTACATACGGATCATTCACTTGCAATATGCATAGAAGCAGGCAGTCTGGTGTCAACGACTGTACGTGGATGTATCTAGGCTATGGAAAGTGAGAACAATGGAGTGCTTGTTTGCGTGCGTGTGCGCTGCCTGTATTAGCTGGCCGTATGAGAGTCACAATAAACGTGGCTCTGACTCAGCCCGTGGCGGCTCACACCAGTGACACGGAACCAATGCTCGTGTCGGGTCTATCCGGACGCGCATAGACGGAGACGATGTTCCTTGGGGAATGGTACATGGTGGGGGTGGTTGCGATTTGCGGGAAAGGAAAAGGAAAAAAAGTCCCAATCATGGGATCGGCCAAACATCGGTGATAGGAATAAAGATCTTATATAACTGCAGGGTCGTGCATACTCCGGCGTAATTTTTCCCTTTATCGTCCTTTCTTCTGCGAACATTCCGTCTACGCAGTTTTAAAGAGAAACTTTCTATGGCAAGGGTTCCGTACATTTTTAAGTGCATAGCACTTTAGGGGCTCGCCTTGTCGTTGTAGCTCGCTCGCTCAACCCAAGTAGATCGATTGACTGATTGTATGATTTGACGCTTCGACGCAACGCAGACGATGAGGCGCGCCGTAGTGGAGGGCCCTGGATGAATTTTGATCCCCTGGGAATCTAAAACGTGCGCCGAAATCTCGTACACACGGGCGTTTTTGCTTTTCGCCTCCATCAGGAAAGCGGCCGCCGCGGCCAGGAATCGAACCTGCGACCTTGGGCTCAGCAGCGCAACGCCTTAGCCACTGAGCCACTGCGGCCGGTGGACCCAAGTAGAGCCGCTCAGCATTCCGTCGTAGCAGCTGTCGTCGCGGCGTTTATGTAGTCGTAAGCGTTCCAAACTCTTGAACCGCTGGTGCTTGTCATACATCTCCACGTTGTTTAGTTTAGCGCAAACAACACTGCAGGTACATTTGAGGCAAAATATGCGTAACAAGCCCGCAGCGCCCGCGTTCATTTAGTTAGGAACGCTGGTTGGGTTGGTTTTTCAAGCGAAAAAAGTGGCCGTGCAACGCCGGCACGTATGGGAGGAAAAGCAAGCGCAAAAAGAACACACCTCCCGCTGTCGCAGTTTCAGGCCGGGGGCGCGTGAGCACTGCGAAGGAGGGAAATTTGAATTGCATTGGGTGGTAGCAGTGAACGGATAACGGCGCTACAGCCCATTATGGCGAATCACTGCTCTGCACTTTCTACAGCTTTCACATGGAGGGCAACGGCTTTAATTTTTGTTATTTGTGCTCGAGAAGAAATCGCCTCGCTGCAAAGTACACTGTATCACGAATGCTAAACAGAAAACGGCTGTACATAGCTCTCCTGTTATTAATATTCCACTGTTCCACTGCTAAACAGGTTGAATACGCATCCGCAATGTGAAATCTAGGCCATGCTGCACTAACACCCACAGTCGAAGCCAAACAAAACCGGTCAGCTCGTTTAATCTTGACTATCATCGTACAGCCAGCGTAACTGTCATCAAAGCGACGTTACATCTTCCATTGCTTGCTACCCGCCGGAAGCAGTCTCGAATTCTTCTTTTCCATAAGGTATTCTATCACAATCCCTCTTTGCGTTCGCTTTGGATTGAACCTGCGCGATTCATAACATCTCAACGAGATCATTCACAAACGGTCAACGTGCCTCGCTGTTACACATCAGCGTACCAACAGTCCTTCTTTCCCAGAACCCGCAATGAGTGGAATTGTCTACCAGCCGCCCGAACAAGCATAGCCGAGTCCATACTATTCAAAAATGCATCGTCAAACCTGGTGTAGTTGTTTCATATATCATGCACTTCTTTTTCTTCTTTATTTCTCTTGCTGTCAATTGTTCTTTAATTTTGCATCTGATTCATAGGGTACCTTTTGTGTATATTTATTGTATTTTGCCCCTCCCCTCTGCAATGTACTTCGATGTACCCTGAGATTATTATCAATCAATAAATAGATCAATAAACATCCTTTTGCGAGGCATTTTACTGCGAAGGATAGCGCCCAGAACTTTTCCGGTTTTAGTTTTGAATAAGAAGAAACAAGTTGGCGGCAAATAGCAAAAAATGATGAAGAATGGTCTTCGGCGCAATTTACGCAGTCGGTTTGGATTTCCCCTGGCAAAAGAAAGTACTGGAGGTGTCCTTTAGGGGGTCATTACTATTTGTACCAGAGGTACAGATTTTCTATACAGAGTGGCTGGATATTTTTTTCCGGGCTAGAACTTCAAGGCAAGCGCGATAGGAGCCATACATTTCATGCATCCTCCTGCAAGGACTAAGATGTCCCTCACATTTGAGAAATTTTGATATCTTGTTATTTTCTTATTGCTTCCTTTCACCTACCCTCTCTTGCTCGGCGTCGTCTGTAGATACCCGTTTTCCGTTACTCCTTTCCCCCCATTTCATTTTTGCACTGCACCTTCCTCGCGCCTCCCCTCTCATTTCTTCCTCTGCATTCAGGTCTTATTACCAAAATTGCGTGGTAATAAACACTTATGTTACTATTACTTCTAAATCTGACATAAAAAAAATCAAATAACAGGTGTAAGTTTCTCTCGACAGAAGGCTGACCATGCGTGACACAAATTAGAATTCGCGACAGAAATTGATCTAGTGGCAGAAATTCGAACTGTGTAGCTAAGAGCCAGTATTGCACTTTTTACAAGCATTGATTTTCTAAATCACGAACAGTGCGCAATAAAACCCATCGGGTCTCTTTTTGGTTTCCCTTTATTTGGCCGGCATCAGCTCTTTTCCTTCTTCGTCCCTCTTTTCTTTCGGTGAATATTTGCACAGATGGCTACCGAGGTGGAAGCTCAGGAAACACTCGTTATCCTGAAATGAACATCGTTGCTGGCTAGGACAGAGAGGGTGGAACAATAAACAAGTACGAATTAAAAATCGGAATGCAATGAAAGTGCACCCTCAGACAAAAATTGACCGGTTGCCAATCTGAATTCTGGCGGTGCGGCCTGCGCGAGAAGTGCGATTACAGTTGCGACAGGTTTGTGTTAATGAGCTGAATTGACTTTTACCCTTTCTGCCCCTTTCCCAATGATTTCATCCCAACTGTGTCCTAGTGTCCACTTTCACCGAGGCTCCATACAGACAACTACACCGCCGGGTATTTGAGGATAAACACGAACTACCGCTACAGCAGTAAGACGTCGTTTAAAGTAAAATGCCAACGTTGTCTTGTGTAGAGCCACCGCTATGTAGCTCTCTGCTCCTTTTCATAAAAGCGTTATTTGCTACCGCGCCGCCAGCCCTGTACTACTTTGACCGTGAACCCACTTGCTTGAGGTCTAAACAGAATGCCAAACTTGATTTATCCCGCCGCGGACACGATTCAAACTATCCGCTCTGGAACTTTGTGCGCAGCGTCGCTCGGGAGTTACAGATATGTATGGCGCGATCTTTTCCCAGCCAAAGGAAGCTTCACTGCATGGCCCGACAGCGGGATGACTTCACCGCACGGCACGGGGCAGAAAATGGCTGCAGGTGCGCTCTATCCGCACGGCGCGTAGCACCGTTTCGCATCGGTTGACTCTCTCCCGCTGGCACGCCGCCACAACACGCACGACGCACGCCCGGCGGCCTAGCGCATCCTGCCGCCGCGGTTGCGCCCGCGCGGTGTACCCCAAGGCGGTGTGCTGCGCCCGCCGCTGTTCGTGTCGGACGGAGCGACGCACCGCTGCTTTCGCGCGCTGCTCCATCGACTGCTCGTCGTTGTCGGGGGCGGCGGCGGCGGTGGCGGCCGCGGTGGTGCCGGACTCTGCGCGGATCGCTGATGAGGGCCGCGACTCCGCTGTGCGCGTGCAAGTGCACACCTTGCTCGTGTTCTTCCAATCAGTCGACCGAGTACCGCGCCTGGAAACCCATCAGCAGCCGCTCGCTGCGGGACTATGACATGTACGGAGAGGTAAGTGTTACACATCGCACCTGCTCAACGCTGCTTCGGTGGTCGCAGACACGCGCCGTTTCGATGCACGTGTTGATGCTCTAGTTACCACGTGGTTCGGTACAGGAATTTATGCGCGTTTTGGTGCGCTGTTTCGCTTGGTAGATTGTTTGGAAACAGTGAATAATAGGCCGAAGAAATGGCGGTGCGGGCAAAATCAAGTTCTTAGTAAGTTATTTCAAGTGCGTGTATTTGAATTTTTATCTTTTTTTTTGCCTCAGTTCTCTAGAGGGCACAAAGAGCTATAGTTCCCTTCCGAATTTACTCAACATAACTGATTACGTGAGATTTTCTAGACTATCTATTTACTCGCTGTTTTTCTGTGATTCCGGGAGATTTATCTGCGTATAAAACCCTCTATCAAACCAATCATCAAGCAGCCGCAGTTCATCCAACTGAAGCTAACATTTCTGTTCTGTTGCATGCCGAACCGAACGCGTGAAAAGAGAGCGAGACGACTATTCGAGGGGCGCGGCTACAGTAGCGGCAAGCGTCTAACTCCCGCTCTTCAGTTTACGAATTCAGCCGACGAATAAGCAGTCATACTTTGTTCGCTCGATGGGTAATGCGTTTTTTTTTTCGGTCGTAGATTTTTTTCCTGTGAATAATTCAAGATGATATGAGCCGACCTTTATTGATTAGGAAAGGACAAGTTCACACCCACGACTCCTTTGACAAAAATAAATAAAATAAAAAATAACGTCAAAATTAGGCGCGTGTTTTTTTGCGACTCAAAACATCCGGTTTTAGGCAGAGTAATTGATTATTCTAGACAAGGAGTTCGGAGTGAAATAAGCGGCGGACCAACATCGATTTTTGTTTTAGAGGAAGGCACAGGGCCACGCCTTCTGGTTGAGGACATTTAATTTCGTTACAGGTATTATGTTGGCGGTTGTCGTTCCCACAATTATTCACGAAGTAATGTTAATCATGACAGACTGCACGTTATCTTAAATGATCAACGAGAAAAAATTTCCTTGAGCCATGAAATGTCGAGCGCGAAAAAAAAAAGTCAGTAGGCCGCATGTCTGCGGCCCAGATACCGTGCGTTGTGCGTCCACGCACTATTTATGCGCCAATATTGTGTGAAGATCCCATTTTATCCGGCCGCCACCTCCATCAAACTTCCTAACTTCCTTAAAGCCGGCCGATGAATTATTACGGGAGGAGACTTGAAAACTACTTAATGTTCAATATAAGCGCGAAGGGGGGTAAGGGGGATCGACGCTGTCGAAACACGCTTCCTTCATGAACGGCTGTCGACGAGGTATATGCAGTCTCGGTAAATTACGCACAGCCCCTTCACTGACTACATAACGCCATAAATATGATGACATACGCACCATGTACTCAAACAAATACACACAAAGTTCTCGCCGATGTGTCACAAAGAGAGCATTTACCAGGGCACCATTACGCCGCAATTAACAATCCACGGATTCAGAGCGGCGCTCAGTCTGGCCGAGCTAGTTTGTATCTGAAAGTGAAAAAGGAAGGAAAGGACATTGGATTCGTCTCAGTCGCGCACACGGGGTGGATCAGTAGAATTGGATTTACGTCAGGATAAGCGATGATAGGCGTACTGGGGCAGTACAGAGCTACATGGCGCGCAAATTTAAACAACAAAAAAACATTGTTTCACCAAGGCGCGACAATACGAACAAAAATGTAACGGTAATATCTTTTCAGAAACGGGCACTGCCTTTTGGCGGGATATGTACGCGTACGTACTACAAAAGAGGCCCATGCGCTGAGACAAGAATTAAAGCCCACGGGCGACGAATGATACCCGCGCACATGCGGCGGAACATGCGCGATGGGAACGCCGTGCAATTTGTAGCCTTAAATGTTTTTTTACGAAGGTGGCAACTAGGGTGTTTGGATAAATTTTCAATCACGAAAGTGGGCACGAGGGAAGTGTGTAGCTATATGTCTCTGTACTCGCCGCGCTAGCCCTTGTCAAGGTTGGCGAGGCAACAGCGGGGGTGGCATTTGTTGTTGCAGGACGGGAACAAAAGAGCGACTAGGGCTGCACCTGTACGTAGCTTGTCGACATTGCGCTGGCATTGGTGCGTAACGGTGCACACGAGTTAGCTGTCATTGCGAGAAACTGCGGCGACTATGTGGGAAGGTTCTGTGTGCGATCAGCCTGCGTTTAAAGCCGTGCAAGTTCTCCTTTGAAAGCAGACGCGTGATGCACTAGCAGAAAACAACTACATGTGTGGCCGCCGGGAGGTGACAGAAGCCAAGGAGTCCAGCAGGCAATCACTCAAAACTGAAGTCAATCACTGAAAATGTAATAATCAAAAACACCAGGTAATCAGCGAACTGAAATTAAAAAAAAAGAGCTGATGGCAGAACCAGGTGGTGCGGCAGTTACGTCGCCATGCCAATACGAAAAGAGAGCTGATGGCGTACTCCACATAGCTATCGATTATCGCCACACGTCGTGTAGTTTTATCGCATAGTTTGTATGAAGGGACAAAACGGTAGCATACAGAAGGTCGTGTGTCCCGCAAAAACTGAAGTTCTTGTTTCATGTACTATCGTGCACAAATCATACGAACTAGAACAAGCAAAAATAAATATGGTTCGCACAGGTCACATATTGACATTCTGGCAGTACATCAAAATAGGGCTACCAATTATCTGGTTTTTGAAAAAAATAGCTGCCTGATCATTTGACTTGAAACAAAATTGCGCAGTTTAATGCGTTCTTGTTCTCACACCTAGTTTGGTGGTGCCCAGCTTTCGCCAGGCACCGTACATTCAAATCACCCCAATCACATCCACATTCACAGCAAACTGATGCACAAATTTTATATGAAATAGCAGTTTATTCAATTAAAAGCGGACTAAAACGGGTTGTTTGAGTGGGTCATCCCCCGAACGAACTGGCCCATTAATTGCCGGTTCCAAGAACTGGCCCAGGAATTGACTCTGCTGAGAACGACCAGCATTTGTTTATTTTCTCTTACCCTCCCTCCCCATTCCTTTCGTCCATCGCGACCGCTGGTCATCCTTTTCTAATAAAGGTTCTCTCTCTTTCGTTCTTGGAGTATCACTAGTCCATAATTGCATACGCTGCAGGCAAATACCGACTCCGAACCAACTACTCGTCTCTGTTCTTTTTAGGCTTGGATGTCTACGGAATGATTAAAATGCTGTTGCAAGGGTTCTCTCCTACCGTTTACTATCTAAACATCGCAAAAATAATCACTTTCCGGACGCAGCAGGACGTTTTTTTTTTCTTTTAGTGCTTAGTTAATTGTTATCTTGACCCTGTCTTTTCCTATCAACACATATATGACTTCGCTGTTGGCGTTGCGAGATAGCGAGCGAGCGAGTGAGCAAGAGAGACAGAGAGAGAGAGACAGAGAGAGGGAGGGAGGGTAGGTGGAAGATCTTTCCGGGCGATTCAAAATTTTTTCAAAATTCTTGAGGAAAACTACAGCGAAATTTAGCTTTCAGGAATCTTTCGAGCATTAGGCTGTCACAAAGAATAAGTGAACGCTTTAATCACCACTTCGCTTTTGCCGTAGAAGGCTACCTAAGTTAATCTTAAAACGGTCCTGAAATCTTGTTCCGACCCACCGCGGTGGCTTAGTGGCTAAGGCGCTGTGACGCCGGTTCAATTCCCGGCTGCGGCGGCCGCTTTTCTGGTGGAGGCGAAAAGCGAAAATGCCCATGTGTTCGAGATTTTATCGCACGTTAAAGATCGCCAGGTGGCCAAAAATTATCCCGGAGCCCCCGCCCCCCCCCCCCCCCCCCACGGCATGCCTGATCGCCTGTGACCGTCGGCTCTCTAAACCCCATAAATAATCAATGAATCAATCTATCCCGACCGCAGTGGCTGGTTTTTACATGGACGTGAAAAGCAAAAACACCTATGCCTGGAGACTTCGGTGCAGGTTAAAGATCCCCCGGTGGCGAAAATTAATCCGGACCCTCCACTAAGGCACGCCTCATAGCCCTGTTTTAGTTTCGGCGCGCAAAATGCCCAAAATCTAAATTTTCTTCGACTGGTCACACATTCGGCTGAACCCCAAACGCAGCAGCGTCGGAAGAAAGAAAACGGAGAGAACCGTCTTTGGAAGGATGAGGAGGAGGGCGGCACGCGCGGCTAAGGCGTCACCTCTCTCACGGTCGCCCCGTCACTGTTGTTTTATGTGTCTCCTCCAAAAAGCGCCGTCCCCCTCCCCAGACGCTGAATCCCAACCACCGTCTGTCTCCCGGTCTCCACGTATGGGCGTAGCTTAGTAGGCAAGATGACGGGCTTTCGCTCCGCATCCCTTCGGACCCTGGTTCGATTTCTGGCGGTGCCAGTAGCTTTTGTAGCCTGTGCGTGGTCAGTCATCAGTAGTAGTAGCCTGAGATGTTTGTTTGTGTACCCAGTAGTAGCCTGGGAGTCTTCTGCTGACGCGGATACAAAAATTTCCTTGGCTGGTTGGAGGCATAACGGCTTCGCAGTAAAAAGGAAGACTACCCGAGAACATCAGTATCGACAAAGCACGCCCTGTTCTCACCTTGGTTATGTTTATTTATGGATTGTTCGCCTGAATGCATGAAATCTGCGTATACTTCCCGCACAAATGGTGTATGGTAGGGAAACTGGCTTGGGTCCGGTATATTGCAGTCTAGAGAGAAACATGGAATCTTACAAAGGCATTCATTAGAGGCCCTGAAGCCTTTCTACCGTAATAGCAGACTCGTCGTATAGCCTCCTCGAAAAACATCTCACCAGCAATTTATTAGCGTGCACTAGTCAAGACGGCTTTAAAGGGGCTTTCCAATTTATCCGACCATGTGCAGCTTTCCCGCTCATGGCAGTCCTTTCAACAGTGATTACTCTGCAATTTTTTAGCGAAATGAAAAGTTCTTTTGCACAGCTAATACTTGGGGTGAATACTTGCTTTGTGCACAGTTTCAAGTCGCGCACGTTGCGCGACTGGGTTCCTGAGCCATGGGAACTATCCCATAGAAATGCATGGGGAGTTAGTAGGTTTGACAGCAAATTACGAAAAAAATATTCAGAAACCTGAAATGTTCTTTTAGCATTTTAATCTTCACGTTGACTTCTAGCTTTATGCCGAATATTATTTTCCTAAAGTGGTTTTTCGAGGTTCCCGAGAGGTTGTAATTTTGAGCGAGAAAGCTGGGTATGAATTTCCATTGGCAGGGAGTTACTGCAATTTTTATTATGGCGTGGGCGCTTACCTCTGGTGAACAGTTTGGCAATTTAAATGCCGTCACTACCAATGCAAGCGCTCCAACATTTTTGTAACGTCTTGCAGTGAAGTAGGTTCATAGAAATAAAAAAAGAACATGCCAGTGAGAAACACACTTTCTGAAATGTGTTTAATGCAGTCAAATTTTAGTTCGGGGTTTTTCAGTTCTGTTGTCAGTTTGGGAAGATAAAATTTGCTCATTTTCTTGCTTCTTTGCGCCAAATTATACGGGAGCTTATTTCTCACATCTGTGGGTGCTTTCTTGTTTTATTGATTTAAGCGGTGATTGCGACACACGTGGGCATTTTATTCACGATACGAACTTCACTGCCGCGATTCAAGCTTGGCTGTCAGTAAGCTGCTATGTATAGTTACATGGCCCGCGTTAGGAAAACTCAGCTGCAGCCACTTTCGAAAATGTACGAAAACTTATCGATGGTGAACAGACTATTCATTTTTGGCGTGTTCATTCAATAGGCTGCCCGAACAGGATTTCAAATCTTTATTTAGCCCTTAAAAGGCAAATGCGAATAATCATCATCTCAGAGTGTTTTCGCCACTTCTACCGGAGTGCGTGCTGTACAACTATGGACGTGACCTGCCCTGACGTGCTCCAGTGAACGCTCCAAGTGCCGCGAACAAGCTTTATCTGAACCCCCTTTCCCTACCCTTAGTCGCATATCCCACAACAAAGACGCTTGGACTCCTTGCCACAATAGAGTCAGCCATCCCATTCCATTGTATCTCATCCAGGCCTTCCGTGAGTTCAAAATTATTTCCGGACACTTGTACGTGCGTTTCTTTGTATGTGACAACAACTACCTGGCTGTGCTCTTGACATCCTTTGTCATTTTTGAAAATTGCTATTCAAATCGCTACAAAATCCGACTGTTGATAATACTGCGTCAATAGCTCGACGGTGGTTAACCGCCAAAAGATTGCGATAGTTGACTTCCTTATGGCGCTATATCGCTCGCTATATTTACAATAATTTGTTCCCGGTAGCTCGATTTTATTTTCACTATCAATATTATGCACCTTAGCACTAGTAACAGTTATTCATCCCTACCATTAATTGATAAGTGTTCATACCCGAATACACGTGGAAATCGTCCCAGAAACGACACTAATTCCAGCTTACAATTCGGCTTTTTTAAATAAATGGGCGCATAACACTTCAGGACAAAGTAAGATAACTCCACATCGAAACGAGATGGGGGTGTTTTCGAGGAGTGTTTGCGTCTTCTCAAACTACTCTTTTTTGCGCCTTGAGCAAAACATTTCCGGTCACGCAGATTCTAGCTAGCCATACCGAAACAATGGAGACGGCGTCGGTGGAACACAAAGGGGGGTTTCCTTCAGAATATACAAAAAAAAAAGAGAGAGAACCGCGGAAATGTCGCACTGACGACATTGTCTTCCAGGTATTCTGATATCGTACTGCAATGACCCGCACGTTTTTCTGTTGTGCAGTGACTCACATTCTCCCCGCACATCTGCGCTAAAAAGGAACCCGCACGCACCGACGCACAGATAGGAACACGCATATGAACACATGTTGGCCGTCTGGGCTATGACTGCGAAGGCTTCGCATGCAGCTGTCATGCTCGTATATGCTGGGCACTGTGCTTCCTTTTCATGTGGTTTGACAGAGCACCTCGCTGCGCGGCTTCATTGTCGTCCCGTGTCTGCGGGTTTACGTCGTGTATGTGCGCTATCTTTCGAAAGAGGCTTTCCGCTCACGAGTGCGGGTGACTGCGGATTCGCTAGACTGAAACAAAGGGAGCGAGTGTGAACGTCGGTAGCCTTAACGCGACTTCGGGGAGGGACGGCGTCTCGCAAACATAATTCCTCCTTAGTTAATGTCAATTGGATGCGACCGTAGCGATAATTGCTCATATGAAAGAACTCTGGAAAAACACGTCTTTACACATGATGATTGTTGATAGGTTGATAACACCCGCATTAATTGTCTGCAGTGATTGACTACTCGTAGAGCAATACATATAGCTTTACAATCGTCGGTTGTGGATAACTTGGCTCTGTTTCCAGCAGTAGTAGTATACTACAGCATTTAGCACTACCAATGGTTGTGCTTCCCTATGAAGTACTCCGTAGTGGCGCCAATAGAATAAAAAAACGAAAAAATAATGAAATGTACACAAGATACTTCTTTCTTCTGGGTTTTTCAGAGTGTGAGGTGGCTGGCGCGCACTCGGGGAAAGATATGCGTGGCGCTGGTGGTTGAGTACCCGGTTGCTTGGAACGTGCGCGCTAAAGTTGCAGTCACGACACCAGCGTACAAACGGCTTCACAGGCACAAGTAACATGGAGGCGTGAGGCTGCCGAAATATCCGCTCGATGCACCTCTCGCTTGGAAGGTGTTCGCGTAGCGAAGCCCCATCATTTGCAAAACAGCACAGAAAAAAAACGAAGAGGCTATCCGAGCGCCAATGCGGATTCTATAAGAGATTCGTATCAACGTGACACCTCGTAACAGCTAGGAGCGTGACTGAAACCTGCGTCGCGTGCTCAGTCGGTCAGTTTCACTGCGTACGGCCATCGGCTTTCGCCATTTCGTCTACCTCATCTCAGGGGGCTATACGAGCAGTAGGTAACTTTTGTTTCAGGTTTGTTTGTTTACAGTTTATTTAATACGCCTCCTCGACATGCTCGACATGCAGCCTCAGCTAGCTGTCAACTGAAGTTCCCCTATTTTGGGTCATTAGTCTCCAAGAAAGAGCAGAACATCGAGAAGTTTTTGTGGTTGTGGCGCAACAGCAGGCGGCAGCACGACGATAATACTCACGGCAGTGTGCGCGGAATCGATTGGCATCCCATTTGAAGAACGGATGTGATCGCGTCGCCAGGACCCAAGTTTCCGGACCTGCGAGGCCGAGGAGAAGCACTGCGAGACAACATTTGACGGAATATTCAACAATTGGGTGCTTTCACGCGAGAGGTACAGGCCTGTCGGGTCGACATCCTTAATTTTGACAAAATGTGTATATATAGCGCCTTGTGCTCAGGGGGAAACATATGTGAGTTATTTTGTATTGAAAAATTTTGCCTTCCTCAAAAAAATTCCCAAAGCCGGCTCGGCTCACTGGCGCTATGATCGGATCGCGTAAAATAGGAAACTGATCACTGTAAATCAAAAACTACTGCAGCTATCACCCTAGTCCATTTTATTTAAAACCTTTGCTTTAACTTAGTCGTGTTTTGCCTCCAGAGTGAATTTATTTTAATAAAAATTCCCATATTAAAAAAAAATTGAAAACTGCCGAAATGAGGGGGCTTTTTCTCGCAATCTAAACAAGCGAGGTAGTTCAAACATTTAATGTTTTTCTTCTATTTGTCTTCAATCTTCATACCAATTTTAGCTTATGTGGTCAAGACGGTTTACTATGAAAAAGGCACTGTACTGCAGCTAGTTAACGCAATTTGGTACATTTTGAAAGCCAATTAAAAAAAGGCCATCTTCAGTTTTCATCAAACTTTCACAAATTTACCCAATGTTGCTATCTGTAACCTAAATTAAAAACATTTTGCACTTTTTTTGTTGTTTTGCAGCTACAAAGCGGCCAATATGGCCTTGTTGCAGTGTTGCGGTGACATACTCAAGGTGTTTGTAAGAAGCTTATGACCGCAATGTACTGCGAGAAATGGCCGCTACATAGAGAAAATAATTGAAGAGACGCTCCGGTGAGCATACTTTGTTGAAATTGAACGTGTATAGAGTCCATTGACCTAAATGTCATGTTGAAGCTCCGCCTTCCTAGCCAATGTTTGGTCGCGTGTAGAATTATCAAGTGGTGTGCGTCTCAACCGCGCTATTCCAGATGTGGCCTTTTTAAGACCGGTGGGCTTTAAATGATAGCCGTAACATTTTGCATGAAATACAACGGAGTGATGCAGTGACACAAAAATGTCTACAATGAAGCTAAATTACAAATTATCCTTTCGTTCGGAGTGGTCAATGATTTCGCGCTTCAACTGAAGCATCACAACTTGGGCACATTGCAGGCAGTGCGGTTGCACACCTCGTTTTGCCGACACTTCGATTTTGTTCTTTCATAGGAACCAGACGGCCAGGGAGCTGGTCGAGGCAGCGCGCATTATGAAACGGTCGACGGGTTGTGTCAGTCAGAACTTCTATTATTTTGCATGACAAAGAGATTTCTTATCTGGGCATAGGTTGAAATGTAATTTGTATATTCTGTACCGCCGGTGTCAGAAGCTAGGGGTGTTTATTTCTCTCTCTTTTCTTAGCGCACATGCTCTGTGAGGACGCGACATATGCATATATTTGTGTTTTTTTTCGAGGTCAGTTTAAAGTGAATGCTTGTTTGTGTCTCCCCCTTTTAGTGTTTTCGTCCAGTTTTCCCGCTGCTAGCCGTCTAGCGGAGTGTCGCCGCAACTTGTCGCCACTGCGGCGGACTTCCGGATGTGACGTGCCAGTCAGGACACCCGTGCGGCCGTCGCCTCTGCCTCTACTGAGTAGCCCTTTTACGTGCGGCCTCACGCGAGGAAGCAGTGTAATTTGTGCCTCTTGCACGAATAATTGCTTTCACGCGTTTCCATAATGCGAGAAGCTGAAGAAACTCTGGGTTGCCGATACATAAAGAGCAAATTCGAAAAGTGCCGGGGCCGGTCTAGAGCGAATACGGCAGTAGCACAACGGCCGATTTCGTGGTCGCGACGGCGGTGACGGCGGCAGCAGGCTCTCGGCCAACTCGACGAGCACCCGAAACGCGTGTACGGCCTACGTGAGGCCATACGCTGTTGGCGCGGCTGGTCGGTGCGGCGGCGCGCGAACGACTACGGCAGCTGGGCGGCGCACTGCAAGCTCGCGGCCGGGCATCTCTACGAGTGCGCAATACGTAGAACGGCCGACGCGAGACCAGTTCTGTGGCGAGACGATACGCTGTTGTCGAGGCCGCTCGGTGCGTCGGGCGCTAACGACTACGGCGGCTTTGCGGTGCGCTACAAGCTCGCGGCCGGGCGTCTCTACGAGCAGAACGGCCTGCGCGGGACGATACGCTGTTGTCGCGGCCGGTCGGGGCGTGAACGAGTACGGCAGCTAGCTGTGCGGCCCACTGCACGATCGGCCGGTCGACTTTTCGAGAGCGCGAGTACGCCGACGCCATCGAAGAGCTCTGCGCCGACCGGAGGTGATACGCTGTAGTCACTGTTATTGCGCCGGTCGAGGCGCGGGCGAGTACAGCACGCGGCGCACTTCACGGAATCGATTCGTTTCAAACAACTTCGTCAAAAAACAAATAAATACTAGCCGCTGTTGTCTCGCCAGTTGGAAAAAAAAAAAAAAAAAAACGAGGCCACATTTCGCAGCACTGAGCCCCAGGGAAGGTCATTGCTTCACGAGTGAAGACACTGCTGCGCTTTCATCGCTACATGGCAGCATTATCTAAAGATTTGGCGCAGGCACCCTGCTAACAGGAACAAAACTGCCCGTGTAAACAAACATATTAGAATTCTGGATTTGAACTTTCACAACATGCGCTGAAACCAAATTCTTACACCCTAGCCGGCATGTTTCGACACTTTCCTGCCACGGTAGCTTTTTTTCTTTTTTTCTCTCACGAACACAGGATGGCTCGATCGGCACAGGGCATATTAGCTGTGCCGGCGCGCGCTCAACACTGCCTTTTGTGCACCCACATTCGCCGCGACGTCTCGCGAGCCTGTGTTTTCGTTTTACCGGACGACTATAGGCGCGTCTCAGCAGCTCAGAATGAAGTAATAATGGTTGCACGAACTTCCCAACCCCTTTTCGCGCATGTTTTAAATGTCTGAAGCAACACACGACCCGAAACACATAGAATGCGCGCCGTTTTCTCACAGGCAGCTGAGGGAAAATCCGCCGGCTGCCGCCTGCGCCCACTAGATTCCTTAGTGTAACGTCACTTCCGTCCGTCCGTAATGGCCGCCCTTTTTTTCCAGTTTCGGTTTGAAAAGAGCGTTTTTGATCTTCGTTTACGATGCAGCGAAGCACATTTGGGCCTCCAAATTTTGCAGTTAGCAACTTTTAGGGTTATACAGCCGGAAAATAGTGCATTTAAGCAGCCGAAAATTTCGTTGCAGTTGGCCTTTATTCTCTTTCGGGAGCCGATAACCGTGGTTACTCCCTCTACACGTAATCCTACAATCGATTTATGAGGACATGCCCCAGTACCTTGCCTACACACGACGTAGGCGAATTGAGCGTAAGATTGTCGGTGTCCGGTGGTTTACCTGGCTTAGCGATGGGAATGGTCTTGGCTGTTTTGAACTAGCGGCAGTGATCCTGTTTTCCACACTTGTAGAATTTGAATAGCTTTTCAATTGAGTGGTCATCTAGGTATCTGAGAGTCTTGTTTGTTACTAGGTCCGGGCCTGCTCCAGATTTGCTGTTTTATTCGTGTAGTGCTACTCGAACCTCTTCAACATCGATTTCCTGATCCAGCCATTCGTTTGGTAGTCCTTGGTATGGACCTTGTTGCACAACTGGGGTAGGCGGTAAGTATTTGTCGTTGATTTTCTTGATTATCTCCTCTTTACCGTGTTTCTGAATGTCGCGGTGCATAATCTTGTTTAGTGTATCACGTTGATGGGACTTGGATTTAGTTTCATCCAAAAGACGGGGTAAGATATTCCAGGTCCTGCCGCAATGCAACTGTCCATCCGCTGCGTTGCAGATCTCATTCCACTGCTGCACGCAGAACGCGTGGCAGTGTTCTTCGATCGCCCTTTTGAGCTCAGCCACCTTCCTTCTGGGTCCCCTATTCAGCCGTTGTTTCTTCCAGCGTTCAGCAAGGGCAGTTTAGCCTCGATGAGGTGTATGCTGCCCATTTGCTCAATTTCTGCATCCGTCTCAACGGTTTCTGTCGCTTCTCGTACGTCCTTGGTAAGCTCCGTGGTCCAGGCTTCTAAATCCTCGATTTCACAGTGTTCCTTGGGCCTACGGTCTCTGAAGGCGTTCCCGTCGACAGTTTATGCGTCCTGATGCTTGTCTTGTTGTATTCTGTGATGTTGATTTCAATTATAGTATGGTCGCTACCACGGTCGGCTCCCGTGTTGTCCCAGGTGATTGCTCTATTATCATCGTTCGTCACGAACGTGAGGTCAGGTGTGGTATCCCTGGAATCCGAGTTTCCGATCCTGGTTGGATTTTTCGGGTCCGTAATGAGCGTGCAGCCGAGGTCCGTGGTATCTTGGTGTAGGTATTTTCCGTTAGCTGTGCGTTTCTTGTAGCCCCAAGCAGGTTGCGTCGCATTGAGGTTGCCGCACACTATGAGTGTGTTTCGACCCGCTGCAGTGCTAGCCCTAAGTAGCAGCGTCTTGAACTTCTGCTTCCTTTGTGATGAGTTGCTGTATACATTGATAAGGTATAGGGTTCCCTTCTTCCTTTTGCCGGGTATGATCTGGGTGAGTGTGTGATCAATTTTGGCTTGTCCTTGTTGTAATTCATGTTCCACGAGCATGAGTCCCTTTCTCATCAGTGTGCAGATGCCCCTGCCATCGGCGGGGCCCTTGTGCACCTTATAGCCGGGAAGGGGCGGGGCGTCCGTGAGTGTTTCTTGAAGTGACAATACACCCGGCTTCCATGTGGTGTGTGTGCTATTTTGATGGAGCACCACCTTCTTGTTCTTGAAGCCACGACAGTCACACTGCCAGATCGTTAAGCCTGTTGTTGTTGCAGGTGCGTTGATGGCCATCCTTGAATAAGGTTGAGCAGCTGCTGGTTGCCTTGATTGTAAGGATGTTGCGCGAAGAGCGGTGCAAACGTTGGGTGACTTACAATCGGTGGTAGGCTTAGCTCGACCTGCTGAAGCAACGCGATGCCTCTATGTGGTCCATCCTTGCTTTAAGTTCGTCGATGTGCTTGCTTTTCTTATCCATTGGCGGGTAGGATTCGATAGTTTTTTCCTTAATGGCTGGTTCCTTTAAGGGCCTGTCGCTCTCGCCTTGCGTCTTGGCAGAGTCCATGGGTTCGTTGTTCATTTACGTCGAATCAGATGATATGTTGAACGGTTATGTTGTGAGCAATGCCTGTATAGTGAGCATGCTTTGTTGAAATTAGGCGTGAATAACGTAGCCGGCATTTTAACAAGTTGTAGAAAAACACCCCAAGTGAATCATTCAAGCAAGCGCACTCGCTCTTAGGGGTGCATCTCTTCATGTGCTGCTCAACGTTGTGTGTGCGCTGTGTAGGCCCATGTGCATATACAGAGTGGGTAAGGTGAGATCCGGACCTCTCGGAAGCCACAGGGGAGCACAGGCTATGCTCGAGCTTAGTCTAACTTGCAGCGTCGGGGTAAGCGTTCCGGCGGAAATAAATAAGTACTGAAGAATGGCCGCAGAACTTCCTGCTTATTTTCAGAAAGATATGATCTCATGTTACCCAGCAAAACTTAAACTATCAAACAGAACATATAGCCCTGACCTTAGCCGCCGTGAAAGTTAACAGGATCAGGCGGATTGAAAAAACCGCCCTGGCTAGCAGCAGTTCCTGCTTGATCGTCGCCTGCGGCGATTCACGCACATCGACGAGCCAGAGGAGGTGCATAGCCTAAGAGTAGTCAGGAGCGCGTGCTTTGGGCTTATTATTTAAGAGGGCATAAGAAAAGAATTATCTTAAAAATGAACTTCCATGGCGTGAAAGATCTGGACAGTGGAACAAAAGATCGCGTTCAGCCGACTAACCACCATGTACACCCTGGCCTCTACTGAAGGTCACTAGACGGTTGCCACCCTGGAGCTGTTAGAATCTAAAACGCTTTGGTTGCCGCTAACCCACTATTTACCACTTGGATCAGCCTCACTGCCCTCCTGCTTCATGTTCAATTGAATGACAGTAAAGAAGTGCGGCCTCGTCCGGGCTAAGTGCTCTGCAGTAGCTTACAGGGCAACAGAGGTCCTCGGGAAACAGTTCATGTGTACTCAAATTTTTAGTGAACCGAAAATTTCACAAGGGTGCTATTCCTGAAGTTTGAAGACAGGGCGAGTACCAAATGAGAAAACTGAAATGCATATAGTTCGAAATTAAGAATAATTTGCAGTCTTCGTTCATAAGAGACATTTTTGTATCGCTAAATTACCCCGCTGTCTTTCGTCCAAAATATTACGGCAATCATATCAAGCCCAGAACTAAAAAGGTAAGGTTTCGAGTTGCGCGGCTGAGACCACACCAGTTGATAATTATGCACGCGATGGGCTTGGAAGCCGGAGCTTCAAACATGGGATTTAGGTGAAATGTACTTCATACGTATGCAATTTCAACAAGGCATGCTCACCACAATGTTCATTTAATTTTTTTCTTTTTGTAATGGCCATTTCTCGCCTTACATTGAGGTCATAAACTTCTTACAAACCACTTGTGTATGTCACCGCAATACTACTAACAAGGCCATATTTGGTGCTTTGTAGCTGCAAAACAACAAAAATGGTGCAAAATGTTTTTGATGTAGGTGACAGCGAGCAAACGTGGCTTTCATTAGCTAAAGATTGAAAAAACATCGAAGATGGCTTTTTTTTAATTGGATTTCAAAATATACCAAAACGTGTGACCTTGCTGCAGTACAGAGCTTTTTTCATATTGAAGCCTCCTAAGCACATAAGCTAAAATTGGGACATAGATTAAACATGTATAGAAGAATTACACCAAAAAATTTCAATTGCCTAGCTTTTTTAGATTCCGAGAAAAAAAATCCCCACATTTGGGCTATTTCCAAAATTTTTCTGATTTAAGCATTTTTATTAAAAGGAATTCACTCTGTATGCCAAACACGAATCTGTTAAACCGTTTGAGAGTATGCAAAGCCCTTAAATAAAAAGAACTAGGGCGATAGCTGCAGTAGTGTTTGTTTTACAGCGGTAAAAGTTGCCAATTTTCCCCGAGCCGCTCAACACCAGTGCCTTAAGCCGGATTTCGAAATTTTTTGAGAAAAGTAAGTGTTATTTTCCACGAAAT
Organism: Haemaphysalis longicornis; assembly: GCF_048455015.1. Taxonomy (NCBI): domain Eukaryota; kingdom Metazoa; phylum Arthropoda; class Arachnida; order Ixodida; family Ixodidae; genus Haemaphysalis; species Haemaphysalis longicornis. The sequence goes on along the minus strand of NW_027526295.1, from coordinate 138,697,709 downwards.
AACTTCATATATTTTCCCTGTGCGCAAGGAGGTGTGCGTAAAATTTTCGTCAAAAATGAAGGTGACGACACCCGTCACCGATAGCATTGTAACAATAAGTGGTAGCATTTTTTTGTCATTGTTCCCACACTTCCTACGCTCTGGTGGACCGATTCATTTCGTACGATGCTTGGGTGTGATCAGTGAAGCATCGCGTCGCGACGCCGTCAGAACGCCCTTTCTTATCTCTTGTTGCGCGCAGACGCTGTGTACATACCGCCGCGTGGCGCGAGCCAGGCGAGGGGAAAGAGTACTGGAGGGGCACCTTGGGGACAAAAACGGACGAGCCTGTTTATTGTGGGCTGAGAGCGTGTGATATCGCGGGACAGCACATCCGGGGCGGCCTGACATCACACGAGCGTGTGTTTTGCGCAAACCAACCTCATTGATAACACGTTCCTCGCAAGTGGCAACACATTCTTCATAAAGGCGACCATGCTAGCCTCAAACTACTCACGAAACGTGTGTTGTCTTCGTTGGAGATGGGCAGGCGTTGTCTGAAGTTCACATTAAATTGGAAAGACGGAGAGGAACAAATTTTCTGTCTAGGCAACACGTGGCCCGTACTTTAAAAGGACGTGTCCATAGCAGCCAATTCTGTCACACATAATCAAGAAAAAGTGAGAAACTACGTGTGGATGTTTTACGAGAATACAACTGGCAACAATTTCCAAATCCGTTGTACAACTCAAGCATTCCTGCAGGTGATAGATACTATACGTCGTTGTACATATCGTCGATATCGATGATACATCATATATCATCGATGTTGCGTGCAAACAGGCTGGTGTCATTTCCCGCGCTTGGTATTTTATCGTTGCATTGTCATTAAATGCAGTCGACGTGATTGTTATATGAAATTACGCTATTACATAATTGCTTAGCGCTGAAACGAATGCACTCGCAGCTGTCAAGAGAGATAGGTTATTGCATCGTAACAAAATCCGATGGTTTACTCATTGTGAAGAACCTAAGAGCTCGCGTTAGAACGCTTCGAGTGTCCCATAAGAGAGCAAGCGAGTGGATGTCCAACACAGGCTGCCGAAAAGTTGAGAACCATCAATAGCGAAACTCAGGAACCTCAGCATCATCATACGGATGCTTATGTCTACTGCAGACCGAAAGGTTTTCCCGTAGCCTCACAACTGCTCCCACCTTGCGCTGTCCGAACTCTTTTTTTTTCCCTAATTTTGTAAACTCAGCCCCCCATGGAGTTATCTTTGCTTCCTTACTTCTAGTCCCGATGTAGGGTTTCGCTGGTTTGATTGATTACGGAGAGAGAAGTAGTGTCAGGCGGGATGATATGCTAAATGAAGAAAAAGTGAACCCTAATGGCACCAGAATTTTTTAATATGCACCAGTTGCGAAACTCCGCTTGGTAATACGGGTGGCGCGGCCCTCAGCTTCGTTGATGCTGAGGGCCAAGTGTATTGGCGTCGTACCTAGGGGACGAAAACTAGACGGGAACACAACGGGGGAATCTGTCCTTATTTCGAACTCGTAATTCTACTCCCGCAGCAAGGTGGAAAGGAAGTCGCAGCTACGAGCGGCTTTAGGTGTGAAGCGTCCGGATAACCCTCAGCATTGTGCCAGGAAATGGCACACTACCCTGCACAGGATTAGAGCTGGGTCGGCAAGAACACCACATTTTCGCGCTACAAGATACGGTAGTCTAGATGATCCCATGTGTTCACGGTGCTCAGCCAATAAAAACACTGCACACATCCTGTGGGACTGCCCTCGCTTTGCCGACTGTCGACAACAAGCCCTCCAAAAAGTAGGATTGGCAAGCCCACCCAGCCTTACTGATTGGCTTTATTCAAGTTATCTCTGTCGGAGCGAAGAACGGCTTCTTCCTCCAGACATCCGGCCCCCACTATTTCCTTTAGTTTCGTGCCCCATTGGAAATATCAAACTTTTCTGCAAATTACCATAACCTACCCCCTCTCCCCTAGACACCAAAATTCGCTAATGCGTAATATTACGTCCTTGTATCATTTTAAATAAAAAGTGCGTGTTACCACCACAACAGAATTTAATAAAATAAAGCTTGCTTTTTAAATAGAAAACATGACTTAGGTTGCATTTATGTTTTCCCGGTCTTTATTTTTACAACTTAGGGCAGCCGCAAGCAGTTGAGTATTAATTTAACGTTCTGTCTACACATGACAGTCCAGTCGGCACGCCCCGTGTTTCCCCTTGTTTGCCTTGGCGCAGGGGGGTCAACTGCGGACGGGGTTTTGTTACGTGGGGCCTGTGGGGAGCTTCGCATCTGATGTGTGTCGAGTAACTTTGAATGCACTGCAATGCAGTGACGTTGGACGGCACTATAGACGCAGCGTTTAATAAATGCTTTTACAGATGTCCGCATCCCAGAGAGAGAGAGAGAGAGCGAGAGAGTATACCTATCGCTTGTAAGTAGATAAAAGTGCTCCTTTAATTTTCTCACGCGTCGATGGTGCGAAGAACTATAAACCAGGGTACGCGAAGACGAACTTACTTGCACCTTCCGAATGTCGCACAGTGTGTGCAAGCGTGAGAACGCCACTCTACACCGCGTGGAACTTGACGTCTTCTACACAAGAGGTAATCTTTACAAAATGCGTCAAGTCTGCAATATTGTACTGTGCGGGCCTCATTGGGAACTAGAACTTCAAGAATGAACAGCCTACACTTTTTGGCAAGGACGAACTAGAGAACTACGCAACACAAGCGCTGCGTTGTGGGCTCAGCGTATCGCACCTCGCCCTTCAGACCACTCCAGTCGGTTTTTTTCTGTTTCTTAGCTGTGACGTGTCCCATCAGGGCAAGATTAGAGGGGGCTGAGCCCCCTATTTCTTCCAGAGCCCTACTAGTAAATGCTTTGCATTGTCCAGGTAATTCCCACAGACGGTTCTGCGTGATTTTTTTTGTTATCTAGAATATTTCAGGCCGAGCTCGCTGCAATACCCTTCCGTCCAATAAAAAGTTCTTTTTGTTTTTTATCACACGTGCTACAATAGTTATTGCCCCGTTAAGCTTGAGCGAGGTAACTTTCGTTAGTTTTCTTATTGCAAGCTTTTGTTCCCCGCGCTATGTGCCTAGACAAAGCCCCGAGGCATTTGCAGAATGAAGCCGCCGATCGTTGCTTTGTTCTCGAAGCCAGTGGAAGGCTGATGCACGCGGCTCAGGTTTCAGGCGACACAGTAGGCAATGAAGGCGGCGGACAATGCACTTTCCACTTGTCGGCGAGCTGGCCAGGGGTTACTGATCGCGGAAAGCCTTTGTTTGCGATTTTCGCGGAATAGCACTCAGTTTCTGTTTGCGGTGGCAATACTTTAGCGAAAAAGGGCGAAAGGGAAGTCTTCCAATGGCGTCAGAAAAACAAACAAACAAAAAAAAAAACGAGGTTCCTCCGTAATGCGGGAGTTGATCAAGATTAGAGGCTTTATGCCAGCTAATGGTAAGATCAGGAAGTTTAACAACTGTTGACGACGGGGTTTGTTATATATTCCTCCGAGAACGCCTAGAAATAAGGCGGCACAGCTAGCGTCTGGTTGCCGTGGTATCGGAAGGTCATTTGACGCTCTTAGCATGTGTAGGTTTCGAATATAATTTTGATTAGTGGACTATTGTATTCCTCTGCCTGACTACGCGATGTTTTTTTAGTTAGGTAGAGAAAACTGGGTCATGTAACCCTTTTGTATCATGTACAACATGATAGAAAATGATATCATTGATATCATGTATATCATGTGTACATGATATCATGTACAACATCACGAGCGAAATGCCTGTTTGGCTTGGTTTTACAAGGACAATGCACACCGTGTTTCATGAAAGTTAGGCTACGCCTACCACACTTGTACTCCAGTGGCAACGCGCCATCCGTGGGAAGACTGAGTGACAAAGCACCGACGAAGCAGTCGTTGTACCCCAGCCTCGCCACATGGTACGATGCTCCGACTTTGCGACGCCTGCCCGCAGCCGATCCCACGGCATGGCGTCACACCTGTCACACTTTCACTCTGCTGGCTCAAGCGCATTGCGACGCGGTGAATGGCCTTGAGAGACATGACGTAGTAGAGCTTTCCCTCTAAAACTCCTCGTCAGGACATTTGATTTGTCCTTGCATGACTAAAAGCGCTGCAGACCTCTAGGCTTCAAAGACTAGTCTTTCTTGGGCTATCCAAAAGGGGAAAAAAATGTTCTCTCTATCTTTCTGTCTGTCTGTCTCTCCGTCTGTCTGTAACTCGAATCAGCCAGAAATTTTTCTGGCAAGCCTGTTCTCTATGGGGTTACCGACCCACTCGGAATGGGTGGGTAAGCATTTGATTAGGGGAAACGGGTAGGTGAGATATAGAGGAGGAGGGGAATAGAGGAGGGATCATCATCATCGTTAGTCTACTCCGGTAAACTGCAGGATGAAGGCCTCTCCCATCGACCTCCACCCGCTCCTGTACCGCGCCGCTCGAGTCCATGCTTCAACTAAGAAATTTCTTATTTCGCTCCTCCATCCACCAATTGGCCTCCCCCTTTTTCTAGACCCAGCTCTCAATGTTCACTCTGTCGCCATGGTAGTCCAACAATTGTTATTTCGCCTAATTACGTGGCCAGCCCAACTGCATTTCCTTTTCTTCATTCGAACTGTTATACCTTCTACTGTACGTTGTCCTCTGATCCAGGAAGCTCGTTTCCTGTCTCTAAGTGTTACTCCGGTCATTATTCGTTTCATCGCCCATTGAGCAGACCTAAGTTTGCTTTCAAGTTGTTTAGTAAGGCTCCAAGTTTCAGCTCCATATGGCATTACCGGCCGGACTCGTTGGTTGTGTACTATCCTATGCAGTGAAAGAGGTAGCTTAATTTACATTATTTGGGAGTGCTTGCCGAGTGCACCCCAGCCCAGGAAGAGGTATGGTAATATGAGGAAAATAGCTTAATCGAACGGTGACGGGAAGAGAAAAATCACAAGGGGATGGTGAAGTGGATGGGAGAGGAGTTGAACTGGGCTACGGGTGTATGACGGGGATGGGATGGGGAGAGAATGATAATTGGCGACGGTGATGGGATTAGAGAGCGTACGGAAAGAGGAGAGGAGTGCAGCGGAAGGTGGAAGGGGGTAGGGAGTGGGATAGAGAGATATTGCCATGCCTTCCAGACAACACCTGATAGTCTAGAAGATGTTGGATATAAGAAAAGAGAGGGGGGAGAAAATGAAAAAAAAATGCATTGTATCAGCTTCCTTCGTTGCAAATGTCGACAAAGTACGATAAACTTTCTCGGAATTTGCCAAGTAAATGCTGTCTTCGCTTTCCCGCTCACTTCTCATGCTGTTCCTCTTCCGTGGTGCTCCTCCCAAGGTAAACACATTAAAGAATTGCTCAAGTCAATTTAAATTTACCGCGTTCCACTGATCCAGGCCGGTTGACTCGATGCCAGCGCTGCCGTACGGTGGAGACGCGCGTAAATCGAAACGTCCTACTTCAACGTTTATTATAGACCCACACTGCCCTACTCCACGTGCGTTCCAAGCGGAACGTGGAACATATTTTGTGGAACCTTTCGTTGCTGTTGCCGCTTGATTTCCTAAAATTCCACCGGAAGCTATAGTGGCGCAGGCGACAGCAGGCGACGGAGTGAATTTTTTTCTGCGGTGAATGTATCATTTCATTTTGCAAAAACTAAGCATCTATGAATTTTTTTACAAAGGAACACTGAAAATATCACTTATGTATTGATTTTCTGCCTCACATTGGCGTAATGTCTTGTTTTTGTTCAACAATATTTACAAGTATGAATATTGACACCGCACTTAAACGTTTAGATTTGTCTTTGGGTATATGAGACTATTGCGCAGATTCAGTTTCACTTTGGCCGGGTGGAAGAACATACAGGCAGGCATACAGACAGACCAAAACATCTGCGTTTAAGTGTATCCCAGAAAGACTGTCGTCTTTAAGAGAAAGGAAGCGCCTATGCACTCCTTACAGATGATTTAGCCAGCGAAGTTGTAAGGCGCGGCAGTTGTTTTACGTATGACGCGTGGTCTACCCATTTCAAAGAAACGTGCCGCCAGTGTTTGCCATTGTCACGCTACGCTGCTGCACTCGCACCGTAACCGCCCTTGCCTGTCATTGTCGCTTGCGAGAGAGATAAGCCCAGCCACTGTATCTCGCCTCATTTCTCACTCCTCTCTAACCTGTTTTTTTTTTTTTGCGCATGCGCATGGGGATCCGCCGGAGTAGTTTTCTGCGTACGTGGCACCGCCAGATTTTTCTTCAACCTAGCCACGTAAAGCTTCGCTTTGAAGATCGTGGGGTAAGGGGATGATGGGGAAAGATTAGTAGAAGGGAACGGGGATAACTGAGAATTTAACCCAGATAAAACTGCACTAAAGTTGAGAAAAAAAACACCGAGAACGCAAAACACTCAATAATCAATATAAAAGAGGAGCGACGCGGGTAAAAATTAACACCTTTACTTTGTCTTAACCAACAGATCTTGTCCAGAAACAAGCGATAATGAAATGAGGGTACTCGCGGAACCAGTACCGCATAGTCTGTTGTTATTTCGGGAATGTCTTGCTGATCAAGTCGTCTTGTGGTGTCTGCACAAAAATTCTCGTTGCCCTTCAAAGACGCGCGCACGCTGATACTTGGACGCGCTCCGTGGAGGAGGGGTTGGGTATAAGTAGGAAGGTGCTAAAGGTTGGACATTACGCCTGAAAAGTGTGTCAGTTCGCCGCAAGGAGCGTGCACACATGTCGGAAGAATTGAGAGGCTACGCCGAAGAACGCTGTTCGGCCCAGCGAAACGCCGTCATCCAGCCGGCCCGCTGCTCACGACCGCTTCTAATCGCGGATGGGGGCCAGCACCGCTCGAAACGACGACCTCTTCCCGCGAGCCACGCCCGTGGACGGAACACCGCCGGGCTGTAGAAGCATGACGCCTTAGCCTCTTCTTCCATCTCGAACGGCAAGATAATGTGTTTAGAACAATTTGCGAACACGGTGCACCCTCGGAGTCACCGAGTGGGTGTGCGACTTGTAGGCGGCGATAGGAAGGAGCGAGGGTCGCCTTCGGGCATGAGTTTCGCCATAGCACGTTTGGGGTCATTAAAATTGAGTACCCCGCGCGATAGTGACGCCCAAATGCAGATGCGGTTCGCGGCGGCCGAAGGTCGCCATTCCTACTGCGCGTGAATGCCTTCGCTTGGTCAAATTAACCTATGCCAGTTATATGTGTAATCAGGGAAGGACGCGATGCGTCTCAAAATGCTTCTTACAACAGTTTGTCGTATGCACACTTACAAAGCAGACAAAGTGGCTGTGAAATACAATCCCGCTGCTGTTATTTGCGATTGAATTTCTGCGCTGTAGTACGAAGCGTACAGGCCCGAACTTCAAACGCATACCGTTGGCCTTTCCTCGCGTCCTTTTTTTTACCATGTTTTTAAAGTGAGGATCATACCCTGTGTGTTATTTCCGTACAACGGCTGTAATCTGTGATTTTTTTCTCTATCAACATTAAGCACTAATAAGTAGCACTAATTAATCACTAATATCAAGAACTACTAATAATAATAATTAGTACTACTACCACTGCGAAAAGTGACGCCGGAACATGTAAATAAACAATTTCAAACCTAATGCAATGCGTCGTCGTATGTTCTTCCGTGCTTACATAGGAAGAAATCCTCCAAGCAATGGTTGAAGCCTCGCGCGATTTAGTGCAAGATTCGCCAATTTTTTTTATAACTAGATTTTTCATAGAGCTCGCTAATAAACACAGCAGTGAAGTTGTTTTGAAGAAGCACTGAATCTTTTTGTGCAAAGAGAAAATTTGCACTAGATTTTTCTTGTTATGCTGCAGTTGAGTTGTTTAAGATCCACAAATTTCAGTTTAAGCAAGTTTCAAAACTTTTTTCGTGCTTTCTGATCATGTGAAGTTAAGGCAGCGTGATAAACTTTTTATTTCCATTTGCTACCTTCCTAAGAGAATAAATTCAGCTTAAGTCATTCTGCGTGAAAAGCAGCTCCAAACAGGCATCAGTATACGGGGTGAAACCAACTGTGATGTGGCCCAAAGTTTTCTGGAGCGCGTGTATACATAAACTATTTTAAGTTGTGTACTGGCAAAATACGCTGTATCTTAGGGTGCGACGTGAAACAGTGAGGCATAGGACGAGTATGTTGGACCGGAAATTCATGTTTAACCGCTTCTTGTTGTGCGAGAACGGTTCCCGAAAAATACAAAAAAGTTGTGATGTACATCTCCCGCGTTTCTTTTGTTCCAACTGTGGGACTAGCGTTCCGTTGCCTCTCTTCGAGCAGACAGAAACATTCTGCACATTCCCTGCATGATATAAATTGAACACAAAGGCGTCGTCACTTGCGGGCAAAGACGGCGACAGGAGTCGAACGCACGCGTTGTTTCCAAACTTTCTTGGGACACTTTACCCACGCCGATGCCGATGACGGGCGCGAGAAAAAAGGCCCAAATACAATAGGATATTGAAGACGTGGCCATCTTGTGAAAGTGGAAATTGTCATTTATGCAACTCTGCTTCTGTGGAACTGTCGACCTTCTGTGGGGTTGGGCGTGCGGTATGCTATAACTTTCTGAAGAAAAAACAGGGGCTGGGGCATTGAGGAATTGACAGACCCGTTTAAGATTTTCCAATAAATTAGCGCGAAATACAGAAGCTTGCTTTAGCGATCTATGGGGAGGAGTATAAATACATTAACCTGTGGTAGTGAGAGTACGGCTGAAAGAACGCCAATCGCTGGTAGTCACCGTGTTGTGCTTGTTCAAATACAGGATTGAAACACTGAAATACCGAAAATACTTCCATTGAAATAAACTTCTACAAGTACGCAAGGGTTCGTGATGTCTAGAAATGTTTGGGGGATTTTTGTACACCCGCTCGCAAGTAACTTCTATACCGCTACTGAAGGGTTACCGAGCCGTAAACAGCGATGAGTGTATATTAGGCAAAATTTCCAGCACCTTGCGCGAATACGAATGTAGGCAAAATATATGCCGTAACTGACTCTTCGTGATGTCGAAACCAAATATGCAGTAGGCTTAGCAGCGCGAAAGCTAGCTAGACGTACCCCCACACATTCGCGCTTATCATGCATGCAAATAGCGAAAAACCTAGAAAACGAGTGCGAAGTAAATGAAACAAAATGAAACGAAAGAACGTCTGCTGTGTCGCAAAGCCCGCTGTTTTGCCAGCCAACAAACGAAAAATACAGCAGGCGCTGTTATTTTTCTGCTCGTGGCGCAAACGACGCCGCTTCCAGAGCATGCACGTACTACATGCGTCTACACTTACCTTGGACATCGTCCAAGGGCGGCGTAGCACGGCGAGAATAGGTAAGGTGCGCATGCCAAGTAGAGCGTGCACTAAGCTTGCGCCGGTACTAGTATGCGCGAGCAAACATCTCTTTAAGAAGGGCAAAGTCGGATCGTACAGCTGAGTTGTGCCGTTATAAATCCATCACTACGCAGTGCACAATGATGAGCTTGAGAGAATGTAATTGAGTAAGCAGGGAAGAATTTTTTTGACGTGTGCTTAGCTGAGGTACGTTGGCTGTCAAACTAGCCGGCCAAACTCCACTTATAAGCGGATACATTGATAAAACGAGCTAATGCAACTAGAATCCCTTCCCGTGCCACCAAGGTATAGGGGCCACTGACGTTCCTCACACTTTTAAAAGTCTGCAGACTCATTCGGCACGTTGAACTTGGCGCGACCTTCTGCTATGTACCGTGAACGCTGTTTATTTCGAACTTCTATTATTCGAACTTATGGATAATTCGACCTGTACGATCTGGAAGGGCCAAGTTTTATTGAAGCCTATGCATAAACAACACCGTTAATTAAGGCCCTTTCACGGGTAATTAGAACTACGCGCCTCCGCGCCGGTGGCTGGCGCCTGGTACACCGTCAGAGAAACGCACCCGCTACCTAAACACGAAGCCGCGTTTCCTGCGGAACTGAGAAAACAGCGCCGAGAAAATTTTAAGTCGCGTAAAACAGTAAAACCAATCTAAAACAGCCACGGCAGATGGGTTCGAAGACGTATTCTTGGCGGATACGTCGGTGTGGACATGAGAGCAGTGGCGTGTCGTGAGCTGAAAGATGAAGACATTGCTTCTTAGGTCGGAAGCGCAGAGCCTGTCTCTGCCAGTGACAACGAGGAGGAAGACGACTAAGCAACACTGCGCCCTCCGCTGAGGAAGTCATGGTCAAATTGAATGCCGTTCATCCCTTCTACGGTTTTAAAGTGAAGCTTTCAACCTCTCACTGATGTCGTCCGTAGTCCAACCAAAACGCAATGCAGAAAAGCTAACTTGCTCTGACGATGATGGTAATCATGTGTGAAGGGAAGAAAAAATTAAAACGCTCCCTGTGGTCGGAATTGAACTTGTGCCCCTCGCGTTATGAAACCGACGTCTATGCAATTGCGCCATTACGGTGCGGTCGAAGCATTTCGAAGCAGTACTAAGCAGTACGGCGCGGTGGATTTGGAAAGGGGTGCACGGATGTGCACAATTATACAGAAAAAAGTATGCACCCGTCCGTCTAATGACGACTATGCTTGAACGCAAGGGAAAGCCATGGAATGTTCCTATCCGCAAAGCACTATAGAGCACAATCGCAGTACAGTAAACCGTCCCGATAAGGAACAGGTATTCGCTGCTTGGTTGGTTCGCTTGGTGTTGGACTTCATTTTGGGAAGCTTCGTGTTGCTCCATCGTTGTCGTTTGGACAGAGGGGTAGTTGATTCTTTTAATAAGGGGAACAAGAAGCGTCCCGCTGCATTCGATCGTTTGAACAAAATGTCCTGGCGGTCTCCTTCAAGGAGCAAAGGCAGGCAGCAATCACATCCTCTTTCAAACATCGAATTGTTGACTTTCCAATCACAGTGTTTTGTTCTTATTCTTCACCCGCCACGGCGGCTCAGTTTACGTATCCTCACAGACGTCGAAATTCGAGGGTTCCGAGTGCATGAGGCCGAGGTAAAAGTATTGGCTTATGCAGACGACATTGCGGTATTCTGTGAGAACAAAGACAGTATCAGTAAAGTAGTTGAGATAACAAAACAGTTTAGTACAATGACAGGGAGCCTTGTAAATTGGGGAAAGTGCCTGGGGTTCTGGCATGGAGAATGGCAATCAACCCCTGACACTTTCGCCAACGTAGGCTGGGTAACAACACCCGTAAAGTACCTGGGAGCCCCGCTACAGTTTTATAAAGATAGTGAGCCGTATTGGCACGAACTAGCACAGGAGACTCGAGCAAAGGCAGACAAGTGGAGGGGGGCGTATTTGTCAACCTTTGCTAGGGCAACAGTGTGCAACCTGTTTTTCGTTAGTAAACTGTGGTACGTGATGCAAGTGCTGCACTGTTCGCGTACAAATGGGCAAAACCTGCATCGGGTCCTTGCTGTTTTCGTGTGGGCATCGAATTGGGAGAGGTGCAGCCGCACCAACCTGTTCAGGCGAATCAAAGATGGGGGTCTGGGATTGGCGCACTTATTTGTGCGACAGCTTTAAATAGATTTCTGTTTGTAAGGGATGTAAGGGACCCCTTTCTGAGGACAATATGTCAGGTAAGGTTGGGCAGGCTTCTGCCTGACTTTGTTGTAACCACTGGGCATATGCATGGAGGCATTTTTGGTTTTTTCAAAGAAGTCGTTGGAAGTGTAAATTTTTTGAACGCGCGGTTTTCAAAAGAATACTTAAGTACGGTAAAAAGGAAAAACCTGTATAACGATATTGTGGATACCGTGTTCCCTGTGCCAATGTACAGAGCTATGTACTCTGGAGGCCCAGGCAAGGACGTTCTTAAGAGGGTGAAAAAGATGCAAATTCAGCCAGGGGTCAAGTCTTTTTTCTTTAGGCTGCATACAGGTACATTATTAGTAAGAACATTTATGGAACAGAGGGGGCTATTTGTACCATGGGGGACAGACTGTTTTAGATGTAAATTACCAGAGACAATCGACCACGTGTTTTTGCATTGTTGTGAGGGGGTGTATTTATGGGATGTTCTACAAAGGACATTACGAAAAGACTTTCCGTTAAACCCTCACGGTATACGATTTCTTGCAGTGGACAATGAGGCTGGAGTGCCTTATGATTTAGTAATAGTACTGGGCCTCCATAGCATATGGCGCTCGCGCACAGCAAGACTGTATAATGATGTCGATGCCCGTTTTGCACTACAGTATTTCAAAGAGAGTGTTGGTCGCTTTGTCGAAATTATTAAGTCTCGGGAGTTATTCCCGGTTTGGCTGCCAGAAATGGAGGAGCTGACAAAGATGAGGCTTTTTTAATGACAACGCCAGCCCGTTATTCGCTGGCAGCCCCATTTCTCCTGAGTTGAGTGTTTTATTGTGATGGTCTGTAATGTTTTGTGTGTTGTCAAAACCAGGCAATAAAGAAAAAAAAAAGCCACGGCGGCTCAGTGGCTAAGGTGTTGCGCTGCTAAGCCCAAGGACGCGGGTTCGATTCCCGGCCGCGGCGACCGCTTTTCTGATAAAGTCGAAAAGCAAAAACGCCCGTGTGTTCGAGATTTCGGCACGCGTTAAAGATCCTCACGTGGTCAAAATTAATCCGGAGCCCTCCACTACGGCGTGCCTCACACCCTTTGCAGTTTGGTGCGTTAAACCTAGAATCAATCAATCGATAAAAAAGAAAATAAATCTTCACTTTCAATATTTTGAACTGAGGTGCCTTCCTCTTGCGGTTCGAATGAACGAGCTTTTGCTGTTGCTTTTGCACCGTCTGCGCGCTCTTTCGAAATCTCGCACAATCTTTTCTATGCCTTCTTTAGATTTACGTAATACACAAGCTGGTTAGCTGTTTCGCTTAGAGCGATTCACTGCTGAAAAACAAGGTGTGCGTTGCCGACATGCGCTGCCTAAGGAGATGCTTGTCCCGAGCGGTTCAAGCGTTTTTTGTAATGGAAGTTGAGCTTGTTTTCGGAGGCATAACGATGTGCGAACCGCAAGAGTGTACAGTATTACATAGCAGGATTCTTTGTTTTAGTTACTTTTCGTCACCACTTCTACTACCTGGAGGGTTTATTTATTTATTTATTTATTTAGTTATTTAGTTATTTATTTCTTTATTTATTTATTTATTGTAGTATACGGGGTTTCGGTATCGGTTTCGATGTCGGAGGTTCTACCACTAGGGGCCTACCCCCGGGGTATATATGTGACGTCAGTCTGACTAAATGGCTCTTTGGCTTTTTACTGTGCAACCAATAATGTTGGAAAGCCAGCTTGCAAACACCAATCTCGAACTGGTTTTCGTAAAATCGGCTTCACTTCTAAACAAAACTGCATTGCTGGAAAGGGCTTTCCCGACGGGCATTATACACAATCTTATATCAAAAACTGGTGGCCGAATGGAGAGGGTGTGCAGATGCGAGGAGGAAGAGAACCTCTTTTTTCTTATCTACGCACGTAAGACAATGGGGGAGATTCCCAAACCGGCTCCGCTGTATAACTTATTTTTTAAGAGCGAAGCTGTTCAGCAAATGGGGATTTTTCGTGCCCGCAGTTCAAAATGCTTAGAAAATGCCGAGCACGCGCAGGTAAGCGCGTGCCTCACGGCGACCGCCCAGCAACCCCGGCGCACGTTTGTCAAGCCAAGCATACCCAATTTGGGAGATTGGCCGAGATTTTCAAAAACAACAACAAAAAAGCTCCAGCGTTCGCCGTAATCGTGCCAGCACTTGCTCAGAACGAGAAAGACACGTCCTAACGTACGCCCATCCTAGGTAATGTCCAATGATTACCAATTCTAAATAAATGAACAAAGCTCACACCTAGGCAACAATCACAGAGTAAATGTCATTGCGGCAGCGAAGAAGCAGCAAATCGGCTCCAATCGTGTACTTAAACCGTCGTGATAGCCGTGAAGGTGGCGTACAGCTTCGCTACCTTCAAGCGTACGTGTTAGTGGGAGCTTCTCTGCATTTCTTTGGTAATAGATAAACCGAAGCTACTTCGGAACACTTCCGAAAAGGTACAGAAAATATCTTTCCTTTTACCAAACATTTCTTAGATGCAGTTGTTTTCAGTGGCATAGGAACAACAAGCCTACGAAACAAGCACGCATCCTTACAGTCCTTAATTTGGATTACAGTTTCTTGGTCTAGATGCCCGCCTCGAATCGAGAAGCTGGAGGAGGGGAGTTAGCAACTCCGTGAAGAGCAGATGCTGAAGCAGTAATGATGACATCAGCGTCGCTACAGTGAAAGATTTTGGTTTAATTTTTGGGGGGTTTAACGCGCCCACGCAACGCAGGCGATGAGGGGCGCCGTAGTGGAGGGCTCCGGATTAATTTTTACCACGTGGGGATATTTAACGTGCGCCAAAATCTCGCGCACACGGGAGTTTTTGCTTTTAGCCTCCATCAGAAAAGCGGCCCGGAATTGAACCGCGACCTCGTGCTCAGCAGCGCAATGCCTTAGCCACTGAGCCGCCACGGCGGGTCTACAGTGAAAGAAGCTATACACTATAAAGCTTACCGCAGGTATACTTGCATGCAGCTGTAATAGAATTCGACTATCTGATATATTCCTTAAAAGTGTACTAGAATAATTTAAGTGGGACAGGTGCCGGCTCCGTGCCGGCTCCGCGCCTGCTCCGTCGTGAAGCGCAGTTTGTGGAAAGTTGGCGTGGCGGCGCTTCGGTCGCAGTGGATTGGGCTGTGCCAGAGAGAACGCCATCCTGCGTCTTGAAATAATTTCAAAGGTAGGAACAAAAATCGTTTAGGCAGTTACGGGCCCATCCCTAAGTTGCCGCTGCAAAATTGCACAACGTATGAGTTACAAAGGCTGGATCCCTCTTTTCAAACAAAAAAAATATTCGTACCAATTTGCATGTCATCCAGGCGGATTATTTGAGACGGAGCTGATCTGTATCAAACAAAGCTTACGAAAATAAAGAAGAAATATTTTTTTACAATTGACAGTTTTGTGACACTTGGGCGAAATGTTCGATTTAAAAGATAATATTTGATTAAAAATGCGAGCTCTGTGGTGTCCGTATAATATCTTATAAAATGTTACCGTTCAAAATGAGAATGGTATCCGGTCCAACTTAAGAAAGCCACTCTAAGTCAAGTGACATGAGGTATGGCGTTCCACAGGGCTCACACTTCTGAGTACTGTTGTTCATTTTGTACACAGCCGCGGGCGCTCTGCTCTTTGAACGTGTTGTGAAAGCGGTACTCCTTTTCTAAGTCTGAAAACACTGACTGCTCTGCAATGATAGTACAATGACAAGCGTTCCAGCTAAGCAACATTTTTGTGCTATATGTGCAGCTTTTCGTGAAATTGCGTTTTTTTGGTGATCAACAGCTCGAAATTTCTTGGGTGCCGTTAAAATGAGTCTTACATAGTCAATTTAGCGTAAAACGTTGGGACGCAGGTTTCGGAGGGACGGGAGCCATTAGACTGAGTTCTACTAAGCAGCATGTTTTAACGAATAATTACAGGAAAACGTGTAGATTTTTATGAAGTTTTCTTAGTATGATCGTCCTTTTAGTAGAAACGTTTCGCACGAAGCATCTTTTCCTTTAAAAAAATGTTTCTAGTGTGTTCCTGAGCGAGCCACATAATGCTTTAAAACGCTCGGTGTAGTCACTTCTTGTGTGATTTATTGTATTCCGTCAACAATATAAAATTAGTTAGTAAAATAAAGTGCTAAATGACATGTGGTATCTGGGGTTGTGTATTTGTACCCCTGTGGTCAGGACGTAAATATCTTGTGTACGTTCAATACTACGTCTTGCGCACTGCTGTCAAATTTACGCAGGGTGAATGCCTACTCACCCGATATTCTTATCTCTTCTTGACATTCCGGGTGGGTATCATGCGCTCCGGTATTTATGCCCGAAACGAAGATGATTATGTTTGTCTCGACAGGCTTGGATGATAGCTCGCTAATGCGAGTCCATCCTCAGTTGGTCTTATCTGGGAAAAACTGGTTGAGAGTCCAATTTGAGGCCGCCAGTGGGGAACTTAAACCTAATCCAGATGGAACCAGATGGGACCAACTGGGGTCACTTAGTTCATGTTCGCGTATTCTATTGTCCTGCCGGGTGGGTCTAATGGGTTTCTGTATATATACCCGACACGAATGCGATTTTCGTTGCGTTTAAAGGGTTGGATAGTAGGGCGCCAATGTGAACCTGTGTGTGAACTCCCAGCGGCCTGTTCGGACTTCGAACATAAACAGTTGGGACAAACTGGGCCCAACTTCACATTTTCTGTCGGAATTAAGAATAGCGGATCCAACCACGCTTTCCGTATTCGCAGGACAAGGACGATGAGGGTTCTTCGAGCGCCGAGGACGGGGCCAGCGCGGATTCCGCCCTGGCCGGAGGAGGTGGAGCGGCGCTCAAGGCCCACCACCAGCGAAAGCGTTGCTGCGACGACGACTTCTCGGCGCTGTCGACGCGCCTCCGCTGCCTGCTCGCCACGGGTATCGTGCTGCTGGTGCTCACCGCTGTATTCGTGCCGTTGTACCACTTCGTGTTCAGGGAGCACCTGGGACAGCTGTGGCAGACCTTGTTCAGGTCTGCCTCGCCTTCCTCTGGAGGAGAAGGAGGAACAGGAGGACCGGGGTATACGGCGCCAGGGTTCACAGGAAGCGGCACGGACGTCTTTACCCTGGACGAGACGCTGGATCCTTCCGAGGCATCCGCGTGGAAACCACGCTGCCCTGATGTGAGACGAAAGAATTGCAAGCGCTTCTTGTTGTGCTGTTTGTCACGCGTACACGTGGCGCCACGCGGTCGTATATGCGAGAGAAGATGCAGTTGTCCTGAAACCCTTGAATTCAAATGTCAGGTGTGTCGATGGCGTCTAGTAGGGCGGAAGTGTAGGTACTGAACCTACTTAGTTGTTCTCCTATTTTCTTATCTCTTAATGGCAGCTCACCTTTGAATAATCTTGGTCGGAAAGACAAGACCTAAAATATAAAGTAGCTACAATTTCCTCCTCAGATTAGCAACATATCCGACAGTTGTGGCGCGGATAGAACAAAGGTGCGATGACGTGGGAAAGAATTCCTCTGTTTTTGATTTCTGTAGGTGGAGCGTCAGAGCTTGGCGACGGTGGACCTTTAGCCTTTTCTGCACAGTCCTGTTCTTCTGTCCCTTTTCATAAGCACCTGGTTTGGGCTTGGTTGGCTCTGAGGACGTCATTGTGCACTTTCAGGAAGACTTGTTGGCGAGGAAGAGGATGGGAGAAGCATAGCGTACGACAGTGCTTCAACCGCGGTGTACGCTTTGTCATGCCAGGGAGCTGAAAATAAGGACGTTAAATGTACAATAAATAAGTAAATTGTTTGTTGATATATAATAAACTCTGAATTGTTACTACTTGCCAAGGGGGCGGCATTAGGTTGCCATTAAGTTAAATATCATTACAGAATTACTTTTTTGAAGTGTATATTACCTACGTAAATATTTCGTTTGCTATTTAGAGATTCGCTGGCACGAAGTCTGCTCAGAGAGTCCTGCATGCGTGTGGTGACGTAATTGACAAGCTACGTCAATGCAGGCTCCGGTGCTCGAGTGGAATCGGTTCGACTGCTACCCGGAGGACGCGGACGTGGATGAGCACATGTGTCAGGACCGGGGGTGCTGCTGGGCCATCACCAATGTCCGCACCGCAGCGAACGACAAGGATGGTCCGGCCGCCAGGGAGCACTACAGGTCCGCGTACGCCAAAGGTGGATCATTGTCAGAACGCGCGAGGTCGATTGCTTGCTCCATATCCGACAACGCTGAGTGTGCTGCCTCAATGTGTGCCACACGAATGACATGGCAGGCAAAGAATCCACGAAACTAAACAAGACGCTAGAGATAATTGCCAAAATGTCTTCGAGATCCGCAAACAAGAAGTCCGAGGGTACCTAGGCTATGCGTGTGCGTTGTGAATGCGAAAGCAGGAAATGTACAGTTGAAATGCTGAGACGCCTTGCTTCCTCCTCACGTGGTTTAATGACCATGTTAACTTTCCGCTTGGGAAAGTTTGCTTTGCGATATACTTTATCGGTTTTGAATGGCTTCGGTCTGTCTTGTACGCGTTGCACCGCTGCTCTTTCCTGCATGCCATCCCTTAATATGGGATAATTGATGGTAGTGGTGACTTATGCTGCATGTCTACTCGCTCGCTCGGCTACATTTTCAGTCTATCCATGGGCAGTGCACTGGCATGAACGACCACCTCTCCCTACTGCCAAGTTTAAGCTCGCACCATGAACCGCCTCGTGGTGTGAAACGCTTCTGAAGGAGCAGTTTCTGTTACGGATGCCGAGGCCGCACGCCGGATTCTTACAGAGAAGCTGTGTATCGCTAGTATTGACGGACCCAGGTCAGTTAGTCATCCGGAAAGACTGTCCGCTGTCAAAGACATTTTAACCCTCCAATATATCAATTGTAGCGGTACTCGTCTTCTCGGTGTTGGCTAGTGCCAAAGTAAACGGTAGACCCATGAAAACCATTAATCCAAACGATATTCAGCACGACACTCACAGCCCGTACTATTCCTACTGACACCGGTTGTCCTTTAGTAAGGTGATAGTGTTGAAGGTGATGTGCATACAGGCGGCTCGGTCTCAGCTGTTTCAGAGCATCTATCAAAGCATACTGCTTAACCGGTACAAATGACACGCGCTGGCAAGAGGCAGGACGCCGCAGTGTAATCGCCATGGTGTGTTTCTGGGGAAAAAACGATTATTCGGTGTTATTAGAAAGCGCATAGCTCGTATACTTCGAGTACCTCAGAAAGCTCTGGAAAGATAGTACAATCCTGCTGTAACCTTGCGCCGAGACTTGCAAAAAATTCGGGTTATGCTTAAATGCTGTCTTACTGTTTCTCTGCCTGAAATTGATTTCAAAAGTGCGTGTGCATCAGCTGAAGCTCAATTTCGCGGTCTTCTCCGTTGGAGGTAAAAACGCGTTATCTTTGATAATGCAATGCCTGATTCTCTAGTAGCTCAGAGTTATGGTATTGTCAGGAATCATGGAAGGAAACCTTAAATCCAGCTAATACTTTGCAGGAGGTGGGAGCTTCTGTTAAAGCGTAATGCACATGCATTAGTAAACACTGAAGTAGGAAAATTAAAAACACTTGCAGCGTTAACAGCAGCCTTCTTAGTCATACGACTGAACTCTTTATCTTTAATATCTCCAGCAAGTTGTTTTGCCCGCAGATTTAGGGTCCCTAACATTGACTACTTGCTACGGTATATTTTGCAACGTATCCTGCTCATGTGTTCTGGTTGAGACAACCTTCTTTGGTTGAGTGTGCCAGCTGTCTTAACAGCGCCTTTGACCGGTTTCAGGGACCCCGTACCCAAGTGCATTCTGCCTCTCAACTCCGGCTACAGAATAGCTGGACCAGAGGAGCCCCTGTTCGGTGGTTACGAGCTTCCCTTGCAGAGGATTCCTGCACCGTCCCGATACGGCGATGACATCGCTCACCTCAAGTTTCGCGTCCACATGCAGACGCCGTACCGTCTCAGGATTAAGGTATGGGTATCATCTTTGAAGGCCCAATAATGGATTAGAGTCCTTTATTAATCAAGGGAAGGTCATGCGGCCAAAATATGGGCAGGGGGAAGAAGGGGAAGGGAGGAGTAGCCTAGTAGAGGAAATTGTGGGTTCATAAAGTACATGCAGGAGTTTCCTTTAGACAGCGGAGGGCAAGCGAAGATGAAGATCATATCTCTTAAAGGAACTCAAAGGAACTTAAAAACTCATATCTCTTAAAGAAACCACTCCCTACGCCCAACAACCCAAGTGTTGGGAGAAAATTTAGGTCTTCAAATGAAGGGTCCTCTTGAGACGCATCACAAAAAATTCCGACTACCCTGTTTCTCATGAAGTTAATTTTTGGTCCTTCGTATGCATGACTTGCGCACTGGTGGCGGTAATATAAAAATTTAAGTAGACGGGAATATGAATGGACATATCATGTTTGCTAAAAGTTCAAATTATTTTCTGTGTTCTACCCCGCTTCCTTATTACAAAGTTTTTGTGAGACTGGCTTGTATAAACTGCGATTAGTATGCACTGTATCATAGTTAGCACTAAAGGGTTGTATTTTTGCTACGAGCCCACCGACTTTAGCGAATGATTCTATTCTGCTGGTGATGAAAGCGGAGAGTAGACACTTTGTCTGGGAACGTAACTCGCATCTCGACCTCTGTGGTAACAACTTCGCCTGCTTACTTGATGAAAGGGTAATTCTGTTCTACGTGGGGTGCAAGAATGTGGGCTACTGTGCATCCATTAACACTGTGTTCGTAACACCATAACATTTTGCATGATTACCGATTTTCTCACTTAATAATGTGATGAGGTTGTGAATCTGTTGCGCGTTAGGGTTATAATGCTGCCTATTGCGCTCCAGTAGACACCATTGTGTGTGCGCGCGTGTGCGTGTGTGAGTGCGTATGTGTGTGTGTGTGCGGGTGCATGCACACCGGTAAAAAATTCCGGAACACCTTTTTCCTACGAACACTCGTTCGGCCGGGAAAACTTTGAAGGTTCTCAGGATGAGACAAGATATTCGCCCCTTTATTTGCGCATAAGTGTGTGAAGAGTTTAGGGGAACCTTTCTGCTGTTAGCAGCTGACAAGAATTTATAGCTCCGTGACAGCGGCTACTATCACTCCAGGTGCCGTTGCCGAACTTTTAAGTCTTTTAAACAAGGGTTATGTTTCACTCTTTCAACTTCAAGACAATTCCTATGCGGCATTACAACTTTTATTTTGTATGAAGAAGCGTACGCAACTGTACGCAACTGCGTGAATACTACGCGTGAGGGCAGGCCAGAGCCCAAGAACGCCATACCTTCGACCTTCGACCAATAATTCTACAGGAATTATTTATGTAATGACGTCACACGTTGGTTCAAAAAACCGTAGGCCGGCACATATTGCTGGCGCACTTTTGGAGTACCCATGCCTATACGGCACGCTTGCAAGGATGGGCTGCTAGTACACGTTTTAGGGGAGCAGCGGTTCCGTACGGACGGTAGGTTATTCAATCCGTGTGTGGGAATGTCGGGAAGGGGCCAGATTTTTTGTGATTTCGTCTCCGCGCTGGCTTTGTGGCGTCCTTCTGCAAAAACACGGCGTCGATGTTGGTTGTTTTAAGCCTCAATGAAATCGGACAGCAAAATTGTGGAGGGAGTGGAGGAAAAGAGGGTGGGGGGAGGGAGGAGGGACGAATACAATTAAGTTCCTCAACAAAAATGGGCTGTACACAAACGGAATGGCACTGATAGCGCAGAGTAATTATTGTCTATCAATTTCCTTCATAAATTTTCTCCACTTTTTACAACTTCTGGAAAATATGATACGATTCTGTAACTTAAGAGGGCGTCCTGTTTATAGACTGGGTGATCACGAAATACTCGAGCCAAATATCCTAAGTTTTTACACATAATCTACAAACTGTTGCCAAATTCTTTTTCTTCTTTTTAATGTTCTTCGAGAACAGATATTCTTTGTGTGCTTGCGTGACTTCATGCAAAGAGTATTGCCACTATTGTCTGACTTTGTTAATACTGCTGCAATAAATACATTACATAGCCACTTTAAAGAAAATAACAAGACAGAGCAAAGTAAAATATCTGCTGCGGCGAACAAATCTCAAAGCACCGTTCAATGCAGGCAATATACCTAAAGCTTTCGCAGTGCACCCAGGCAGAAAAAAAAAGCGAGAAAGCGTTCATCAATCTCTCCGCAGGAGCCCTGTAAGACCAGAGTGCTAATCACACCACCCCAGCCTTTTCTTGCCTAACCGAGTGGGGTCCTTCCCGCAGATCTACGATCCGTCAGAAGAGCGCTACGAGGTCCCCGATCCCGTGATTCCAGTGGAGATGGACCTTGGCTCCCCGCTTGTCCACGAAGGGGATATACAAATGTACGCCACCAGTTACGGCTTGGGAAGCGATCCCTTCAGCTTCCAAGTTCGCCGGACAAAGACTGGCACAGTACTGTGAGTAGACGACACGTCTTTTCTCGATTTTTTTTTTCGTATTTTATGCGAGATGCCTAGCGTGAATGCCACGGTAAATTCTTGATGGGACCATTACACTGGGATAAAATCATTGGAATCGACTCACTCACTCACTCACTCACTCACTCACTCACTCACTCACTCACTCACTCACTCACTCACTCACTCACTCACTCACTCACTCACTCACTCACACTTTTTTTCGCTTTCTCGCAGCTTCGACACCGGCGTGGGGGCGCTCCTTTTTTCCAATCAGTTTCTTCAGCTGTCGGCTCGCCTCCCCGGTGGTCGTGTATACGGACTCGGTGAGCACGTGCGCGACAGATTCCAGCATGACATGGACTGGAGGACCTGGTCCATTTTCAACAGGGACACCTTCCCAGAGGTTAGCAATCCCTGCACCAAATTTTAAGCCTTATCCCCGAGAGATCCTCCTACAACTGCAACAGACAAAGTTGGATTAGGTGATGATAACTCATCCAGTATCTAATAAGCGTTTGTAAACAGAGGATTATCGATGGGTCTAATGTTTGGCTCATTCTGATTCTTGGTGGGCGATTTATTGCAACAGGCACTGTACTTTTCTGTGTTCTTCAACGTGATCGCCACATTCGTTTTCGGGTACCATCATAATACGGCAGGTTATGAGATATATATTCAAAATGCCGCCCAGATTCCAAGCACATGTGGTGAGAGTTGGCATACTATGAAATGCGTTTTACAAGAACGGGATCTTTGGTCAGTCAAGACACTTTCCTCCACCTCTGATGCTCTTTACAGGGACACAGTACATGGCTTTATGAAGGCGAGATTTCTTGCTTACGAAGGGCTTTCATTTTTTTTAATTTAGCGAAGTGATTTTGTTGAAATGTATACAAATTTTATATTGCAAATCGTTGGACGCTGCTAGCCATACAATTGCGGTGGATGGCTTTACCTCTGTAAAGCTTAAGTGATTAAAAAAATCCTGTAAACTTGATGTTGAATATGGGAAAAAGTCTTTGGAAAACCCACGAACCGGGTGAATGTTGCCCGTAAGGTGGCACCCATGGCGCATCTCGATATCGGTTTTGGCGACATGCGTACTCAAGTAAGTTGATGAATAGTTGACGCAGAAATTGCTTCCATCATTTTTTCCTTGAACAAAATAATTTTGAACTGCCCTCCGTCCCTTTATCATATCAAAAAAAGGAAAAGTTGTAAATAAATCAGTGCGGATATCTAAAATGCTTATTCAGGAGATATGCGCATTTTGTTCTCCACGATTGAGATAATTCGGTTGCATAACGTGCTAAGTCTGACAGCATGCCTTTCCACACGCCAAAATCTTCGCTCCAATTTCTTCCTGCTTTAATCTCCGATATGACGCTTGCTGAAGATAATCTTTGAACCAAAGGCAGGGGTTGGTGAACAACCTTGTAGGAGGTACTTTCCAGAAGTTTGATAGATTCATCACGTTTATATTAAATTGTTAAGCATACTCAACAATAATTTTAATCTTAGCTAAATATTTATTCCTGCATCACAATTTCAGGATCACTCCAACCTCTATGGTTCCCATCCCATGTACATGTGCATCGAGAAGGACAACAACGCTCATGCTGTGCTCCTGCTCAACAGCAATGCCATGGGTATGTATATGCACACAAAATAACTTTTTTTGCGTCTGGCTTCTCATTATGCTTACGTGAAAACTCAGCGCGTGGCAAACGTCACAGAAAAGCAATAACCTATAACTAAAAAATATCAAAAGCCGTCTTTGCAGCTATCCAGATCAGCTTATTGGCCAGGGTTGTAAGCTTTTTCTGTGGGCAATTTATATTACAATCGAAGAGCAATAACCCTGCTAACTTCAGATTTGGGGTTCCGCAGGAAAGTTCCCATGCAGAAAAAGCAAACACTCTCGCTCTGAGGCATTCCAGCGGTACAGTTTCACAGAATGCTCTCAATTGACCAATCTATGCGGCCAACAAAGCGAATCAGGTAAATGAAAGCAACATGTAATGCATTTCAGAAAAAAATGCAACTTGCACGGTGGCCCTGCGCAATGTAGACCGCCATTATCGGGTTATGCGATGCCGCAGCGCGGACCAAAGTTTCAAACCGAATCGTATACTCGACACCTTCGTTCACCAAAACTTCATTGCTGACGCACATTAGTCAGCGGAGGGCACTGTAGTGAACCTGAACTACAGGATTTTCTGAGAGTTTATGAACACTCCTTGAAAGTACAGAGCTTAAAAATTGGTGACAAGCACCTAACGTGACTTAAAAATGCTTCCAGGGTTACAAAAAGATAGAATAAAATACACTGCTTGAGTTTCCAAATCGCCGGGTTTCCTAAGCAACATTGTCTTTCATTTCGCAGAGGTCCAGCTTCAACCAACACCAGCTGTGACGTTCAGAACAACTGGTGGTGTTTTCGACTTCTACTTTTTTCTGGGCCCGACTCCAGAGGATGTGGTCAGGCAGTACACAGAGGTGAGCT
This sequence comes from Haemaphysalis longicornis, assembly GCF_048455015.1. Lineage (NCBI taxonomy): Eukaryota > Metazoa > Arthropoda > Arachnida > Ixodida > Ixodidae > Haemaphysalis > Haemaphysalis longicornis. The sequence continues at coordinate 138,673,130 of NW_027526295.1, read as the reverse complement.
CCCTACTAGGTGCTTCATACACGTAATCAACCCCGCGTGGAAAGTTAGTACTGAGTTTGAATTAGAGCAGAGCCGTGGCCCAGAACGGCTGCAGCCGCGATCAGTATGTTGATAGGCTTTAGGGGTATGTCTGGTGCTGGTATATCTGCCTGCTGGTATATCTCGATTGTCGCGCTATAGAAAAAACCCCGCCCTTTGCATAGCTCTGGCCTGACACTCGAGATATACCTGTGTCGCAGCCAAGCTGCAGTAGCGTAATCAAGTAACCACTGTTTCTTCTTTTTCATCACCTACATTGCTCTATTTCTGGCCGCGTTCAGCTGTCGACCTTTTCCAGGAGAATTGCGGGACCTTACCTGCACTCTTACTCTCCCCTCCCCCGCCACAAGCATAGCGAAAGAGGGTGGCGGTAAGGCTGTAAACTGGAAAATGATTGCCCCCCCCCCCCCTACGTCCTACGCTTTACCACGTTATTACTTTACTTCATAAGGTTTGAGTCGCGCCACAAGTATTTTTCATTTGACAAAAATGTGGCGCTTCAGCCTAAGCTGTCTATGACTTCCCTTGTATTTCCCGTCGTAGCGCGCTGGCTGATCCATCTATCAAATTTGCATAAACGAGATCCCTACATTCCTCTCTGTGTTGCAATATGAAACTCCACATCCGTTAAATAAGTTTAGGTTTAGGCTTGCTGGTTATCAGAATGTGATTGGGAATTTGCAATTGGGGTCATTTTCAGAACGCCAGCATTGCTTTCTTTGAAATGTACAAAATTATGGTTCTGTGTCTCTAACACGCGTGGCAGTATCCCCAAACCGCTTTCAGGAGTTGTGACGCAGCAGCTCTCACTTTGCCGTGTCATAGTTACTGATCACACGGAAGAATTGCAATATTGATTCGGCCTCACGTGGTGAACTTATTAATTTGAGACTGTTATTGTTATTTCTCTGGCTCATGTGGTGAATCTGAATGCTCAAAAGTACAGGTATGCATTCTCTCTCTCTCTCTCTCTCTCTGTTCCTTTATTGTTTACGTTGCATCAACTTGGCTTCATTTTACATATTCTAAGTCATCTTTCTCTCCTGTCTCGTGCTTGTTTTTTGTAACGGCTTTTCATTGGACTAACACCTTTTGGGGATATGAGTGTCCCCATAATGTTCCGGTGCGACAAGTGCGACCCCATGTACGATTCAGTTGCTCACGAACGCAGGCGGTGGGACGACCGCTGATGCCTCCGTACTGGTCCCTAGGCTTCCACCTTGGCCGCTGGGGCTATCGGACCACCGAGTACGTCCAGGGCACGCAGAAGAAGATGCGGGACATGAACATGCCACAGGTAAGGCAATGCAAGATGGCGAATTTGTACATGTGCACGGAGAAAAGGTTAAGAGCGAAGGAGCCCTGAGGAGCCAATGTATACATTCGCCCAAGAAACTCTACTACCGCATGGAGCGCCTCAACTAATCTGAGATTCTGAAGGGGAACTGCACAAATGCTGGCCATCACTAGAAGGTAATGGGGTTAGCAGGGGAAGATGGTGAGGCACACACGCCGGACGCAGCCTGCGAGATGCCTGCCCCGCGATGCCTGCCCCGGTTCCCAATGAATCAATTCGAACAAGGCTGGCGCGGCGTGCTGCTTTGGTAAAGTTGGTGCTTAGCGAGGTGATACTATACATTGCGCCGGAGCCAGCCTCTAAAGCCAGCACTGCCAGGCACCACGGAAGGAACCTCTTGCGAGAGGGGTGGAAAATTAGAGCAGCAAGGGGTAATTGGGAGAGCGCGAAGAAAATGATATATGAGAGGTAGGGAGGGAGAAGGACGAGGAGCATTACACGGCAGCGGCAGCAGAAATGATATTATCTTTTAATGTTACTCGCTGCGAAGCCGACAAATTTAAGGGGAATCCCTTAAATCTCTTTTTAAAGCACGCGCATTGTGCGGTACAGAAAATAGGTGCATGGTCTCATTTAAGTAGAAATAGGCCGAGCAGAAAACAGGAGGAGAAACTACTTTTATTGAGTGTTCTACACGGCACAAACGGCCCAGGCGAGTGGTTCTGTCTTCAGTGGAGCCCATATGCAGTGCGCGCCGCCTGTACTCTGTCCACCAGGTGAAGATGGGTAGGCAGAGAGGGGCTGCACATTGAGCAATTGAGGCTTGTGAAATAAATGTAAACCAAATTGCCTCGGCCAACAGTTGTAAAATAAATGAATTGGCCAAAAGGCAAGTAGAATTTGGGCCACCCAAGAGTGGAGATAAATAAAGGGAGGAAAGCTACTCAAGCGACACCACGTCCAGTGTAGCGGGCCCACAGAGGCTCTCCTGATCTTCCGTGGAAAGTAGCGGTAAGGGTTGAGTTGTGCGGAACAGGGGGGGGGGGGAGGGGGGAGAGAAGGGAGGGGTTATGGGACAGCATGTTCCCCCATTGCTCTTTTTGGATAGTCGACGGGAAGAGGGGATGGTGCTCAGGGCTAAAGTAGCAGATAGCGGTTATGTGGCGATACCTACTTCACCTACTTCTGAACAAAATTTACAATCAGTACCGCCAGGATTCGGGTGCACAAAGTGAAGACATGTCGGTCTGTGGGAAGGAGTCGGATTGTATACCGGGTGTGGGAGCCCGGGATCGCGGGCCAGGAAAAGGAAACAATAGTGCCGGAGGAGTATTGGAGGAGGGCTCTGAGAAATGGCGAAGCCATGTGGGGCGGGAAAGGAAAACTGCCGCGTCAAAAGCGGACAGTCGCCGCCGCTTGTGGAATACGGGTCGCATTATTAATACGGGCCGCCTGGGAGGTGAAGGAACCGATGCAGGCTAACAGGGGGCTGCTGGCGATGCTTGGTGAGCGGAAAGAGCCTCGCAGGGTGCTGTCCAGAAGGAAAAAGGGAGGGGTGTGGGTTCAAGGGGTGACGGGAGCAGCGGCAAAGTTCAACAGAAAGTTCAACAGCAGACAGGCAGAAGGTACAACTAGGCTTCCGCCTTCTCATTCTTAGATAGTTCCAAGCATCCCCCGTAAATTTTTTATTCCTTTTTACGCAGCGGTCGAATATAAATGCTGCAGCTCACAACGGCGTATAACTACGAAATAATGTTGCACGTACTGATACGCATTAGAGATACAATCATTCACTAACGACGGGTTGTGGAAGCGGTGAAAGAAATCCGAAATTTACACCCATCCCTGCCCCTCAGACGCCGCTTGAGAGTTCATTAATATGAGCAGCAGCAGTGGCATCTTGAAACTGCTTCTTACACGCAGTTATCGGTTGGTTTTTCTTCCTTCCGAAACCGTGGCTCCAGGACGTGGTTATCGTGGACAGGGATATCCAGCTCAAGCACCGGCTGTTCACTCTGGACCAGAACAACTTCGCCAAGCTGCCCAACCTGGTGCGGGAGCTGCGGGGACGGGGGCAGAGGTTCATGCTTGTCATGGAGCCCGGCGTGGCCGCGCCACGCGGAGACCCCGCCCCGTACGAACCCCTCGAGAGCGGCGAGCGACTCGGGGTATTCGTCAACGACACCTGGGGGATGCAACCAATACAAGGCCTGGTAAGCGACGGTTCTCCGCCAGTTGCACGTGCATGCACCCACGCGTGCGCGGACGCACGCACACATCTGCCAGGGTAGACATGTGAGTTTGGCCATCGGCACACCTGTCTGAAATACAATCGATGGTCATTAGAGCTAACATTTTGACCTTGTACAGAAAGCATACTGCACTAACACAAGTCTCCGAATGCCTCAAGTCCAGGGCAATGCCTAAAAGCGACGAGTTGAAAGCAAACACTATTCTTTGTTTTCATATATGAAAGGAGAACTCATCATTATTGACAACATGTTAAATAAAAAAGTATAATTATGAAGTGCACCTTATTACAAGACCAGAAGGAACACACCTATATAATTGTTAAAATCGTTTTTAAGGCATAAAACTTAAAGGAACGCAAACTTCCGGGCTGGTTAATTAAACAAGAGCTTGTTAAAATCTAAAGTGATTGCTATCTAAAATGTTGCCACCTAAAATGAACAGAGCATTTGCCCCTATCCGGATTGTCTCTACTAAAACCCCGACGCTATTAGGCCGAGAGTAAAACGGTGAGGCCACGTTTCCTAAAAACTTTCAGATACTCACATTCGTATTTTTAAAGATAAAGTTTTGTTTTCAAAGAATATTCTAACAATTTCATATTCGCAGAAACTTTGGATTTCCTCACTCTCTGCTAGAGAAATGTCTGCGCAATGGCTTTAAGAAAGACATTGAAGCATGCCCGTGAACTCTCGCACAAAATTTATAGGACGTTGGAATATCTTTGGTTTGGTCGATACTATTCAATATTAGATACAGCACAGTGTGCACGCATATCTTACTAAAATAAATGTTGACCCTGTCAAATGTACTGAGATGATGGGTACAACCATTTGCTGACTACATAAGAATTTGCCGCTACTTTCTCCTTCATTTTAGTTTTATTCGGCATATTAACTTAACCTTTATTGCTTTTTCTGTGCATCAAAATTATCATCAGCTCTCGGTGTCTCAATGCCGAGACGGCAGTACATCGCGCCCAGCTTTAGTCGTTTCTTTTGAAGAAGTGCGGCGCAAAGGCTGTATCCGCAAGCAGCACATGTTTGCCGAAAGTTGCTTGAACAGTGACCTCGCGATAAATGCGACATCTCTAAACAGAAATACAATTGAAAATAAACACTGGGTAAATTTTCTATTAAGAAGGTCGAAGGCATGAGTAGCATTAAGTCAAATTTCGACAGACACCTTCTAGCCCACAACTGTGGACAAGGCGGAATCATGGACGGCATGGACAATCAATCAAGGACAATCAATTTCATGGGCGACAGGATGGGTGAAATTATGTGACCTCAAATCTGCGAGGGCCTCGGAAGAGTTTGTAAGGATGCATATGGAGGGCGGTAGGGGTGGGTCGCAATCGAAGGCGACAGGTGACACGGCGTAGTTAATCGCGTATAGCTCCGCACCGACTCTTCAAAGAGCTCTGCCAAGTATGGTGGTGCACCTTGAAGAGCGGGCTCCTCAGGACATGCCCAAGCAAAGCCCGTGGCGTAATAATTTAGGCTTGCGTCCGTGAAAACGTCAATCTCGTTGTCAAGGCGATCTTTTGTTTAAATGCAACTTCCAGCACACAACTGCTACGAGGCGCATATAAAAAAATTAAGTGCAGCGTTGAAACTAGGCAGCACTGAGTCAGCAAGATTAAACAGCCATTACGCGTGCGACCATGTCGTTAAAAGAAGAACACGATAGTTGATTATTCAGTCGCTATCACTGGCTATTTTGTCTCTTTACACAAGCAAACAACTGTTACTGGTACAGAGGTTGTCTTCAGTTAGGTTCTGACCAAAGTTGGGTGCGTATATTGGGTCGTGTCGACAAGGAATCGCACGCGCTCGCTCCAGTAGTAGTACTAGAGAAGCTTTATAGGAAAAGGAGGACCACTGGTCACAATGGAAGAAAGGGATGAGGAGGAAGGGTAAGGGGAAATAAACAGATGCTGGCAGTTTCTAGAAGGTCCGTTGACTGAATGAGTGGACGAGTTAGAAGGTCTGTTGATTGAATGAATGGAGCAGTTTCTGGTAAGCGGAATAGAATGAGTAGTTCGTGCCCGTTCGCCAGTCCTATCGGTGGTGGACCCACTCAAACAACCCGTACTAGATCGCTTTTAATTGAGTAAATTGCAATTTCAGATAGTATAACTCTCCATCAATTTGTGTAGGATCGGGGTGCAGCTGGGGGATTTAAACGTTCGGTGTCTGGTAAATTCTAGAGGGCACCAAACAAGGTGTACGATGTCCGATGGAGTGGTGGTATTGCAGTAATGACATCGGGGTGGAGGAGAGGGGGCATGAGGGGAGTGTGCCATTTGCGATTCGTTTCGGGTATGTAGGCTGCATTTGCAATATATTTTTTAATAAAGATTTTACATGAGCGGGGAAGAGGTGGTTCGCGACTTAGGTAGCCAGCTGGAGTGGCTTCTTTGAGACAAGCCCGTCTGTCCTTCTTGTACTGGTGGATGCGCATCGCTGGGGAGGGTGAGAGAGTCCGTGACGGCCTTAACCCAGTCACCAGTGGAGGTTGGGAGTGAGTACTCTCCTGAGCGACCTCATGGGCTGCCTAGTTGCCTGAAGAAGATAGTTCGTGGCCATGCACCCTGTAGATGTGGATGCTGAAATTTGTGCGGTGCAGGAGTTGAATTTGATAAGGAATTTCATTGACGACGGATTCGCCGTTTTCGTAATGATATATTGCAATGCTGTATACGTTCGCTGCGCGTAGAAGTTTCAAGTACTGGATGCCGCCGGGCTGCTATGGGTACTGGGTAGCCTGGAAGTAAAAGTGGTGTTCTCGCGGCCTACGCGGCTAAGGCGTGTCCCTAGTGCGTCAAGGTTTTTTGAAGTCCGTCTGGTCTTTGGCTTTCTGAATGATGGCTTCAACAGGAGTAAGAGGAACAGGTTGCTCCAGCTTAGCAGTGGCTGAATGCTTTGGAAAGTCGCTGAATTTCCCAAGGGTCGCGCCACGTAGCACCTGAATGGTTTTGGTAGTGGCCTTGTTGATGTCATAAGCCATTGCACCGTACGTGAGGATGCTCACAGGGACAGCTCTGGCCATAGTGAAGATAGCTTTCTGCGATGCTCTGTCATATTTTGTGGGCAGTCGACAGATGGAGTGTAGTATGGCATTCAATTTCTGTTTTAACCTTTTGAGCAAGATGTCAGGACTGTTTTTTGTTCCGAAAAAGCTCTTTATGTTCTCAATCTAATCTAGGTATATTGTAAGAACTAACCCTGAAACTGGCCGCTAAGATGACTCTATCGTTACACCGAGTTTCATTTACTTATCGTAATTAGTTAACAGTGAAGGTGTAAACGTTATATAATTCCCGTCCGCTGTAATTCCTTCCTTCCTTCCGATGTCGATACATGGCTGTCTGTGTAGAGAGTATGGTTACAGGCAATGGCTGCAACTGTTCTTTTACACAAAGTAGACAGGCAAATATGCGTGAAAATTAATTTAGAGATAATTCTGGAAAAGTGGTTCGCATACGTCATTATTTGATGAATACAGCTGGATACTACTGCATAACTCAATATAGTTATTAGTCAATTTTGCTTCGCTGCTCTTTCATATTCACAGAAGTGGAAGGTCTCTAATTTTTTAAAACCCTTAAACCTTGCTAACTTGTGGTTTTGAATTTTCTCTGTGGAGGGCTGGCCTGGAAATATTGTGTTTCCGGACTTCGGCAACCCCGTGACGCAGACCTGGTGGGCGGAGCAACTGCGACAGTACCACCAGCTGGTGCCCTTTGATGGCCTGTGGATTGTGAGAGCTCGAATTTTCTTGTTTATTGTTGTTGGACCGCGTTACGATATGACTTATTTACCCCTGCACAAGTGTTTTGAGCTCCCTGGGGCTAAGGGAATTGGCAGGTTGGGATTATTTGAAGTCACGCGCTGATCTAAATCCTCCCCGTTGCATGGCACATCCACAGTGCAACAGATGCTCTCAATCAAATCGGAGGGGAGAAGATTGCCAGATTGCGATTATTCTTTTCTCGCTTTATCACCAAAATAAACTAAGCTGTACGGCCCCCTTACAGACCAACAGCTGTTTCCATCAAGCCGAAGAGGAGAATATTGGCAGACATGGCGTCCTCCCTCTTAGTGGATTGAAAAACGAAGAGGAAGGAATACCATTGTCAAATTTCTCAATTGAGTTCTCCACAAAAATAAATTAAACTTCCAGGCAAACTTCTGCCCTCGTTTGAAATAACGAACACCTTGCCCATGCTAATTCGAATATGTCAATATTTTTTTTTTAAACAGTTATTGTATTCGGCAAGTTTCTTTTTCTTTGGTGTTTTTTTTTCTGTTTGCCTTGCCTCTTTTAGCCACTGATTGTCTGCTACATAACGGCTACTATTTTTGTTGGGTATTGTTCCCTTTGTGTGGTTTAGAACTATTCTGTGATGTGTAATGACGTCATCCCCGTTCTTTGCTTCTGGGGTTCTAAATTTCTAAAACCGAAAGTGTTGAACATTTTCTAACCGAGATATCGTGTACCGTAAAGTTGCCAATTCCTGATAGAAATAAATGAATCTGATAGAGATTTTCACCGTGCACTTTTATTTTAGGCGTGAAAGCTTTTTATCCATGTTTTTTACCACCTTGGTTTAAAACAGACCGTGGGGGTAGTTTATTGATGAAGTTTAACAATTTTTAAAGCAACCGCAGTTATTCTTCCAGTATGCCGGAATTCCCTTTCAAACAGGCCCATCTAACTTGAAATAAGCTCACAGCAAACAGAGACATGAAAGCTGCCTCCGAAAAGGCAACAATTTGCACCCCTCCCCCCCATTTTATGCCCGTAGTTATCTATTTCTACTGACAAAATGAACTTCTCTAACCATTTTTTCCAGACAGCAAACGAGCCATCCAACTACGCCAACGGTTCCACGAATGGATGCCTTGATGACAATCTAAACCAGCCTCCTTACAAACCAAGTAGGTGAAAAGCTGCACTTCTCGCAAGGTGTTTTGACCGTGCAATAAGTACGAAAGAACAATTTCGGTATGCATAGATCATCAATCTGTGCTAGAAGTAGTCACTTATAGTCTTTCCCTTTTCTATTGGCCTTCAAATCGTAGCGTAGCTGAAGACGTGGTATTCCCAACCTGTTCAGCTATGCGCATGCAAGGCAACCATTACTGGCTACTGATAACACAGATCGTTCAAAGATTACTCATGTCATGTTGCTATACCGTTGGTTATTACGATAGTGAAGCTCATGTTGGCAGTGATGAGGACCATGATGCAAGTGCTGATAATCCGTCGATTACTCATAGTATTATGACAATACTAATGATGACAATTAGAGGCTGATGATGTTCATTATGATTATTAGTATGGGGACTAACGTATGCAGCGGACGTTACATCGAAAAACAGTAAGAAGACAGGCACGGTCTTGGACGGGGAATGCGTACGATTTTAAACGTTGAAGCTTACAGGCCCAAAGTTGGCCAGGTTTAAACTTTTAACAGGCTCATTGCCCAACAGCTTTACGCTTCTCTCTGCAATGGAAGCCTCCTTGAGCTTTATTAAGCGCATTTCTGAGCACCGAGAAAAACGAAATCATGTGAGAAATTATCACTGGTCAACCCAGACTACATCCGCTCCTAAAGATACAGTAATGCGTCAGAGCAGCCGTATCTTGCTCCAGATACCAGAGTGTGCAGAACTGACGCAACTTCAAATGGAATAGAACTTTGCTTGATGCTTCGCGTGTATTCCACAACTTGTAAGTTTCAATGCTCAAAACACGGTTTCTATTCCCCTGCCGTATTTTAACCTCTGCAGAGACAAAAGGGCGTCGGCTGTATGAGCGGACGCTGTGCATGGATGCTGTGCATTGGTTCAAGGAGAGGAAGCACCGCCACTACAATGTGCACAACCTCTATGGGAAAGCCATGAGCCAAGCCACAGTCAAGTGCGTCAGGGGGCCCGGACTGCCTTCGTTATTCTCCCGTTTCAATTCTGAAACCCGCTAATAGATACGTTGTCGAGTTCTAGTGAAGGCAGTGGAAAAGCGCAACACCAGCTTCAGTTTTTGCTGAGGCGGAATAAAGAATAAATTAGAAGGTGAATAATATCCTGCATAAATGCATTACCTGCTGTCCATTATTAATTTATTTATTTATTTATTTATTTATTTATTTATTTATTTATTTATTTATTTATTTATTTATTTATTTTTAATTTATTTATTTATTTATTTATTTATTTATTTATTTATTTATTTATTTATTTAGCCATTCTGCAGGTCAGGAACTACGGTGCAAGCAGCGGGGCACAACGGTGGCACGAGCAAGGTGCATTGCAACGTATAGAGTACGGGAACATGGAAAGCAGTGGGAACTTAGAAGCAAAAGTGTTCGAACTTATTCACGAAGAGCGGTTTGACTAAAAATATAGGCTATTACTGTGTTGACGGAAAACACTCCCACACGTTCGTGAAATCGGTTGAAGTAAATGCAAGGGCTGAAATTTTCAGCCTAAACTATACATGAATATTGGGTTGTTATAATTTCACGTAACTCGTTGTAATCAAGAACTTTACGCCCATCGTGCTGCCCGCTCATACTATGGTGCTGTTGCCGAACCATTTCAGATGTCAACCACTAGCAAGCTGGTTGTTCATCTACAAAGCTTTGTAACTCCAATCAGTGAAACAAGCCTGGTGTGACATCCCGGTTCTCATAATGCATATGCTTCCGAAGCTTCAAACATTGTACAGGTTTTTAAAGACGATAGTCTTTCTTAGGCTACTTGAACAGGAAAAGTTTGGTCTGCCTGTCTATCTGTCTGTCTGTCCCTGTACTCAGCCACCAGGACAAAGTGAAACAGATGCTGCACAATAGGTTTATATCCACACGGGCCGAAGAGTCGGAAAGAGGTTCGCTCTAACAAAACCAAGACCTGGACGAGTTGTTTTACGCTCATCCCTGAAAGAGCCAAACATAGCAGCCAAGTCCGGCTGCAGTATTCATACTTGTCAGCATTGTCGAACAAAAACAAAATATTACGCTTACCTGGAGGGAAGGCATCAACACATAAGTGATATTCGCAGTGTCTTCTGTATTAAAAATACAGTGATGGATGATGTAATGAAAGAGATGTCCAGAAAAGTAAAAAAAGCAGTCGCCCGTGGTTACCCTAGAGGAATTTCACAAAACGGCAACGGCAACGAAATGTTCCACTTGATAGTTTTCACGTTCCACTTGGAACGCCCGTGGAGTAAGTACGGTGCCGGGATTCGCGCGCGTCTCCTCCGTACGGCAGCGCTGGCATCGAGGCATTCGGCATGGAGCAGTAGAACTCGGTCAATTTAAATTGGCTTGACCAAACCGCTAGAGTATTTATTTTGGGAGGAGCGAGACGGGAGAGGAACAGCATGAGAGGAGAGCGGGAAAGAGAAGCGAGGCGTTTACATGGCAGGGGCGCCAGACGACTACCGTCTTTCGTCGACATTTGCAACGAAGTGAGCAGATACGGGGCCATTTTTTTACCCATTTTTCCGGCACCCCCCTGTCTCGTGATGCAGTGCCATGAACGCGCTGTCGGAGCCCCGGCGCAGCCTAGTCATGTCACGCTCAACGTTCGTGGGCAGCGGCCGCTACGTAGGCCACTGGCTCGGCGACAATGCCAGCCGGTGGCCAGACATGGCCCGCTCCATCATCGCCATGCTGGAGTTCGCCCTCTACGGCATTCCTCTGGTGAAAAATTTTCGCTCGATTGGATTGATCTGTTCATTTCTTAACTAATTGGTGAGGACGGCTGGTTTTGATTAAGATCTGATAAGCGAAATGCTGGGTCATGTTGAACACTGTTGTAATAAGCTTCGGGATAATTTCGACGTCTTGGGGTTCCTGAAGCGTGCTTCAAGATCTTAGTACGGCTAAGGGTTTCCTTAAAGGAGTACTGACAAAAAATTTCAAAGCTGAGATAACTATGTAGAACGCTTCCTTTTTATCAGGAGATATCTCCCAGCAAGTTTCAACAACAACCGTTCAGCGAAACATATTTAAAATGCATTTTATTTTCGCCCGCATGAGAAAGCCCAGAGCGGACCGACATGACATCATCTGCTACTTGCCCCAAACTGTCGACGTCGGGGCTCCCGTGACGAAGACGACGCGCTGGCTGTGGTTGGCGCGCGCTGCTAGGGCGTGTGTACACGTCATGGTTTTGGGACTGACGTCATGCTGCCCGGGCCTGTGGGGACGGCGAAGACCTCAGCTGGTCTAGGCGCGCGAGTGCGCTCGCTCGCGCGCTCTTCCAGACATACTTTCAGAGCGGCAGCGATACGGCAAGAATGGTGACGTCACGTGATACCTCCTGTCATGGCGGCCGCTCGGCGTTCGTTTTGTCGAGACCGAAACTGACACGAATAAACTACGCCGTAAATGAATGTTTACGCCGCTCTCGACCGTCTAATCTGTCATTATATGATTAGTGGGCTGGTAGGCACGCATAGCAGCGAAAAAACGTAACACCGAAATTTCGTGTCACTACACCTTTAAAGAATAATCCTGCGACTTTAGGCGTGGTTTTATAATTATATTATATCAATGCACAATTTGATAGATGGACCGCTCGAGAGCATGAAAAGTCCTGTTATTTCAGAATTCGGGCTTACAGAATTTGGTATAAATACGGGCCTCTATAAGTAGTATGATGGCAGATCATCGCTCCCTCTCTACATGACGCCCCTGAAGCGCACACTTTGTGGCTTCCGAGCGGCTCCTTATAGGTTCCCGAATGAATCATCATCTCAGAGGGTCTTCGCCATTTCCACCAGCGTGCGTGGGGTACCACTATGGGCGCAACCGGACCTGAAGGGCTCAAGTGAACGCTCAAAGTGCTCTGAAAAAGCCTTATCTAAACCATGTTCCCCTACACTTATTTGCATACCCCACATTAGGGCCTGTTTGCCTCCTTGCCACAATAAGTTTATCCTCCTCCCCCGTGAGGCGCCTAATTATTTTTACGTGCTTTGAATGTGAGAGCCTGTAGATACGTATTAAGGATTTGTTTACCTCAACGTTGTATTTGATCTCTTTCTTCGCTTTCGTTTTTTCGTAATATGTCAGAAGTACTTCGCCCGACACTTTCACGGCTACGTCGGATTGTCGTTGCTTTCCTCGCTTTCGTTTCTTTATTTTTTGGAGCGGAATAACTGAAGAAGCCGAATGGTAACGCAAGCCACGGCTTCTTCAGAATAACAGTTCTGCTCGACTGGGGTGCTGCGGTTCTGCTCACGTGCGGTCTAGTTCATGTGTCACGCGGCACGCGCTAATCTAGCTTATCTGCACTATTCTAGCGCAGTGATAGTGCATTTGGCGGCTGCTCAGTGGACCCGTGTTCGAATCCCATAAGAACTCGCATTTGTTTTTTATTTCTTCTTACAGCGAGAACCATCTACATCGGCGACCCACAGCAAGGACGGTTTTTTTGCAGTATAGAATACATAATGATTTTACCCTAATAAATAAATAAATTTATTATCTGCGCAATGCCGTACCAGACCAATGATATTTTCAAATTTTGTGCCGCTTTTTCACACGTCCGGAGTGGTTCACAAATGATTGGGTGACCTTGCTATTACCGAAGCAAAGCCATTCAATTTAGCAGCTCTAGATGGTAGAGAGATTGTAGAATGGGCGCTGTCGTATTCCGAAAATACAGCCAGGGGGAATGAACAAGAGGTCCCCACCGGTATATCGCTTCGTGTGTTTTCAGTTCGGAAGCGCAACTGACACCACATCCGTTGGTCGAGCTTGATGCCCGTCGGCATAAACACAAAAAAGAGCGCCGAGTTGTTTTATTCCTGTTATTACCTTTTGATGAACTCATAGTCGTGAAAAGGAAAAAGAAAAACAAAGAACGATAGACGGCTTTTCATGCATAGAGGGGTGGTATTTCCGCTGCTAGTCACTAATTATAGCGCTGTGCACGGAAGCGACGGCAGGTGATGCGTGAAAAAGCACTAAAATAGGAATACGAATCAATAATGAAGCGATAATAAATCATAAGGTTAATGAACAAAGTGAAAGCACGTAAAACACGGTCTGGCTTTTTTTCAGGTAGGCGCCGACGTGTGTGGCTTCTACGACGATGCCCAAGAAGAACTCTGCCTGCGCTGGATGCAGCTGGGTATCTTCTACCCTCTAGTCCGAAACAACAACGCCATTGAGAGCAGTGTGAGTCCTTGCCTTGGTGATGAAGAAAAGTGTATGTGTGCCTTGTTGCATTGCTGTAATTATGTAAGCTGCGCTGAGTACTGCCGCACTGTGCCTGCAGCATTTTGCCAACCGTGTGCCTTCATTCCGATTACGGGACTACCGTAACTTTGGTTGAGTTCTTCTTCTACTGCCTTCATCTTGCTTTATCGCACATCTGCTCGCGTTAACTCTTGGGAGTATTTTTTAAGTTAACAGTTTTTTAGTGGCGAAAGGAGGATTTCCGTTTTACTGGTTCTTTTTATGAAATTTTGTGCCTACAGAAACATCATGTACAGTGTAGAGTTACGCACAGTCCAGAGACTCTTCCCGTAAACATATTGACATCTACAATAGTTCGCTATCGCCGTCGTGTGGATGCAACTATCTGCACTTATATCATGACACGACGCTCATATCTAGCTATCGCGTTAATTGCCATTCAGGTAATTTCCGGAGTAGCAATACTCTTACTGTGATGGGGCAGCATTATTTAAAGCTCTTGTTTGTTTATAACAGCGTAGCTCCTAGCTTGAACCCTTGAAAATTTTAAAAGCAATATGAAAAGGCACAACGTGGCATCTCTGCGGCGCAGAGTACTAAAAGTTCGTGCTTACAGGAGGGGAGTGTGGTTTATTACATTCTCGAAAAACAAAACGGTGATTAGAAGATGAGTAAAAATCGAGACCGACGCAAACGGAAGGGCGAACAAAGAACTGTTTATTTTTTAATTCTCATTTTCCATGCGTTTTTGGAACTTTGAGACAAAAACACATGTCGAGTAAAGCAATGAATGCACGAATCAAGAATTGCTATTTCCAGTCTCCATTTTTGTACTGGCTTGCGTCTTCATTAGCATTTCGATGGACGCTACTAAAACGAATGAGCTTCTGGCGCATATAGATCCTGCAGCAAATATTGAGCATGCCTCAATAAACTTTCTCGAGGCTATTTTTCGATGGGCCAGCAATAATGGTGTTGTTGATTGAGCAAGTCAAACATGGACAGCTATTACACTACGAAGCCAAGCTTCCAGGATGAGCGATCAGCGTAGTGTTATTTTTGCACGTATAGTCTTCTGTTAATGCGGTTATCACAATTCCATGTGTAGAATATTTCGAACAGCGATAATACAAAGGGTGCGCAGGAATAAGGACTGACACAGGCCCTGTATTAGCGCTGTTTGAAGTATGCCACCACACCAACTAGCTCGGCTTTCATTACTGCCACCGTGTAAAAGTTGGTCCGCAAGAGTGGCATTCTGAATCGCATGCACGAAATTTATTAGTGGATGCAATATCACAAGCATGATCCCGTGACCGTTCGGCTAGCGTATTTGTTTTGTCGGGGGCGGGGGGGGGGGGGGCAGTTACTTTTGTTGGGCTAAGGCGAGGTCACAGTGGGTGGCTTGTGCCGGCTAGCAATCTTTTACGTCGAGGGACAATTAAAAGTCTGCACAGTATTACATGGTGGTGCTTGAATCCTGGCGACAGCTGTTGCACCGCCTTTGGCAACCTATTCCAACCTATTCGGTACTTTAAGGAGAGCCATTGAGAGCTTAGAGAATTGCTGCAAGTGTAGATATGTTTACATGATAGAGCACGCAGGTAATTACATGCTGATAACTAATCCCGAATATCGTCGCGCTTCCATCACATCTGGTGTGAGCCTTGCAGAAACAACACGACCGACCGCTATTGGCATATAAACAATAGCAGTGATGCAAAGCAAGTTGACGCGTGTGTGGCCTTGACTGCAGGGGCGGGGTGCATCAACACGCTATCTATGCACTAACAGGCGCGGAATTATATTTCATGACGTAGGAATTGGAAAAATAGAGCTGTGATTTTTTTTAAACGAGTCGCTAGAAAATTTACGCAATAAGCATTTGTTAGTTGGCTACTTTGTATGTGTGCGTTTAGTTTCCACATGTTGAAAAGACACACAGTGTTGTCAAGACGCAGAACCAAGTACCCGTAGTTCTAGCCTCGTCTTCTTTATTTCGTCTGCGTGACCATTCGTAAAGTGAGAGGTGTTTTTCACTTGCATGTGGTTCACCCTGGCCCCACCCCCAACCACTTCCCAGGCTCAAGACCCATCCGCGTTCAGCGTGGAGTTCCAGGCCGTGGCTCGAAATGCGTTGAAGCTCCGCTACGACCTGCTGCCTTTCCTGTACACCCTATTCCACCACGCACACACCAAGGGCACTACGGTGGCACGTCCACTGTTTCACGTGTGAGAAACGTGCGCTGCAAGCATATACCTAATGAAGGAAACATTTCCGCAATTTGCAGTAAGGGCTGACAAATGGTCGGCTCCCGGGTAAACGCTTCACTGTTAGCGTTTTCACTCAGTGCGCATTTGGGAGGTGCAGCTCTTTGAGGACATGAAGGAAAAATTCACCTGTGAAATGTAAACATGAGCTCTCCTGCTCCTGAGTTGACCGAAAACATTACAAGTGACCAGAAAAAAACAGTGTTGAAACCATGGCTATCCTAACCGACACAAACCAGCCATAAGCTAAAAGTGTATCTCTTATGTGTCACCTTCATTTCACCAAGTTTTAAATGTTGCCCAGGGACTATATAAGAAAAGCTTTGCTATGACAATAAATTTCTGTTAGAGAAATAAGTTCAACGACTGGTGTTATTAAACACCCATCAAGAGGTTGAAACTCGCGAATTAAGACCATAAAAAAATTAGTGAACGGCATAAATAGTACGACGTGTGACCATGCATTTGTGAGCAAGAGTTGCCGTGGGAGCGAATCAAAGGCATGCACAATTGTGACCATTTTCATGGAAATTAGAAATGAATAGTTTCCCGACGCTTGGCACTGCTCTTTTTCATTAAGCAAGCCACTCATTTTTACAACACACATGCACACAGGTGATTATACAGTCACAGTGAACAGTATAACAATACTTAGTCTGACAATAAAATGAGGGCCAGCCGTTCTGAAGTATCTGACGTTTCGACAGGGGACCAGTTTTTTTAATCAGCCTTTTATTCCGTCTTTGGCCAGAAATTAAGGACATTGTTTTGGTTCTACTATGACTTTTTAATTGCTGATTTAACCTACGTTCCAGGCCCTTTCTTTCGTACCTGTGTATACAGCTAGATAAGGTATACTCGACGGGTCCTGACGTTCAAATTACCGCTTTCAAGGAAATTTGTTCCCACATGTCTGGCTTTAAGCACCAATTAACAAAAATGGTTAAGTGTTTCGGTAAATGCAATCGCATTTGAACTAGAAATGTGCGCATGTTAGGATGTTTAGAAACCCTGTCTGCAGTTATATTTGGGGTAAACAAGGACTCAACTGTATAGAACGTTCTCTTTTCTTATCATCTCAGGGAATTTTGCATCAAGTTTGCAACAAACTCCTGTTTTCGTGCCGATTGCTCTCCCAGGTTCCCGAATGACACAGAGGCCTACGAAATCGACCGGCAGTTCATGTGGGGTGAGGCCCTCCTCATGACCCCGGTTCTAGAACAGGTAACTACCGCAGCTCTTACGGTTAATCATAGGTGCTTTCCCTACAATGTTGGGGCATCGTGGAAGCTGCGTCCAGGCATCCAAACGCTTAAGAGCAAAGGTCACATGATGACACTTAACTATACGTCACCATTTTAAGCGAATGACCCTACATTGTGCCTACGGTAGGCATGAGCCAGGCATACTATGAGAAAAAGTATGTTGTAAACGCTTTTCTTGTGTTTTTATTTTGCTTTGATTAGATTAGTGCAAGTTCAACACGTTACAGCAAAACTGACTTTAGGTATGCTGTAGTGCCAACATTTAAGAGGTCATCTTATGCACAGCTGCGAGTATAATTCCGTACAGGGAGATGTAGTATCTAGATATAAGGCTGGTTGGGTGAAAGTCTGACGCCCAAGACACGGGAGGTGAAGGTGGGGAAAACTTGTGACGGCAATTAGATGGTCTTTGGTCGTTTTGTTGTCTCTTGAACATCCCCAATACATTTCTGTACGAAAACTCAGAACTTTCCTAACATAAACAGTTTAGTTGCACCGAGCCATCCCACGAGTTTTCGTTGTACAAGCCCCGGAGTTTTCCATGTGTTCGAAGCACATACAGTTGTACGAGGAACGTTCGACGAGCATATGTATTTTTGTGAAAATGAATTAAACCGCTAGGATACTGCTAAATATCTAAATAACAAATTACCAGAGTTAAGCTGCAAAACGCAACCGGAAATACGACTTTTACGGATTTACTTCATTAGGCTCATAAGTGACCCGCAATATTTGCCTGCAAAAGTTACGTTGCGTGAAACTGTGGAATCGGGGCTGTAAAATCATAACAAAACTTTCGGATTCCGTCCTATACTTTTTTAATGTTCGGGCAGCCACCGAGCGCAACATTTCTCATGGTTTAGTTTACCGCAGTCCTCTTTCTCCGCAGGGAGTTGTCTCCGTGGAGGGTTATTTCCCAGCCGGGAAGTGGTACGACTACCACACGGTAAGCAAGCAGCGTATACGCACTGTACTTTGTGTGCCCCAAATTCAAGCGCGTCTGCTGTATGCATCACACTTTCTAGAACCCATGAAATCACAAGAACGTATCATTGCTTGTTCCCGAGTATGCAGGAGCCTTGCTTCCATGCTTTGAGTGCCGAACACTTTTGGGGCTCGCCTTTTCGTCGTAGCTCGCTCGCTCGACCCAAGTAGAGCCCCACTGCGTTCCGTCGTAGCGGCGTAAGCCGGAGGGTTCGAAAGCCAAGCGGTTATATAGTCATAAGCGTTCGAAACTCGTGAACCGCTGGCGCTTGTCATACAATTTCCTCATTCTTTAGCGCACAAAACTGTAGGCACATTTGAGGCAAAAATACGTAATTAACCGTCAGCGCCCGCGTTCATTTAGTCAGGAACGCTCGTTGGGTCGGTTTTTACGACAGTACGCGAAAAAAAGTGGCAGTAGAACGCCGGCACGTGCGGGTGCAAAGGCAAGCACAAAATTACGCCCACCTACTCTCGCGGGAACCCTGGTGTGATGCGACGCTGAGGAGGGGTTCCAGCGCACGCGGAGAGCAACCGTCGACCGAAAGGCCGCCGAAGAGCGGCACACCGGTTATATCCGCAGCGCGCCCGAAGGAGAGGAGACCGCGGAGAGAGAGAGACCGTGCGCAGCGCCGCCCATCGGCGTAGTGAGAGCGCGCTGGTCCGCATACCCGCAGATGTTGAGAGAGTGTGTTCGCTCTCACCTGGGCACGCACCGGCGCCAGTGCGTCTGCCGCGGCTAGGACGCAACACAATCCATCACAATCCACTTTAATCCAAACCAATCCAAATCCAATCCAATCCAAGTCAAGCCAAGCCAAGCCAATCCAATCCAATGCCACTCGCGAGAAAGTGTTCGCTATCGGAGAGGAGAGGTGAAGAGTGGAAAGGCTGCGGACAACAACGGACGCACGCAGGAGAGAGAGAGAGAGAGAGATCCACTTTATTTTACGGCTGGGTCAGGGGGAGGAGGTGGCGGGGGCCCAGAGGGTCTCCGCGACCTGTTGGGCTATGGAGACGAGGGTGGTCCGGGTCTCTAGAATCGAGCTCCGCAGGACCTGCTCCCAGTGGGTGGGTGTGGGGAAAGGGGGAAAAGGGGAGCGCGGGCAGTCACAGAGAGAGTGTAGCGCACGCAGGAAGGGCAGGGCCGTCGACAAGAGATTCTCTCAGCGTCGCATCTAAAAAGGAGAGAACTCCCGCTGGCGCAGTTTCACGCAGGGGGCGCAAGCACTGCTAAGGCGGGAAATTTGAATTTCACTGTATGGTAGCAGCGAGGGGATAACGGCGCTGCAGCGCATTATGGCGAATTACTGCTGTGCACTTCCGATAGCTTTCACATTGAGAGGAACGGCTTTAATTTTTTTTTTTTTTGGTTGCCAGAAGGAAAGAACAACAAAAATGTTTGCATCGCAACAGAAGCTAAAATAGGCGACGAAATGCCATCCGTAATTCGCACAGGGGGTGCTCGTACCTTTCTTCCCGTTAACAAAATTGAAAAGTAAAATAATATTTGTATGCATGTGCTCCTTTTTTAACGGTCATGATGTTATTTGATTTTTACGCATTGGTAATTCTTAGACACATCAGACAAAAGGACACCCTCACTCATTTCCTAGGAAAAAAAGAGAACGGATGTTTTAGAGGGAATTACTTTATGAAAAAATTATTTGTTCTAAGCCTCGATTACTGTGAAGATACAGCCGGGTTTGTTCCTGGGGGATAACCCTCCTGTAATTCGTGCGGGAAAAATCGAGCCTTTATTAAATGCACCAATTCTCGTGCGAACAAGTGTGGCACTCGCATTTCTTAACGGTTCCTTCAACGTTTATTAACTGTTTTTGCAACATTTCCCGCCTTGCATAGGGCCGGGAGTTCTCGAGCTTTGACCGGGGACAATGGCTACCCGTGTACTCGCCACTCTTTGACCCGGACAGGCCCTGCAACTTGCACGTGCGTGGAGGGTTTGTGATACCCATGCAGGGTCATGCCAATACCACTGCGGTCAGGTGCGTGGTTCCCACGTGGTGTTCTTGTGATAACATTGGTAGAAGTAGGACACCCATATATTCACTCTAATGAGGATAATTAGTGCTGCTGCAGTCCATAAGTCGGTTTTCTGCTGAACTATTTTAACTGTGATATTTATCTGCCGCTTAGCCGCAAGAACCCAATGAAACTGCTCGTGGCTTTGAACTCGTCCGGAGAAGCAGTTGGGGATTTGTACTGGGACGACGGTGAAACACAAGGTGACTAGCGGTCTCTTATTTCTGGTTAGGCTGCAGACGTATGTTTTGTAGGGCTGGATAGTTGACAATAAATTCTTAATCCTGTCGTTTTTGTTTTTTCAGATGCACAGTCGGTCGGAGAATACGTTTACCTGAAGTTCCGGGCTATCAACGTGAGTTGTATCATTATAGCAGAACATTATAGCAGACCAAAATTAAACTACGCGGCTTTTGGTTTCAGAGAAATGTGAACGGGTTTAACTAATGTGAAAAAAAAGACGACATAAAAAAAAAGCCCGCCAGTCAAGACTTCGTGTAGCAATACAATGCGCATTCTGATCTTGTTATGTGTTTATTAAATTTCGGTAAACATTACAATGATCGCGCACGAGATCTGATACAACGCTTTTTTTTTTCTTTGTGTGCGCGAGCACTGCTAAAGACATAAGTGTCGCATGCACTGAACCACGGTCTGTGGTTTGTTCAATGTACACGTATTTATTGCTAACAGTAGCAGACACGTTTTTAAATATCTACCGTTCTTCTGCCGAATGCTTTCCTGGAATTGAATAAAGCCAGCCAATATCACGGCTACGCCACTGTGACGTCACACTGGCGCGAAGGTAAAAGGTGATATTTTGATCAAGTTTTTAATTAAGCTATTTCATGTGCCTAAAGCTGTAATATTTGACACTGACATTTCGTAAGGAACAAAATGAACAAGTTTATGCAACCATATCCTAAATACGTTTCAGACACTGACAGAAGAGGAATGTGGGGCACACCGAAAGAATACGGAAGTAAAATGAAGAAAGAAAAAATATAGCAAAGTTTTATTTCGTGGATGCCGTTTACACTCACTCACTTTCTCACGCACCTCACTCTATGTCCATGTCACTGCGGCAAGTCATTATATACCGTATTTGCACTATTCTAACACGCACCGTTTTTTTTTCGTAAAAAATACGCGTTCCAAAATACCTGCGCGGTATAGCCGGACGGAAAACTCAAAAACCTCAAAACCGAAACCGCCCACTGAAAACAGAAATAAAGGGGTTGTATGAATGATGGAGGCTTCATTTAAACGCAAAGTAATCATCTTTGCGGAAACGGCAAGGAGCCGCGTAGCGTCCCGTGTGCATAAGGCGTTTCGGAGTCGTGTGCACACGATTTGCGAAAACAGGGGGACCACATTTTTAAGTGCAAACGTTCACGAAAGCACCTTAGGTGCTCACAGCGTCTGCCAATTTATTTTAAGTTAAATGCTTTGCGCAATTTTGTGACGCATTTTGTTTACGTGGTAGAATCCACGCCAAGTTTGTTCGTGGTTTTTTGAAGTGTTGAATCCTAGTACGTGTCACAATCGAGGGCGCGTTGGAACCGTGCAAGTACTGCCAACCATTCTGCACCCATTTGAACTCTGAGCTTTCTCCCGAGAGCAGGGGCCAGCTTTATTCGCCCCCTGATGTATACCACTCCTTGGCGGTGCAGAACACGCTCGAGATATGCAGCTACCAGTACAAGAAGCTGTTCAACTCCGCGTTCGACGAGCTGGCCATCATGTTTGTGCGGGTGCTGGGAATCCGCAAGAGGCCCGTCCGCGTCGAGCTGGACGGATACTACCAGCTGTCGCGCAGGCAGTACCGCTGGCACCACAGCAACAAGGTCAGCGGTCTAGAAACGGTCCTTCAACTGCGCGTTTTTCTTCCTTTTTAACCGCAGAATGTGACAAGTGCTAGAGAAGAACGTAGTGAGGAAAGAATACCAACGCGAAAGTAGAGGGTACTCGACGATCTTCATCGTCGGTGGCTCTGTCTTGTGCACCACATTTCTGAGCCTCTCGTCTTGTTTCAGCAAACATCCATAGTGACACATAAGCGTGGACATGTGTCACAGTAATGAGCTTAGTATTAAGACGAACGCCTTACGTGTCTCATCAAACATTTTTAAGCTCGTGTGAGATTTGAACTCGGGTTTCGAGAGCAAGGCCCAAGTGCACAAACTTGGAACCCGTCTAGCGACGTTGCTAGCGAGTCTTCGTCTTCCCGCGCGAGTGAATGTACTTTGTTGTGATGTAACTACAAAGTTACTCCTAAGCTATTGTAAGTTACTTTCTCAGCATAAGTATAGTGAACTAGAATACTTGGGTAGTGGAAAAAGCGGCTGCCGCCGAGTGAGGCACTTAGTGTCAGCCCCAAGTGGTTGCGCTTGCGTGCCCCGGCCGAGCGCTTTTTCGCCTCGGGAAGCGGCGGGCTGGCGTGCGTCGGGCAGTCACCAATTAGCTACAGTTCTTTTTTCGTTTCAAAATAGTAGAGAATGCTATTAATGTACCAAGGTTTTTATGGGAAAGGTACCTACGTTGTGTATTTACTGTTTGCTCCTTTTTTCATCGCATTTAGCCAACCCAGCAGACCGCGCAAGCCGTGCTCAATCTAGGCTAGCGTGCGGATACTTTTTTCTTCGTTGTTTGATGGTTTTTCTATCGTGTTGTGTCAACTGACGAATGAGCGGGGGCTTAAGGCTTTCTGTTTAAGGTCAATGTTTCTGCTTCTTTTCTTCATTTTTTCCCTGAATTTTCTATCAAGTTCTGCATACCGAGCAAACAGCCTCGTGCGTGCGCAAACATTTACGTTGTTTTTTTCCGAATTATACCCACGAAGCACACATGACAGATGTCTTAAAACTTCATTCAAGTCAACAGAAAGCGTGCAAATATAGGATTCGCGACCGCAGTTCTCAGAAAAGCACCAAGCCACACAGCATATCATTACTGCGTGATCATTTTAAAACTGCATACTGTTTCGCACACTGTACACCTATAAACATAACATAACTACATTTTATTTACATTTAATTATTTACACCGACGTTACAAACAATTAAAATAAAGAACAAAGAACATTTAAACAAGTGTGGTTCCTGCTAGGCTCTTTTTACAATTCCCAAACCAAGATCAGGTGCAGCGGCTAGCTGGTGTTGTTTTCCTATAAGGATCATGTGCACCGACTCAACAGTGGGAAGATAATGTCATTGTGTCATCTGTTTATTGTTCGCTTTCCATACTGTAAATAAATACCACATGTGTGCGCTCGCCCACGCGTGTCCAACGAACGTGTGGAACACGAAGGGAACAGCAAAACCGAAACCGCATGCATGTCGAAATGCAAGTGCGAAATATAGAAGCTCGGTGCGCTTGAAGCAAGAAGAGGTACGAATCAGTACCACACGAAAGCGCCAACTCGCCGGAACGCGAGCAACGCCAAAACACACAAAACAACAGAGAACGGAAGCAAATAAATAACGCAACCCGCAGCGTTCATTTTCGACTGTATTCGAGGGGCATCATTTCTATGACAGTGTAAATTCATCCCTGCTGCGGCGAATGCGCGTTGGAATAGCTTTGCAAATGCTATTAGTAAGGTAGCAAGGTTCTTATGGGAAAAGTACAGCTATGCCGTGCGCATGTAGTATTTGTTCGTTTTTCCAACCCATTTGTCCAACCGAGCAGACCGCGTGTGTCGTGCTTTAGTGATCGAGGCTAGCGTTCGGATACTGTTTCTTCATTGTTTGCTAATGTTTCTGTCGCATTTTGTCAGCCGCGAAAGCAGGATGGTGCGTTAGGCAGGGCGACTTACGCACATTTCCGTTTTCTTTTTAAATTTGATCACGCTAGAGCACTGCGCAAGCCCCAATTCCTAGGCCCGGCCCGAACCCGACAAATTTTTAAATATAAGCCCGAGCCCCGCCCGTACCCGGCAAAATTTAATAAAATAAACCTGAGCCCGTCGGACTGTTTTGAAATATCAGCCTAAGTTCGAAAGACTATAAACATGAGTCCGAAAAAAATTGGCCTTTTCAACCTGAAAACGTAACCATAGAGCGAGTATGTTGGACTTACATTTTTTAAACTTGGACCGAGCTTTGTAAATATATATCCGGACACAGAAAAAATGAATTTTGGAGAAAATCGACGAAATATATTTTTAACAGAGCTCCAGTGACTTCGCGCTTCGATTTTTTTTTTCATTTAACCTAATTCAATGAGCTAACTTTTTAGTATCAACAATCAAGAATTTGCGGCGCATGACTGCCGGGCTTCAGACACTGCATGCATGCGCCCGGGCCAGCACGGCACGAAAAAAAAAAAAATTGTCAACGGCCGAGCCCCGCTCGGTCCCGAGAAAATGCGTCCCACCTTGCCCGGGCCATTTCAGCGCACTAATCCACACAATACACACGATATGCTTTTAATAACTTCACTCAAGGCAGTGAAACCGATCAACATTCAAAACTGTTTTTCTCAGAAGAGCACCATATGTCTTCCTTTATAACGGGATCATTTTAAAACTGTGCAGTTCTGTGGTACGCTGGCCATTCATTAACATAAAACAATTACCATGTTACGAATGCACAAGTTTATTAAAAGTGCTGCCCACGTCTTGCAGACGCAAGATATTTTGAAACAGTTAGGAATTCAACAAATAAAAGCAGGGTAAAACAAATCGCAAATATATTATCTTTGTAGCAATCACATAAATTTATTAGGGGTGTAATCGCACAACACGCTATTGCACTATCCTTTCAAACCGCATGGGCCATGGCCCTTCGGAAATAAGAGACCGCCGCAAGCATATGTCCTGTCTAAATTACAAACAAAAAAGAAACAAGAACATTTAAAGATCAGCGTAGTGCAAGCTAGGCTACTCTTGCACTTACACACACAAAAATATCATCTGCAGCGGCTTAAGAAACATCAAAACCGAGCGTGAACCAGTCAACAGCAGCATAGCGGCAAGGCGCGCCGCCGCGGGATCTCCTCGGGCGGGGCACACCAGCGCCACGCGCGGCGGTTAACATGTTCGGCTTCAAGGGCGCTATGGGGAGAAGGCGGCGCTTTTTCTAGTGCCCAAGTATTCTAGTTCACTATAGCCTAAGTGCGACGAGTGATGTACTGAGTTAGTTTTCGATCGAGTAACAAGTAACGGTGTTTAGCTACATCGTTTTCAATAACGCGTCCATGTTCGGTGAAAATAAAGTAAATCTGGTGTCCGTATTACGTTTTTGATGTTTTTGAAGCTGAAGATGGGGGCGCTGCTCCAGAGGGTGCCTGCATACAATGACTCTCCGACTACTGCATTTAGGGTAGCGTGTTGGCAAAATCGCACAGTGAAAGTGTCCGAATCAACCGGAGGAGTTCTCCGTGACGTCACTGCTCGTGGCGTGCCCATTTGCAAAATACACTAAATTAGATGCCTATTTCACCTTGCGTGCTCTTGACCGAGGAGCCGTCGGTTTCTATGCCCTAACTGTGGAAAGTTTCGCGCAGAGTATAAAATGTGTACGAAGTTTTTGTGCCGAAGTTCAGCACTACGAAAGTCTAGCCAAATTTCAATGTGACTTTCAACTATAGTGCTATACTTTCTCCGGGAATTGCAAAAATAACATGGCGATTTCAATCATTACCTTTAATTTTTTCGCAGGTGATGGATTTGAAGCAGATCCTTATGCCTCTCCGCAAGAACACCACAGTTCGATGGTTCATGTCTTGACGTCGGCTGGAACACGCTGTGACCTCGTGTTGCGGGTGACTGAACGCTCGACGAGCCAAGCCAAGCGAAGCGGAACGTAACGCCCGCTGGACGGCCATGCGTTCTGTGCAACAAGTTGTGTGCAGTGAGCCAATTCCTGTGACTAGAGTGAGAAGGTGACCGGCCCCACCGCTGTCGTTTCTAAGTCAGACTTATGCCCTTCGAGCGAGATGGGCGAGTGCAGAAACGTGTGTGTAGTGTTCGTGGGTGATGGAGAAAGTAATAGCCAAGGTTGAAGTCAGCACAACGTTGGAGCAATCGCTGTTCCCTGAGCCGGCAAAATTTCCAGCAAGGGAAAAGAGACGTTCGATTTGCCACATTCCACAAGAACTCGTTCACTGCCTTGAAAACGGCGGATACTAAAACAGTCGAACGTTTGCTTTGTGTATACGTAGACGTGTAGAACTTCCAAAAGAGCTCTTCGATACGCGTGCGAAACATTTCCGCTCTATTAAAAAACTGAATTCCGCAAATTCTCAGCGATTGCGCTAATTATCGATGTGTAGCGTACAGAACTTCTAATCTCGCACTTCAACACAAGGTAGAAAATGGTAGTACACGGCATTGCTGTGAACGCTCTGCAGATGCTTGCCACTCCCGCTATAGCTTTGAGGCAAAAAAATATTGGAGTACACGTATGCTAGGCCTTTAAACGTAGAACGCATTATCGGTGCCAGTTCTTAGCACACAATCATTCGTCTCTGATGCTTGTGAGTCACATAATGACGTAATTGTCATGACATAACGCCCCTTCATTTGTACGGCACCCGCAAGCGGTGAAAACTTTCCGCTTCTGCTCGCAGGCCACCTTTTGGGGAAGCGCGTTATGATCCCGGAAGTTACAGTGGGGGCCGCAAGGTGGCGATAAAAAATTTTTCACTCACTCCAATTTTTCCCTCGAAGTCAATGCCGCATATATCTTGCCTAATTTCGATCAAGATGTGTGTTGCACATGAAATGGGGCATGGACTATATGACCAATAAGAGAAATCTGGATCGGCAATACTTGAGGGCCCAAAAGTATTCTCGACCCTTTTCGGGCACTTGGGCTCCAATTTTGCCAGGCTCTTCTGCTGAGAAAGTAAGGTGCACAACCGAACAAATAGTAACACGGGGGTGGCAAGCTTTCTGTTTTTTTACAGCACAACTATAAGCCATTAGAGAGCTATTTTAATGACTACACTTGTGTAGCTGCTCTAAATTAAGCTGAATAATTTCTAGCCATCGATGCGTATCGAAAGATTGTGTTCGTTGTTTTTATTTAATAAATCTGTTCTCTGAAAACACAAACCATCCGTGTCTGTTTTCTCATTTGGCTAACCCGCAACACGCGTTGTGAGAAGGGTGATTTTTACTGCGTTCTAGAGTATACTGAATTAGATAAACACTTGCAAGAGCTTGTCATGGCGATCGAACGGGATTTTTGCGAACCGAAATTGGCAAGTTTACCACCGACCTCCTGTTATCGAAGGGCGACAATATTTTACCTGCTTTTGCGTGCCTGCCTTCACGGGATTGAACTCTGCCTATTTTCCAGCACCGCAAATTTACCATTGTCCCACCTGTGGCACACTGTTCGATGAGACGGACTTGGGTACTCACTTACTCTGTCACCTGCGGAATGCAAGGCTCCAATGTACGCTGAGCATGCCAACTAAGCCGATCCAGAGCCTGCAGGCATGCTTGCAGTCCTGGTCCCTTCCAAAGTAGATGATCATTTTGAACAAGAAAAAAATTACGCCCACCTCCCCTCGCGGGTACCCTGGTGTGATGCGGCACTGAAGGGGGTTCCATTGTGCGTTTCCGTTGGGTCGATTACTCGAATTGCGTGAGCAATCATCGGGTAATGCGAGAGAGAGAGAGCAAGCGTAAGGCGGACGACCGTCGACTGAGAGATCTGCCGGAGCGCGGCAGAGTGCAGCGCGCTGCCGAGTGCAGCGCACTCGTGCGCGCAGCGGAGTGCAGCGCGCCCGAAGGAGAAGAGACCGCGGAGAGAGAGGGCGCTGCACATGCGCACAACGCGCTTGCGCGGCGGGCAGTGGTTGGGTGAGAGTGTTCGCTATCGGCGCTATCCGAGAGAGCAGAGGAGGCGAGCGAAGGAGAGACGCAGCTGTGCGGACGCGGACGACAACAACGCAGGAAGAACAGGGCCGCCGGCAAGAGATGCTCCTCTCAGCGTCGAATCTAAAAACTTTAAATCGTGAAAGGTGCAAGTGCCTCGACAGATGTACGCTTTCGCGCTGTGTTGATTATATTTTTCTTTGTCTTCCTTTGGTGTTCTTTGCGCCGTTTTTTATTCTGATTCAGCGTTTACCTTTGTAATTTCCTTTTCAAGTTTCGTTTCTGTCCGATCTTTGCTAGCGGCATTTCCTTGCACCTATTTTTCAAAGTTTCTTCTCTGCCATCTCGCTGCTACCCTAATGTCCGACATTCATTGCTCATCACCGAAGTCATTTCTCATCTGGAGTAGCAAGCCTTGTCACTAGCAGAGCTAACGCCACCAGTTCACATTAAAAAATTCTCCCCCTTTTTTTCTCTCTTCCCTTCGCAATGTCGTCCTCTGCACATCCTGCACAGCTACTACACTCTCTTTGTGGAACAAATTGAGCTACTGTGCGTAACGACATCTGCCTTACTCAATACCCCGATACCTGTAGCATCTCCCCTCATTCCAGAACTCTGTACCACCACTTACGTAAGTGCTTACAACCCCCGGTCTTCACTCGCAATCCTACCTCAGTCTACAAGTAGTGGATGGCTTACCTGTCCAGCCCTAATTTGCGGTCCAGCAAGAACTGGTGACGAGGGCCCGGACAGCCTGCCGATGACAGGGTTTCCTAAGCTAAGCATGCTCCCCAACAGGCAAGGGCTCTAACATCTGCATCTGGTGCTCACTGAATAAACAACTAACACTCACTTACTGTGCATAGTAAGGTCACCGATTCCACCATCTTTAGGTAGTCCGAATAAATCACGGTGCTGGGTAGGCGTATAGCGTACTAGAATACCATAGTAGAAGGCAACAGTGGAGGGAGTAAAGGTAACAGGTGATCAGCATAAAGGGCTCCCGCGTGGAGCGCCGCAGTGGGGAAGTCCCAGGCGTTGCTTAGAAACGCATTGTCGGTTGGCGCCGCATTCTCTACCTCTGTGACTGTGACTGATACTTCTCTCACTCCAACAGCACATAGCTGTTAACAATAGTCTTTTTTGGCCACGCGGCATTCTTTCGCTCTGTGACTAATCGCCAAGGAAAAGAGAGAATAAACTTTATTTTCTGGAGACAGTTTTGAGCCGTGATGTTGTTATGAGTCCTGAGCAGTACTCCACGGTCCTCTGAAGGTGGCGGGCTGGCCGGAGAGCCCAGAGTGCTTCGATGTGGGCAGGCAACCGGGACCACAGGGCGGCCCGTAACTTCTTCTGCAGAGCGCACAGCGTGACCACAAATATAGGATATCAGGGGTGAGAGGGTTAGGACAATGAAGAAATGTGCAGAACGAGGTGGTCTGGCCAGGTGTTAGGAGTGTGTGTGTTCATTATGCGGATCGCGACAACATACCTGACATGGGGAAAGGCCTGAATGCTTCTGTACGCAATCATAGGACAGATCGCAGATGAGGGACAGTTGTGCCTTTGTGTGATACCTGCAGTGTATCTGCGTGCCACGAGTCCTGAACGGAATGGCAGCGGCGCTCTTGCTGCAAGGAGGCCGTCGAGATGTTCGCGGCCCTGTTTGTGGTGTAGCGGTGCATGCTGCTTTAAGCTCAGGTCTCAGGGGCGTAGCCAGGAGGGTGTTTTGGTGTCAGAACACCCCCCAAAAGTTTCTGAATGCTGCCTCCCCCCTCTCTACTTCTTTCAGTCTTTTTTCGCCCACGCTAGTTACGCTCCGCCCATATATTAAAACAGAGAATTTTCTATAAGAACAGTATCTATGTGTTGACAGAAAAGGTTCCTGGTAGTCCTGTTTGCACTTTTATTTATTATGTAGATATTACAGCGGACGAGGCATGTAATGTATTGAATTCATTAAAGCAGAAAAATGACTAAGACATATTGTTCGGGCACAGGCACTTCTCCTTTTTATTTATTTTTTGCCGGTACCGTATAACACCCCTAAAATATTTCTGGCCACAACACTGTTTGGGTTGTATGCTTCAACCCACGGGCTCCCTGGAACATGAGCTCTGCGGACCAAAGCATGAGCTCGTTCATTACCCCTCGTGCCATCGTGGCCAGGGATATATTCTAGGGTCACGTGTAGGCGTTGATGAGCTTGCTGGATGTTGTAAGGTCCGTCTGGACCGGAGCTGGGATGTCGGTTATGGCGAAGAGAGAGAATAAACATTTGTGGCAACACGAGGGAATGAAAAATTCCCCGCATTTCCCCGAGAGGAAGAATGTGAAAGTGCGAATGCACGAGTTCGCGAAAGAGAGATCACACACACACACACAACTACAAAGAAAGAAAGATGCATTTATTCACAGACACCTATTTGTGTTGTCGTTGTACTTGATTGCTAGAGCGGATCTCAGCTTTGAAATTTCGTGTCAGTACTCCTTTAAGCAGGTGCATTAGCCCTTCTCACGCCCGATTCTTGGCCAATCCCCCACGTGGGTATGTGCCATGTCAGCGGCCAGGCAGCGCGCGCCCATCTCCCCCCGTTGCCAAGGAAGACGAGGAGATTCCTGGCCAATCCCCCACGTGGGTATGTGCCATGTCAGCGGCCAGGCTGCGCGCGCCCATCTCCACGTGCGCGGACATCGCCGGTGGACGCAGGTTCAGGGTCACTTAAGAAGTGCATTAGCACTTAAAACGCCGAACCACAGAACAACACATTATTTTTAGAACCCGTCAGTAGCTGAAGGGCCAGCGGCAGCTGTGCCTGGCCGAGCGCTCCGAGTTCCTAGGAGCATTGACCGTTCGCGCCACGAGGCTGACGCAGTGAGCCTCAGAGTGGTGCTTCGTCGTCTTCGTCTTCGTCAATGCTGCTACACATTCTTTATTGAGAAAAAGAATGGAATCTTCGAGTCAGTTTTCTTAGCCCAGGACACCTTGAGGTCGGGGCGTGTCCATAGCCCTCGCGCCCATCTGACGCTGATCCTCGAGGGTGGAGCTGGCCAAGGCTCTCTCCCACAGCTCATGGGTGGGGTAGGAATTGAGGCGGAAACATGGGGCTTGGTCGCAGCCTCTGACAATATAATAGAGTGGGCTTGGCCGAAGCGGCACTGCGGGGGAAACAGGCAGGAGCCAAAATATGACTTCTGGTGGGGTGAGTGGAAGTGGTCGTTTGAAGGGCACGGAGGACTCACTCCAGCTCTCTCGGGAGTTGTTCGTGTGCTGGGGGTACTGTTGTCGCTCTAGTCGGTAGTGTTGCAGGATTTCAAGGTACGTGACCATTGGGTGCATGCGCTCGGGCACACTTCCGGCACCAGCGGCTCGGAGGGATAGCTCTCCGGCGTAGGAGATGGGCGGTCTCATTGCCCGGGACATCGAGATGAGTGGGGGCCCAATTGATCTTGATGGAACGGTGCGAGGGGCGGGGGAGGGGGGGGAGGGGAGGTGGCGTTGTGCAAGAATCTTGAGGGTTGTGCGGCAATTCTTCCGTTTGAGAAATTTCCGAACGCCTGCTGCGAGTCGGCGATGATCACAGCAGTGCTGGTTTGACTGACAGCGCGGGCGATAGTCGCTTCCTTCGCTTGCAGTGGGTTGTGGTGTGGTATATTGAGACAGGTGGGGTGTTGTTTCTTCATGACAAAAGCGGTCGTAGCCTGAATCCCGGAGTGTGTGGCAGCATCCGTGCAGGCAGTGTCACGTCGTACGTTTACTTTGTGCTTCGAGAGAGAGAGAGAGAGAGAGAGAGAGAGAGAGAGAGAGAGAGAGAGAGAGAGAGAGAGAGAGAGAGAGAGAGAGAGAGAGAGAGAGAGAGAGAGAGAGAGAGAGAAAACTTTATTCTCTAAACAGCCCTAGTCCAGGCCGTCGTGCCGTAGCCTCTTCATTAGGAGACGGCTAGTCCGTAGATCTCCCAGAGGTCCGCACGAACAAGAAGGCAGTGCGCCACCAAAAGTCCTTGCGTCGATTTGACATCCATGCCAGGACCTGGGTTCAACCAGTCCTGCCAGGAAGCGATGCGGGAACGCAGGTGTGGTGGTAGGTCTGGTGGATGGAATTCCCTGTACCGGTGTCGTAGCGATGGGTAGGAAGGGCAGTTGGGTGTAGGGCAAGTTGGACCCGCCCCCCCCCCCCTGATTTTTTTGTCAGGAGTGGACTCCCTTACAAGCTTTTGTCATGGGTTTTGCGACGGCAATTGGTTTTGCGACGGCAATTCGATCCTTCCGCAATAAAATCCTGCAGGGGTTCGCCGAAGATATGCGTCTCATTTAAAACTGTGGACACCTGCAGATCGGCAAAGCTGAAAGCATGGAAGGAGGGCTTGTATTGCATGGCAACAGACACTACGTGAGTAACTTCAGTAAACCCATGTTACAACGAAGTGAACGTGACGGCGAAAGAACTTATATGACACGATTTCTCCGAGTTAGCCAAATAGAGCCGAGTTAGCCATGATAGCCCTGCAGAAGAGGTAAGTGAAACGAAACCTTGATAGAAATACGCAGAAAGGCATACGCGTGGTATGTGGCTTGTTTCCGTGAGGGGCAAGGGGTCGCTGCTACAGTTTGCTCAAGCACACGACGATTTCCTGGTCGCCACCGCAGCACTCGACTTGCTTTCCCAATCGATGGAGGGTGTCCTACATCACCGTTACAGGTGGTATTTCGAGAGCCAATTTTGGCATCGCCGCTCTCCTTCGTCATCAAGGCCAGCAAAAACTAAGGGTACTTTTTCACCCTCTAATTTAATTTGGTCAGCTCATATAAATGGAATTATAGCCGATGTGTCACGCTCTATTGGCGTCATCTATAAACTGAAGCAGCATCTTCCCATGTCGTTGAAAAAGCAGATGTATTTCGCGTTAATGCACTCTCGCCTCACTTATGGCTGGCTTGTGTGGGGAACAACTGGCAAAGTAAATTTAGATAATCTACCAGTACTCCAAAAGAAAGTAATACGCTTGGAAGAAAATGGATCACCTAGAATCAACGCTGCCCCACTCTTCCACAAGCATAGCATACTGACTATTCAAAACAGCATACATAAAAAATAGCTTTGTTCATTTATCAACAGTTCAAAAATAATTCTGATGCATTCATGGAACGTTACGCATCGAAGAACCACGAATACAATCTACGGCGCGCGAGCTACTACACAGAAAGAATCCGGCGGGGGGATGTCGCTTTGTCAGGTAATTCGTTTCCCTATCGGTATCCCCTGAAGACAACAACTTCCGTGATGTTTGTTATGCGTTGATTACGATGTTTACTCGGTAACATCTCCACTGTAATTTTTTTTCGGTTGTCTCAAATAAAACATTCACATTGAAATTCACATGCACCCTTCGTATGTAGTTGGGGGCCATGCGGGAGTATCTGCGTCAGCTATTGCGAATGAATCAAGTTGGCTCCACATCGTAGCCAATGGTTCTGTGAATTGCCTCAAAGACGTAGTTAGAGGCCTGGTAATTATTATGATTAGCCTTTTCTGGGCTAATGATGGTTACCAGGTCTGACGATGAAATAGGGCGAAGGCGCTTGGCCGGCGATGGAGAATGTCGCTCGCCCGCTCTGATCGCCGCTGTCAATACGCAACCGCAAAATGTGAGTTCGCTCTGAGTTGACCATCTATGGTCACGCTTCAAGTTATGCGGTCAAAAATACATGAATTTGGGTGGACTGTGTGTGACACTTAGATACAAAATTGAGTGTCCTTCGAATCTGTGAAGAAGGATCACGAGCGAAGCTGGACGTAGTAGCATGTTCGGACGCAACAGAACACGTTCGTTTGTAATTTGTCATTTAGCACAGCTCCTAGCCGATTAGCTGGATCAACATAGCAAGGACTCGAGCTTCATTTAAACGAAGAAACATTAGTGCTGTTTTTTTCCTCCCGCGTCGTAGGCATCTAACTCTCTGTGTAACACACCAGCCCAAACAGGTCGACCACGGAGGACAGCAGTCAGGTCGCTTCGGGCAGTCAGAAGTGTGCGTTGAAACCTGCTCCCTATACCACGCCCCCTAAAAAAAAAACGGCCATGTCAAGGGTGCGCCCCCCCCCCCCCCCCCCGGTGCGCACATAAACCATGTACCAGTAATGTTGCGCTTGCTTAAGTGCGAGACACCGGCGAAAATGTCGCTCCGAAAGCCCTTCAAGCTGAGCATGAATAATTGCCTGATGTCGGCGTCGCAAAATGGCAAGTTGTTTATCAAGGAGAGATTCGCAGCTTCTCGACGAGGAAGAACTTCAGGTGGCAACGGCGGCGGAGTGTAAACCTCCCGCCGTGTAAACTTCCCTCCAGCACGAATACGCCAGTTCTCGTGCTGGAGGGAGGTTTAAACGTGGACGTCGAACAGCCGAATGCGACCTGTCCGGTGTCTTCACTGGCGTCGTCACTGGTTGCGTCACACACAGAGTAAGATGCCCACGACGCGGGAGGGAAAAAGCCAGCCCCATGCTTGTTCGCAAGAATAAATTTCGAGTACTTTCAAGTTTTACTGAGGTAATTGGCTAGGAAGTAGGCTCAATCGCAAATTACGAACAAACGCAAACGTTTTGGGCAATCTATCGGCTGTGTCCAGCTTCGCAGTTCATGCATCTTCACAAAATGGAAAAGCACTGAATCTTTTTTCCTATTTTCTTCTTGCCGCTCTCCCGGTTACTCTGGTTTACACCTGTTCACTCCTGTTCCGCTTCATTATTGCCCGCGAATTTTTCTCACTACCAGTACAGCCACCTCTTGCTCACCTCTCTGACCTTTGTGCTGAGACTCCCCATCAGCACAAAGCCCAGCAAACTGGCATGCTACCACCACAACACATATAAAAGTACATAGGCGGGCTTCCAGGCACACCAAAATGCTCGCATTGCATCCAATACCCAACAATGAACACCTTTCTAGACATGCCCAAACATACTGGCCTCCTTGAGACCTTCCCTCCAGCCGATTACCGCAAAGCGCCCTTCTAGCTGGGAGGCATGGGTCACAAGCCTAAAGAGCTTGAAGACATCTATTCGACCACATTAAAAAATTGCATTAAAAAAATGCCAGGACTACACAAGTCAACGTAACCCTATCAAGAAGCCGAGCAGTCCTTTGGACACAGTCTACAAAATGTTTCCCTCTCTCTCTGTCTCCCTCCCACCAGCACAACAGACATCTCATCAGTGAGGGCATAAAACCTATAGCTTCGCGTGCACGCCCCCTTATTCCCTCCACTCCCCGAACGTGCACGCATAAACCGGAAACCGCTTATGTGCGCGTGCTTAAACGCCAAAGACGCTGGCGAATAGCAGTTGTGAAAGAAGGGTCGGCGAGGGCGAAAAGGAACGCCGGAGTGGCACCGACTAAAGCGGCTTCACCGGAATGAAAACTCGGGAGGGGGGTTAAACACATATTGCTTTGCAGTAAAAAGAGAGCAAGTCGATGCATGTTGTTAAAGACGTAAAAATTAAGCTGTTGACTGGAAAAGGCCGGGTGCCTCACCGCAACACTAGCAACATAGTAGAGCCCTTCGTCATCACTACCATCATCAACCTCACCATCAGCGCAAACTCAGATTTGAAATAGGTGTAGTGCCACTATATCTATAGAAGAAGAAATGCCCGAGCGTAACATTTGCTTTTGTAAAATTAGTTGCAATCACGGTGTAAGAATATTTAGGTGTTCACACTCGCTGGCCGCCGCGGCGGAGAACGCGGCGAGATCGTGTTCGCCCTTAGTACATGCGCAGCACGCATCGGCGCGGGGGCGCTGCGAAAGAGGGGCTGGCTATCGCGTGTGGAGTGGCGGGCGCAGCTGCGGTGGATGCGCGGCGTGCTTGACTCTTCGTGTCGTTCAAGCTGTGTTTCGGTGTTTTCTGCTGCCAGAGTCAATCACGAGGGGTAGACATTATGTTTCAGCTTCCACGTTGTGTTCGCCACCGATCACTGCGGCATCATCCCCAGTGATTGTTGTGAAACTCACGCGGTGGAGCAAGCGGAAGCAGTGCGCAGATGTCCTGGCCCATGTGCTTTTAAATGCAGAGCATTTCAGTAACTCACGATGTCACCCGCGTTGTCCCGTTGTAGTCCGCACCGTCGTTGTCCGCACCCCTCCCCCTACACTATATAAAAAAAAATACTATCCGGCGCCTAGTTTCGATCCCTCGACCCTGCGGGCGGAACGCAATGTACATAGTGCTCTGCCCACTGCGCCACAAAGCCGACACAGAATGGGACGCTACGAACGCGCCTTATATCGTTGACTCATTCTAATTACTGCTGACGAGCGCTCTCTCGTCAGCAGTTGCCACAAGTGCAACAACATTAACGTAACGCAAACTACTTAACGTCGTGCGCCCCCGGAAATGCTGTGCATTTTGATCATGCCCCTCGCGAGGGGGATGTTTCACTGCGTCCCCATGCCAACACTTTGCCACGCTTTAGTTTCAGTTCTTTCTTTGCTGGGGTGCCGACGAGCGGCGTCACCTCCTCGCACTTCGCCGCCGGAGGATCCGCGGCGGGGACGAGAGATGGCGCTGGCGTCTCCGCGGCCGCGTCTGCGGCCTCCGCGGGCACCGGCGCCGGCGCGGGGTCATCGCCCTTCTTTAAAAGTTTCTGTTCTTGTGTGTTCTAATGTGTTTCGTAGCTAGCATTGTATACTAAGATTATTTATAATATGTACACTAGATCTCTTTTTTTCGATGGCAAGTCCCTGCGAAAGGCAACTCTTAAGGCATCGTGTTTTCTCCAGCCAGAAGGGCAAGTTAGAATGTGTGTTACACATCATGGCTATTCTGGCTTCCATTGAACAAAAATACATTTTTTTATTCTTATGCTAAATGTATACATGGGCAATCAGAGGCGTAGACAGAGCAATGCTATTAACACGCCCACTCGTTATAATAAAATTTAAAAACAAAGATAACAGGAATGTTGGTTTGTTCAGAAATATGGTTTTTTGGAGCCCTGTACGCACTCGTATATTACAGTCGACGAAACAGATAACCCTCACGCATTACTAAAGCAGAAAAACGAATATTATTTTCGCGCAGGATCTATTCTTTTTGTTTTTTTACCCGTGGCTTATAACCACCGAAAATAATTTCTGGGTACACCACTGCGGGGAATGTTAGACACCACAATGGAAGGCTCAAAATTAGGACCAAATGGGATTATTAACATCGCCACGAATGCGGGGACCATTTGCATTCTTTCGCTGATGCCGCAGTCAGGGTTGCACTTATTTTCTTCGATCGAGCTCCCTGATCAGTAAAATCTCACGGTATCAAAAGTCTAAAAGGTCACAGGGCCCCCGGACGAAATAATTGAGGCTTCTGCAATATTTGACAAAAAATCGTGCATACATGAGAACAAAGAAGGGAAAACTTGTATTTTTTCATTTGTCCTTATCTATGCACGGTTTTTTGTCAAAATTTGCAGCTCTCGTGTTCTCCTTTCTTCGTCCTTGTCTATACGCGCAGTTTTTTTTTGTAAAAATGTGCTGAAGAACCAATTACGCGAAGTTCCAAATTTATAAGAAATAATTGACGCTACCCATGGCGGTATATATATCTTCCATGTGTTTTCAAGTAAGCATTTACACAGGCACACCTTATGCTGTGTGCCAAGTCAGCAGAGCGGTTAAGTTTAGACAGCCATCTCGGGCCCAGTTTTTAGCCTCTGTACGTCTTGGTTTAACATATGTTGGTATAGCTGTATAATTTGCCCTGACCCTACTAAGTTCAGTTGAGAATTTTGTGGTCCACCCAGTTTCTTTACCGACTGCAATTATTCTTAAAGGGGCCCTGAAAGGCGTTTTCAGCACACTAAATGAACTAGCGCAATCGTTAAATTGGGTCGTCAACGTCACCTGTGCCAAGTATTACTCTTTTACGTGCAGTGAAAGCTCACACTTTTGTTGCAAAGTTTGTCGCTTTTTTCTCACCCTTTCCTTCGTGTTTTTGGACGCCGCCATCTCCACATGTCTACGTCATCGATTTCCAGATGTTCGTCATGAGCTAGACATCCTGCTATTGGGCTACTTTTTCACGCACTTCCGGCAAAGAGATGAGTCGTCTGCTCAGCGTCGGCTCGCCGGCCGATCTGCCAGCGTAGTCAGGGGGATGAAACGCCTCCGTTTTTCTGTCCCGTGACTGCAGCGATCCTAACGTTTGGGGGCTGTACTACATACGAGCATAAATGAACGTTGTTGTTGCATTTTATATTTATTACCAGGTTACTTATTAATTACGGAGTTTTTAATATGCAAGTGACCTTAAAAGTTGCAGTTCGATATTGCCAAAATGCGAGCTCCACCAGGAGTGGAAAATGGGAACCGCGCCTTTCTACTTCGCACCGCTGAAAAGGGGCGTTTCTTGTCGCTCTCACGGGTATGCTACGATCCATGGTGTTCCGAGGGCCGTTTTTTTTCACCGTAAAGTTCGTTTCACCGAAACAGACGCATGAATGAATTCGCGCCGACATCACAGATCGTGCTGTACTGAGTGGTGTCGAAATTCTTCACGTCAGGCCGCATAAAATTCTTCTGGATCCCGGCGGACGAAAGGTACGATCTGCATGCTGCTCGTTTTGCTTTTCTACGCTTGCACGAGATAGCAGGATGCGGTTGCAGCAGTAGCTTTATAATCTAAGTGAGCATACACGTGCACTATTTATTTATTACATCCTGGTTGTCTTCTTTGACTCTTGAATTACGCATGAAATGCACGGCAGAGCATTTGGTAATTTATCCAATGTCTACATTAGCTACACACGTTTGTTTATTCGTGCGTTAATGATTTAATGCGTTTCGATCGTGTGTTTTGCATTTTAGCGCAAGTGAATGCACGGTATGCAGCAAAATATGGCAACATATATGGCAACAAATGAGGCAACATATACAAAAACAAATGGAACAGTGAGCCTATCTGCACTTTTTTTATTAGCTTTTGATTGCCTGCGTTTAGTTTGTTTTCGTAGCATGCGTTGCTGTTGTTATTATATTAATAATATTCTTGTGATTACTATAATTATTATCAGTATTATTGTTATCGTTATTATTATCAACCTATGTATGTCTACAGCTGGAGGAAGGCATCTCCCATACACTTATGGCTCAAAGGGTGGGTCTGTAGGTTCATATCGTGTTGTTAGCACTATGTTAACTAAGTGGTGACTACATAAATAATTAATTGCCTTTCAATTGTATGTTCTGCATTTTCTCTTCACGTGAATCAACGAAACATAGCAGAATGAATTTTTTTTTATTGCGACAGTATGCCCGTTGGCATAAAATACTGCGTCACAGGTATAGATTAACCCCCGTTTCGCGAAGAAACTCAGGCAGGGAGTGATGATGGGGTCCCCAAATCCACCGATGAAGGTCAGGTGGTCTGCCAGGGTGGAGGCCTGTGCCTCGGAGGTGTCTTGTTCTCGCCGCTTCCAATGAAGGGCAAGTCCACAGCAAATGTTCAGTGTCCGCCTCTTCGGCAGGAGCCGTGCAAAAGGGGCAGTTCTGTGCGAACGGGGCATGGTAGCGTGGTGGCCACTTTCGGGTAACGGCGGGAGAGAGGGCTACACCAACACGAAGTCTTCGCAGCAAGACCTCCTCCCAGCGAGCGAGTCTGCTAGGGAGCTCCGTTCCACACGGTGGAATAAGAGCTCGTGTGGCGCGACGAAGATCTCCTTTCCTTTGGAGAAACTGTCTGGGGTGTCTAGTGGCAGTAAAGGCAATGGTCATGGAATAAATGCAGTGTGGCAGGCACCATCCGCCGCAATGTGAGCGGGGAGAGTATTTCGCCGGACCCACGAGAGCCGCAAAGGGCAGGGGTACGTGTCCAGTATGTC
This sequence comes from Haemaphysalis longicornis, assembly GCF_048455015.1. Taxonomy (NCBI): domain Eukaryota; kingdom Metazoa; phylum Arthropoda; class Arachnida; order Ixodida; family Ixodidae; genus Haemaphysalis; species Haemaphysalis longicornis. Next base: position 138,633,050 of record NW_027526295.1, on the reverse strand, counting down.
GTGAATGTCCCTCGAGACAGCTGAGTTGTTATTTACTCGACGTAAATCACGTATGGCCGCCGTGGAGTCTGTGTAAATTTGTAAAGTAGTACCTCCAGGGGCTTGTAGCAATAAATACACAAACTAAGCATTTACTGTATATGTTTATAATACAATCATAATCGTAATTCCGCCACTTTTATAATTTACGCTTCAGTTCCGTGCTTCGAGTTTCACCTTTAAGTACAAGAACGATATATTCACAAAAACGAAGTTCCCGCTATCAGCCGATAAATAATTAGTCAATGCAGGCTTAACATTTGCTAGTAATTTATTAGAGGTTTTTAAATAAGGTTTGTATAACCGGTTTACTGCAGGGCCTGAGAAATACCTGAGGAATACATAGTGCGCGAAAGTATATATGCATGAATAATTGCTTAGCGATTCTGTTGTGGGATGGCTGCTTTTGTCTGCAGAAATGTATTTTGGATTAGGAGGAAAGGTGGGTCGTTGCCACTGAGCATTATGGTCACACAAACAGAAAAACGTATCCGCGTCTCTTAATAATAAAGGATGATTGTAATTTAAACTTTGCCTTTGCGGTTGGTGTTGTCACAAGTCGTCTTCGTAGCCAAAATCGATTTAAGAAGGAAAGATTCCTAATACATCAGATAACATTTATTTCGAATACAGATGCCAGTTTTCAGTCAAAACTATGTGCGCCCGAAAGCCGCATTAAAGCTAGTATTCATTCTAACCCAAATATACAAACGTGCTTGTTGATGTTCCAGATCTCGCGTTTGGCTCCAGTGTTTAGAAGGCAGGACCTGGCTCATTTACCACCTCGACAGATCTACAGCAGCTACAGGCTGTGTCCTGCCCATTTCACCAGCAGAGACTACGCGGACCTTGTACAGACAAGGCACTGGACACATATGCACTGGCTGGATACCTAGTTATCAGCATGCGGCCATGTGCCATACAATTTTGTTTGCGACAAAAAGTGCAAAATATCCAAGTTGTGTTTTTACTGTATGGATGGTACATTTAGGCAATAAAAATTAAAATAACTGTACTTTTTATTCTTGTCTAGATTGTGCTTACCAATAAACCAAAACAACGTCGTACTTAGAATAAGTGGTGCAAAAAGAAGTGGGCGCGCAAAACTTCATCAATCAGAAAAAAAAGACAATTACCCTTTCGATAATGTGGCGGGTTGCGCAACAGGAACAAGGTCGTGCGCTGGCCATCTGAATATCTTCCACTCGCTCAATTGACCTTGCATGTGCGTCCCAATTGAATTTGGCGCTAAAGAGCCCCCCCTACCACTCGGATTTTCAGTCCTCATTAAGATGGCGTCTCCCAGTGCATTTCTGCAACGCGCCGCAATGTTTTTAGTACCGCCCCCAAACACCAGGGGTTTGTCCGGCGCTGCGAGCGAATTTCGCGTCCCATGCAAGGTATAGGAAGTTTCACTGCCCTGGCGTAGTGCCGGAGTGCTTGGACATTTTACGACAAACGAAACAAGTGTAAACAAACGCTTAACCGTTTGTATTGAATGCAACACGGCCATAACACGACATGGATATTCTCTTACCTGAGTTCGTTCTATATAAAAAGCGTTGAAGCCTCGAGGCACTTCTTTCAAGCAATCGCACAGAACGCCCTGAGCCGAACTTCAAAACAATGGAGAGATGCGTTTCGAACGAACACAACGTCACAACATGCGTTGCAAGTCTGAACCGCGATTGAGAGAGATGGCTTGCTTAATCCGAGCTGCCCGTCGTAAATTCAGCACTCACCTCGCGCGCAGTTTGCGGGGACGAACAGCAAGTCACTTAACTCTGGCGCACAAGCCGAGATGGCTTTTAGCCACGCAGACTGCACATACCCCATGCGAGGTTGAGTCGCACGTCGCTCCAGAAAGATAATCCAGACCACGGAAAGCACTATTCATCAGCAGAAGCACAACGTCGCATTTCATCGCGCAACTAAGGCGTCCACAACACACACACCATCGCCTCCTGTAATGCCAAACGCATCTCGCACTTCCCAATGGGAGTGAGTGTACGCCTGCAGTGCCCACATGTCGCGAGGTGGGGCCCCGAGCTGAACCGGGATCACGGAACCGTAACGGACTTCTAGAGTGGTTTGTGCCTTGTTGCCAAGGAAACCGATGTTTGAGATTGTCAAAGAAATGGCGCTCGCTCCTGCGCTAGAAAGTTCAGAGCCGCGGCGGAGCATGTTTTGCCAACGTTGCCGCTCTCCACCACGCGTCGCCCCAAGCTGAACTAGTCACATGATTGAAGCGCTTTGTGCACGGGTTCTGTATCGGTTTAAAATGTCTTTTTCACATGCCGCCGGCAGGAATTACCACCGCCGCAAAATAAGACCCGGCACCAGTGGGGCCACATCTGATACGGCGCTTTTTGGATAAAGTGCGCGCTGCATCAAAGAGAACGAGCGCACAATCCTCCCCGTGCGGCTGCGAGTTCACCGCCGATAAAAAGTCACGTGCCACCGATAGCAACTGCGCAACGTACACCGCGAAAGGGCAAGGCCAGGCCGCCGCACACATGCAGACAGATTTTCGTATCTTTTCCAGCCTTGAGCGGAGTGCGGGATTCATGGTGTCAACAAAGCTTGCCCGTAGCAGACGCAGACGGCAGTGTGAGCAGCGCAATAGCTGAAGTGGGTCACCGCTGAGGAGCGCAGCATCATGGGAGGCAAGGCTCGCACGCCGTCAACAGCGGAAAGTAAGTCGAAAGGAGGAGGAAACGCGGAGCGACGATATTGCGCTGTTTTTGATTTACGATTTCTCAGCTAATACTCATCGCTTTAACAAAATTCTTGCGGGAGGAGATTGCTAATACATTGCTTTGTTTGGTTACATGTACATCCATGCATCGGCGGAAGGTATTTCAGGACCCCTTTAACTGAAATCCGCCAATCCCTGTTTAGAGTAGCGTCAGTATTTTATATCTGCGCGTGCATGCCTGTGTTTCCGTGAGACAGACAACCACTCAGCACCGTCGGTATAGCGGCGTGAAAGGCGAGCTTGATAGAGAAACTCCTGGGAAAATTTTACTGAACATTTTCGCGTCGAGTAGGAAGCACTGCACAAATGTCGCATATGTAGTGTATGTAGCCTTGGTTTCGTTTCGGCTTCGGCCGGCCCCTCGCGCGTACAGCGGCAAAGGCACCCCGCTACACAGCAAAACAGCGGGGGTTGTGTTCCTTGCTATGGAGGTAGCATTTCTTATGCAGGCGAAATACAGAAACATCACTGACGTCTGTGGGTACATTAAGGAACCACAGTTGCACCAATTTTACCCTATTATCTACACGGAGGGCATTAACCTCTCACAGCCTCGGCGATTTACACTGCTCAAGCAACATTTTATGCTACACGTAGCTTCTTCTGCCCAAATGGGCGAGCGTGCGCTTTTAGGACAACCTTTTATTTTAAACCGCGGTAAAGTAACTATGCTCTAGGGAGTCGTCCGGATGAGCGAAAAAAAATTATTTTCAATAAAAACGTTTCTGAACAACCTCGGAAGGGCCGCACGGCCACGTTTTCGCTGCTGTTCCGTGCACTGCTGCAGTTTAAGCGAGTAAAAGTGGAAGTAGCCCAAGATTATTTGGTGTCGAAAGCATTTGCAATCTGTCTGTGCCTATCTGCAATTCAAAAACTTCCCCAACACGCCGCTCCTCCAAACGATCCCACAGCACCTGCATTACGGCCACCGTAGCTCGGCGAGCAGACAGGCCCTCGTGGCGTGACGCGCTCTGGCGGCGTTCCGCAGTAGCGCATGAAGCGGCGAACAAGATCTCGCCGCGCGTCGCGCGCAGTGTCAACACCTAAATATTTTTACACCGTGGTTGCAATGTATTCCCCAGAGATCCATCTGATGCCAGAAAAAGCCGAATGTGAATCAGTTCTTGAACCACTGAAATCAGCATAACGAAGATTCATACCGTGGCTATGGCGTTGTTGTGCTGAGCCCAAGGAAAGTGGTTTGATCCCGGCCTTGGTGGTGTTCTTTTATGAAGTACGCGAAAAGCGAAGACGCGCGTGTGCCGAGATTTCGGCGCACGTTAGGATTAATCCGAAGCTTTCCAATTCGGCGCGGCTCGTAGGTTAGGTGTAGCTTCGAAGCGATAAATCCCGCAATAAATCAAGCGTAAAAGCAAAGTTGTGGTAGCACACTGCCAGCTCCAGTTGTTAAACATAGTTTCTGTATTTAAATGTTAAGGTATGCTTGGGAAGACGTGTCAGTACTCGCTACAGAGCCCTAAGAAGCGTTTCAAACAAACTCTAAACAATCTGTCGTCGGACCTCACTTTCAGTCCACCCAGGATGTTTTGTTAGAGGTACCCAAAAGTCTCAAAGACAGCTGCTTTGGTAAAATGTCGCATGCAGCCACGCGAGCTTAGTGTTTTCCTTCGTGTACTTGTTTGCTGCTATAGTCGTTCCAGTTACGATTTCTTCCAGACACATTCAAACGGCGGAGACAGTATCCTAGAAGATTTTTCCGTGAAAGTAACGACGTCACAGTAATCGGTTATGGCTCATATAAGGACACTGTCCTGAATATTGTTCGCAGTTTGTTTCAAGTACATTAGTTCTGCAGCTTCATCAGTTTCCAAAATAAAACGAGCACGAAGCCATACAGCATTCCCAAAATATGCTTCTGTTGGCGGGAAGACGTACTTTTACAAAATGTACTCCATAAACTAACGGAAGTCAAGCTGAGTACGCTAATTGTCTCCCTTCGCATAACAGAAGGTTGCCCTCCACCTTCCGTCTGCAACAACCTTTATTTTCTCCCGATAGCCGCATCCACATGCTGAAAGACGTGTTTTTTCGCACTAAAGTTGTCTACAGAAGCATCTCGCGAAGAGTGCGCGCTTCCGAGAGCCATCGTCGCCTGTTGTGCCCATGGGACTAAACCGCGCACTGTTAATCCTTGTACTTAACTTCAAACAAAATCTGCATAAAGCGCACTTTGGCGTAGTCCCTCTGCACGTCGGTCATCTTGCGCAGTTCTAGCATGAGTTTCCCACAAAACAGAGCATTCTGATTGTCCTTGGAAGGAAGATTCAAGTTTTCGGTGCAACTTCTACCATCTATGCCGTCTTGGGCTCTGGCATCCGCGGCGCTCGCCGGGGCGCAATTGCTGTCGGTCCCTCACGCCCCAGAGAGATGCAGTGTTCCGCTCTGACCGGACAATGGGGGTATTTCTGGCTTGTGGGCAACCTGAACTGGTGACGAACGCTGAAATATGAATGGGAGAAATTATTAACAAGTTGGCGAACATTTTAAGTGGCAAGTTGGACAAAAATGGCGCGCATTCTAAACACGCAATCGTGCCCCTAAATGAGCCGTAAAGAAAATAGCCAAAGATTTACTTTCAGAAGCACTGCGCCCAGTTCAACTTTTCTTTTAAATTTCAGATTTCGATCAAAGATTGTAAAGGCGGCTGATTGTTTTGTAAAGAGCAAGAGAACTGAAAAATAACGAGCCCAGGTAGCCTTCCTAGGTACGATAAAGAAGCGTCTCTGTTTTTCAACAAGCTTGGCTCGCACAACAGTTTCTCCATTTAATCTCACAACTTCGGCGGTAGGTTATAACGGAGATACCATACCTTTGGCCAACGTCTTATTGTTCTTTCTTGATTACAAGCGACGGCCAGACATCACGTATCTTTTTTATTTTTTTTTTCATTGTTGCTCGATGTGTAATTTTTATGGTGCGGGAAGATGTTTCGCCAACTTCTTCAGATGCCCAAGGTTAATATGTGCGCTTCTTTCGGGGCCACAGAACAGTATCGCATAGGAACTGGAAATATTTATAACAACCGCAGCTGTACATTTACAGGTATATACAGCTAAGAAAAGCAGCAAGGAAGCTGAGCTCTGTGTCACCCTGTTCAGCGCGTGTACAGTGGGTCACCTATATTCAAGGCCATGCAAGTGTTGGCGTTGTTATAATGTACAGCTGCCCACTCGAACACCCGTTTCTTCTCAGAACACTAAAACTTTCTTAATTAAACAACGTAGCTGTTACCGTAACGTAAAGTCAACAACTATAGATTGGATACACAGCAGTGACTGATGGTCGAGTATAAACCGTTAATCTTTATTCCAGAAATAAACTGGAAAGGTTCCAGGGCTAAAAGCTGCGTTACGCAACTTTACGGGGCCCCAGAGGCCTTTACAAGACATGTAGGCGGCACTGGACATTGGTATATCATGGAACACAGTAATTAATATTGACACTGCAGTTGAACCAAACACTTACATTGTAACAATACGAAACATGTTGACAGCAATACCAATTTTACACGAGTAAACATACACACGATCTATTTGTACGAACTTTGAGAGTTTCCGAAATGGTTTTTGACCATTCTCACTTGGCGTGGCGCCGGTTCTTTCATAAAATGCTGTCTTCTTTGAAGCCAGTACAGTAAGCTGTCATTTGTACGAAGGTCGGTGTTTTGAAAATTTCAGAATAACGATCTTTTAGAAAATCCCGGGCGATTTACTTGCAATACAATGCTAGCTTTTTCAAGTTGAACGAATAGCGGCATGGCGAATATTTTAATTAAACTAACTTTAGTTAAACATACCTGGCGCAATGGCCCGCGCTGACAGCGCCGATGAAATAAAGGTTAAATGCACAGCGGCAGCGCTGCTTCGCTTGTGCTTACAGAGCACCAGAGAAACAGCGGTCGTGATGGAGCTGGAAACTACGCTTCCAGAGAAACTATGCCGCTTCTGAACGGAGCTATCCAGAGGAAGTACACAAAACATCCCCACTGGACAGCTCCGTTACTTGTTGCGCGTTAGGAGCCCCAGTACAACAACAAAAAAAAACATTTTTATGGGGGTGGACTGTTGGCGTCTCCGGTTGTCGTTGTCGTAATCGTCGTCTCATGTAGTCATGGTACTAAAACGCAGTGAAACTAGTTCACGCATCGCGCTAGAGAGCTTATTGCTTCAAAGATAAGACACGTTTAGAGCAAAGCTGTATACCTCTACCCCTCAACGGCTTCATCTCCGCTGGAACAAATGCCGAGCGCCAAGAATGCATTATACACTGCACGCTTCGCCCCTCTCCGGGTTTCAGATTAGTTAAGATGGCCCGGGATTTTTTTTTCAATACGAGATGTGCTTCAGTGTAGTGTTGTGCACTTCGTGTAATACTGGTGTACCTGATCAATTTCATTTCATACATTCAACGACGTGTGCTGTGTGCTCTAGCGCTCCCCCAATTTTTGAAAATGAGTTTCAGTGTAGTGAACTTCAAGTTCCATGAACAGCTTCCTGCGGTCCCTTGAAGTTCACTGAAGCGAGGGTTCACTGTACTGTTATTCGTAAGGGTTATCAATTACAATCTTCAAGACCCCGCGATCTCCAAAGCCAGGAAACCCGCAACATTCGGGATCTACGCTCATCATAAGTAGAAGTTATTGCCTGCTCAAAAGAAGGTTCATGACACAAGCCGCTCTAACTGACGTGAAACACACTGGACTGGTTCAAGCACTAGACGATCACCCCACTTTTCACATCCACACCTTTTACCACCCCACATTCATACACCTGGGAGGGCTGCACATTTGCGAATATAAAATCGTGGTCACTGACCAAGTCAAAAAAGGGAAACAATTTGACGTTTCGGAGCCCATACGGGTTCCTTGTTCACAATAAAGCGGGCAAGAGGCCGTCGCCAATTTACATGCAAGATATGACGCAATGACTTCGTGTAGATTGCAGGCATGTTGCCATCAGTCCGGTTGACAGTATGAGGTGTGGTTTGGATGATGAGTGACTCGAGGAAAAGACGGGAGGCCAAATTTCTTTCTTTTGCTATGATAGCGGTGTCGTCCCAACCGATGCGGTGATTGTGCTGGCAGGCGTGCTCTGCCAGTGCATTCGTCGTTCGATTTTCTTTTGCAACGTCACGTTGATGCTCCTTCAATCTTCTTGAAAACTTGCCCGTTTCGCCGATATAAACGCAATCGCAGTCAGCGCAAGGGATTTTGTATACGACTCCTGGGAACTTGTCACTCTCCATCTTGTCCTTTACGTTCACAAGCCTGCTGCGCAGCTTGCTTGAAGGCACGTGCGCTACACGTAAATCGTATTTGGAAAATACGCGGCAAAGTGCCTTGCTGACTCCTTGAACGTAGGGAATGGCGGCGCGCATGGTGGCCGTCTTGCTGGCGGTTCCGTTCGGTCGTAGAATCTGATTTTCGATTCGTGCCACAAAATTCCTAGGGTATCCATTTGCCGACAGCTCTTGATGCACAGTCGTCAATTCTTCCTTCAATCTCTGTTGATTGGAGCATAGGCGTTTGGCTCTGGTAATCAGTGCCGAGACGACAGACCTCTTGTGGGCAATGGGGTGGCATGAGCTGTACTGCAGGTAGCGCCCGGTGTGTGTCTTCTTGCGATAAACGGTGAAGGAGAGGCAGCCGTTCGAGCGACGAATGCAAACATCAAGAAACGGAAGGCACTCCCCAGTCTCTCGTTCACACGTGAATTGTATGTGAGGGTCAACCGAATTTAGGGCTTCCAAGAACCTCGGCACGTCATCCTTAGGGAGGATGCAGAAACAGTCATCAACATATCGTAGAAAGACCTTTGGGGCGGGCGTGAAGTTGTCCAGGACCTTCGGCTCGACCGCTTCCATGACAATGTTGGCTGCACATTGCCTACGTTCGAGGCCTGCGAAGTGCCCGTTTATCAAGCGTAATACCGGTATACTCCACACATTCGGCTTCCCGGACAAGGGTCACTACAATAAAGTTTTATTTTTTCTCTAACTGACCTCAGCTGGTAATTGACGTCTGAACTTGCTTTTCTACAACATCCCTGGTTTCAGTGAGCATTGTGACGAACTCAATATCTTTTTTTAATAGGCCATAGGCATCATTCGCCTGTACACACTCGCATGAATACGCCGATAACAATGACAGCTGTCTGTTTTTCCTTCACGCTGCATGAAACATTCCGACAATGTCCTCTCTACATGTAGCCTCGTTTCGGCAATTCGTATAAAATCGGGCTAACTTTTGTTAACAAAAACGTATTCTACAATTCACCGCATCACGCGATATCTTTAAATAGAACCCCATTCCCGAACCCATGGTGTCTGTTTCTGAAGTCATGTTGTATAAATAGGGCGTAACTGCTTGCTTCACTGGTCACACCTTATTATGAGCATTTTTTTTTGTACAAATTACGCTTATTTTCTTGCAATGTAGCTTGACGTTTTCTTTCCTTCTGGAAATGATGTACTTATAAATTACATCCCACACTTTCTAACAAGTTTGTCTATCTGTAATAGATGTATTTTCTCACCTGTAAAACCTAATTCTGCCTATTTATATGGCTGCGCTTATATACTACAATTGGAAAGCTTTTGTACACCTTCTCTATTTTCAAGATTTTTATCCTGTGGTAACCATTTCCCTCTATTTCTCTTTATTAGAACTTTTAGAGTAACGTGAATATATCAATAAATACAAAGAAATAAATCAATCAATCTTAATAATAATCCTGAAAACATGTTTTTGCGTTTGCATCTGCGTTGTATGGTTGTAACTATACGTTGTAACTATACCGTGGTTTTGACCAGCGCCAGGCGAAATACCCTGTATACCTGCTGGTTTCTTATCTCTGTTCCCTTGAAGAAACGCGTTAGTAGAGAAGTGACAACAAAATAATGGAAGATTCACGGCTGCATCTTTAAGAACGCCTGAGCATCTCATCCCTCTCTTTCGGGAACTTCAGCCTCGTCCTAATGAAGTCGACTTTCTCCGCCTTCACTAGACCATAGTACGGCACTTGTCGCCCGCCCCTCGCACACCATGTAAACCCTGATTTAACTTTGAACCGTCTAAGTAGTCAGGTTTGCTCGCTGACGGAGCGGCATTGGGTCATAGTCGCCCGTTTTGTTGTTAACCGCTACCAGCCTTTTGTTGCTGTCGATCCCATTCCATACTTTTTCGCGTCTACTCGGCTCTGCACTCTTCGTATTCCGTTCCACGCTGGGACGCTTGGCGGCTGTAATGTATAAAGGCCAGAATTCAACCATTCGTGCTGCGGTTACCTTACCGGCTCGCGAACTACGTTGTGGTAGCTTGCTTAATGCATTCTGACCTTCGCGCACTGTCCGGTAGCTGCGAAAAAGCAGAGCCACCGTGACGTCACCTTCTTTTTGTCTGTGTCCCCGAATCGAAGGCGCAAAGTTTGGCTAGGCCGTATACTGCTCGCTACATCATGAAAAGCGATTCATTCCGTACCTCCTGACTGCTGGAACGCCGAGGTCTCTTGGCGGGCGAACCAACAGTTGGCGGAACGTCAGCTAGAAGTGCAGGGGCTCGCGGTTGTGACTCTGGAACGCGGGGGTTTACGACAACTACCATCTCTTGGGTGCCGCCCAGCCGTGGCACTAACGCCTTCCCAGTTTTGCCGACGATTGGAAGTTTGGCAACGAAGAAAGGACACTTGTTTCAGGGCTCTCGGAAGCGGCGAACGCAATGCTGGAGTTATGCGGCTCTGGAATCAATTCCTGCACGCGGGTAGCCGCAAAAAGGCAAAAACACTGAGATGACTATTTCCTAACTTCGCGACGTACAAATGTATTTAATGATATCATGGGGAGGCGTTGGCCACACCCGTGAACACAGTGACGCCGCGTGGTGTATAACCCGGAGAAATAACTAACAGAGATTACGAGGTGAAATAACCAACGATGACGAGTAAATGAAGCACGTGGTAATCCCCTTATAGATCAATTTCCCGACGATGCTTTGATATATACATTAAATTGAGAGCTATAGAGCACTATCTAGAAAACTCTGTGCCGCAAACTAATAGCGTGCGTTTTATTTTTCTATAAACGCCGGGCACGACTGAACCAGAAGGGCGTATCTATGTCGCGCTTTGCTTCAAATTATAGGCTTCTAAATAGATTCGGAAAATCCCCTATCCTCACAATTGAGCTGCTATCTCAGTGGCCTCCGGTTAAGCCTGCCGAGCTGCGGCAACTTTCCATTAAAACCATCAACTCCGCTCGTTTTCACTGGGAAGAGTTAGTAGCTTCCTTTACTCAATTCTGTCCACGCTGTAAGAATAACATCCGCTATTCCCTGCTTTATTACAGTGGACCGTCCACTTCGGGTTTGATAACGTTTGGCCTCAGCAGAGCTCAAGTAGCACGTGATGATTATTCGCGAGCAAAGACGACGTCGATGATGCTGCTGTTACTTCAATCCGCTCTATGATACCATAGATCAGCATTTGAGCATACATTTGATCAGTCATTTCTGGTCGCCTAGCAACTAGGCTGGCACCCTATAGCGTGAAAGCCGCCCCAGCAGCTTTTACGTCACGTGCGGCTAAAGACCTCAAGCGTAGTCTTTGGTTTGTGGCGGGAATTCAACGTCTGCCATGTTTTTAGCTTCTTACCATCGAGCAGGGCACGCGTTGCCGCCCCCCACCCAGCCTTGCGGCTCAGAGGCTAATGCTAAATATTGGTTGAACTGGTGTGCTCTGAGAAGGCGTATATCTGCTTCCTGTGCAACACGACTACTTCCATAATTTTTTGGAGAAAACAGAATGGCGACATCCATGGAATCTCGCGCGATCCTGATTTGAGTGTATAAAAGCAGGTACGTTCGACGTTGTGGTGAAGTTCGTCGGGGTGAAACGCGCCAGTAGAGTGTTCGGCCATGACCCAGGGACCGAACCAAGTTAAGAGCCAGTTTCTTACCTATCTTAAGATCACCCCATTTCTATTTCGACTCGAGTTCTATACAGGTGTTTGCTGTCGAGGGCAGGTGGGAAAGTGCACAGCATGCCCCGAGAAATCGGGCTGCATTAGGCATGCAATTTCTTTGAAGCTTGGTGTTGGGCTAGTTGGTAGCGAGACACGAGAAAACATAAAGCACTGAATTTTACACGTCAAGCACAGAATAAATGAACCAACGAAATGGTTTGAAGATGCGCTACTAGCGCATAAACAGTGTTTGTAGAGCATCAAGCGTTTCGTTTGTCCCGTTATTCAGTGGTTGTTCTGTAAGCTTGGGCGCTCTACGTTTCCTCATGTACGTATGCAACCATTCCAGGGCACAGCGCTCGTCGATTAGAGATACATTTCTTACATCCTGTGGCATGTTGACGGCGTTTGGAGCGGCGGGGACGCTGAAAGGCCTTAAGTGAAAGGCCTTAAAGTGTTCCCAAGGCGATACCTAACACCCGGAAGGTGACGGCTGTGGTGCAGCATATTCCTTCTTCAGTTCCTTGACGAAGTAGTCACGCATGCTCTTGATCTTCTTCTTCACGGAGAGCACTGCAAAGAAAAAATCAGGCGGCTGCAATGAGCGGTTCATTTCAGAAACGGAACAAAATGATAACTCCGCGCTTCTTCTTTTTTCCTTGACAGGTGCAACTTTCCGCGCTCATCGCACTTCTGTCAAGAGTGATTGTTCTGGCGTTGTTAGGTGTACCAGAACGTTTTTTCGGACAGCTAATATTAATAGTAAAAGCTTGGTGTTGCGATCAATATAAGCTGTGTTTCAAATTCAGCATGTCCCTCTGCCAGGTTTCAAAGCCATGGAAACTATCCAACTTATATTACGGATAGACCATTGTTAGTGAATTTTCACCCAACTACTTGGAGTTCTGCAAACTTTTTTTACTGTGTTCATATTGTTGCATGGCAGCAAGGCGAATGAGACGAAGCGTGGAAGATGTGAGCGATATATTTACATTACGGTGCCGCAGATCGATATGATCTATTCACTGGCGGCCATGATCGCTGGAGCCACGAGTCCGTGCCATCCACTGTTTCGTCGTCGTCGGTGATGGGTCCCAAGGAGCTATGCGCCAGCGCCCACTTGCGCCTCCCGTAACAATATTGTAGTCGTCGGGTTGCTATATACGACATTGCTCTATTCTGCGGTGATTTTATGAGGTTCCTAAGCATTCGTAATATTAAGCAAGAATGCAGGGTATGGTTCGAAAAACAGAACAAACAAAAAAAGACGAAAAGGAACGTATTCGGCCGGGTTGATTCAACGAAACAAGGAGATAACCAAAGTGCAGTCATTTCGGAGTTGATTTGCGGTGACGCTTATTCAAAATTATATAAAGAGACTTGTAATGACCTCACCTGAGCCACTGTGCACGCCATTTAAAAAACCAAAATTTTGCTCGGAAGGTTTCCGTTTATTTGACGCAAGGGTGGGCGAAAGGCGTAAGAACCTTTTCTGCTACGCTACCCCGATAGGAACTGAGTTTCTTTGTAACTTAAAGTGTACATCGCCGACTAGCAGATCCATTCGTATGGGAAGTGTGCAAGAAGGCGGACGACTTAATTTTGAGAAACATTTAGCCTTCCAATGTTTGGTTTAGGGGAACTAGGCGCAGATCCCAACAGACATAATAAAACGATTGCAGAAGGAAACGTGAAGGTGTAGGAACGCACCTGACGTTGACATGGGGGACTTTCTAAGATAAGTGATGAAATAATTTTCTCATAACAGCGTGTTTGTGAAATTTGCAGGTAGTGTTTTCAAACGCGTGACCAATTGTAACGGACCTGTTTTTGTACGACGCATGATAGAAAGATTGCCGAATTTAACAGGTGGAAGGTATTAAAAGCTTTTTTCTCGCTGCCATATGAAGTGGATGCCCAGTCATTGCTGCGCGCTGAGGCAGAATTGGGCGGCTTGTAAACTCATTACCTTAATATCTTATCAACGTGGATATATCATGATGAGGGGTCAGAAATGGAGCCATCGGACGGCCGTGTAGGCTACCGTAGCTATTGGTTATGCCAACGTAGTGCACGACTGGACAAATCTCTGAGAAATATGATTGTGTGAGCGTGTGTCGTATCAGGCTGAGGGCTACAGTTTAGGTAGGTAACATCACGTGCTCACATAAGCGTAATTTTTCTGTAACTCGTTTTAGCATATAGCTGTCTCTAGAGGGGTTAGCTAGTTGCACGCAGGGAATAACCATATTCGCAATATTAAACCCGTCCCATAAAAACAGTGACTGCCTATTCGTATAAGCCAAGTTGAACAGACAACAATATACTTTTTTATACACACAATGCGTTCATTAAGAACACGGTAACCCTCTAAGTGTGAGATGTGCAGAAAAGAGGCAAAACGAAATTTTCTATTCATGCTACCTTCGTATCATGCCGGAAGGCGCCATGGAGAGCGCTACTCCGCTTAGCGCAGCCTTGTGCCTATGACAGCAGTATACGGGCCTTGACGTGTGTACGTGTGTATATAGCCAATCTTACTGTCCATCCATCCATCCATCGAGTATAAAAAGACATGATTACTAGCGGAAGAGGCTAGATTCAAAGAATACTCGTCAGCTTTTCTTAACGTCGCTCACCTGCTGCGCTGCTAATCGTGTCTCAGTAGCAAGCCCTGGCATTAGCAGGGCCGGCCTCTTTGTGTCACTAAATTTATATCGGTCTTCCTAACGAACAAGTCACTCAATCAATCAATCAATCAATACAGAGGTATACAGCTTTGCTGTAAAAGACTTGCGTCTTTGCAAGGCGTAAACTGTGCCGGTGTTTTTTTTTTTGTACGCCTTACGAAGCGTTCCAGCACGAGGCGTAAACGAGGGTCCCGGTGTGTTTTGTAGCGTAAGCTACACTGGCCGAGGTTAAACAGTTTCACATGGGCCGTGAAGGGCCCTACTGCGCAAGCGCGAAGAGCATGAGACCGGATAGGATGGGATTTGGATTGGAATGGATTGGATTCGGTTTGGATGGGATTGGATTGGATTGGAATAAATTGGATTGTATTGGAAATCCAATCTAATTGTAGCATGGGTGTGTAAAGAATTGGGTCTCCACATTCACCGGTCTGCGCATTCTAGAGGAGTGACGTCATAGCCGCGGCAGACGCACTTGCGCCGGCGCGTACTGAGCTGTCGGCTGTGTTTTGTGCAGCAGCCAAGTCTGTCACTGCTCCGGAGGCGCTTGATAGCCGTTTCGGGTGGCTCCTGGAGAGCCGTGCTGCTCATGCGGGAGGAGCAGTGACTGGGCTGGACTGGAGTGGATTGGATTGGATTGGAAATCGTTTTAGCAGCAGTAAGCATGATAATCAGCTAATCCTACACACCCAGGAAACCTAATAATAAACAGCTGAACCTTAGCTCAAGGGGTTCGCCCCTGATATTATTAGTATCGCCAGGGGAAGCCATCATGATTTCGGAAGGAAAGCACGTCAGAACAATTAGGTGCTAATAAGCGTTTTTAATTGCCGCCAGAAGTTTTGGCACTATAGGCAATTAAATACAAACTCATTTTATGCATAACACGATCTTTTTGTGTATAGGCGCCGACTTCCGGAGTTTTCTGCTAAACAGGCAAGTCAAAGTGAGTTCAAAGTGCGACCGAGTTCACGCCAGCGTGCGAGCGTCGAAGCAAAAGTGCACCCCCCGCGTGCTTCATGCCAGCTTGGGGGCATCAAGGCACAGTGTAGCCACATCGGGCAGACGTTAACGCAAGAACGCGACCGTGTTCAGGCTGTCACCATAACGCGAAGTGTAGAGAGAACGCTTAAAGGCTTACCATCAAACTCGTCGTTCAACGCTTCGGCGATGGTCCGCATGGCGTGCTCGCGCCTGTCCCTCCAGTAGTAGTCTGGATGACGGCAGTCCCACGGGAGGCTGAATTGGCTGTACAGGCCGATGAGCCGGTCCTCTTTTTCCCGCGTCCAGAACGGCCCCTGCCCAATGAGCGCCGGCGTGTTTTCGGCGTCCATAGTCGCATCTCGATGTTCACCACACATCCCTTCGGAGCGAGGGCTTGGAAGCTCAGACAAAAAAAAAAAAAAAACGCGGTGGCGTGCGGCTCCGCGAGAAGAAAAAGAGTGCAGGCGCCTGCGTCTCGCGAGGACCTACCGGCGTTCACTTGGCGTTCATGCACCGTGCTCCCGGCCGATTAACTGTATTTTGTTCTTTTTTCGGTGATGATGATGATCATGGCGCAGATGAATCTCCTCCTTCAGTGCAATCTGGGTGGAGCGTGCGTAGCAGCCTGGCAATACCACTTCATTCTCCTCGAATTTGGAGGGCCTGCGGGGTTATTAGACCCCGGGCGAAATTTACAACCTCTTGGGGATTCTCTCCAAAAATCCACCCACCACCCCGATAGAACTGATCTGGACCCCAGCCCACACCGGTGTGGGGGGTAACGAGGCGGCCCACGCTGCGGCTCGAGAACTCTATCCGAGCGGGCCCCAGCCTTGTCCCCTCCCACGGTGCCAGATCGGCTCGAGATAGCCTCCTCAGCTATCACGTCTTGGTCCTTCACTACCGTCTCTCCCGCCGCGCGTTTCCCCCCGCTCATGTCAGCCTTAATAACTCCCAAGAACGCACGTGGCGGCTCTTGCAGACCGACACTCTTCCATGTCGTGCAGTGCTGCACCGTATTCACCCCTCACTATTTCCCTCCCCCAACTGCCCTTCTTGCGGTGCTCTAGCCACCCTGTCGCACTCCATGTGGGCATGTCCTAATGATCCCTTCTCCTCCATAGCGTGTGACGAGCAGTGGGAGGGGGGGGCTGGGTAGCTCGGATCTGGGGATCCAAATCTCCCTGGTGAACCGAGCCACCGCTATCGCCGCCAGGCTCATGCCACCGGCCACCCCGCCCTCTTAACTGCTTGGGACAATAAAGTTTTTCTCTCTCTCTCTCTCCTCGAACGCGGGCGCGTGCCGTAGCGAGAGTACTCCGCAGTCTTTTAAGTGCGAATGCACTTTATAAGCGACCCCAAACCATCCACCGCCGCCGGCGGCGGCGGCGTCCGCAGTGCTTCTCTATATTTAAAAAAGAAACAGCATCCGGCGCCACGTTTCGATCCGAGGACTTTGCGGCCGCTGCGCGACGCTCTACCGACCAAGCCACGGACGCGACGCTGATATCAGTGTTAGTGACGCGCCTTATATCTTTAACGCATTCAAACTACGTCGTCAGCGGCGTGCGTTGGCGACTCAGCGGCGTTATAGCGGCTTGATAACTGCGTGGTGTACACGTGATACTACAAACCCGATGGAAGAGATGGAAGAGAAGGCGGCGAGGCGGTGGGCTGCGGGGGCCGAGCGCAAGCGCCGCAAGTGGGCCGACAACCGTGCATTCGCACTTTCACATTCTCCCCCTCGGGGAAATGCGGGGGAATTTTTTGTTTTGACATTTTATTTTCGTGGCTCTTGCGTCCGCGCTGTGCGTTCTTCATGACAGAGAAACGATACCCACGCGGGAGGTCCACGCGTTTTTTATAAACCTTGTAGTCGGCCGCCTCCATTCACGCGCGTCTCCGCCGTACTGCAGCGCTGGCATCGAGGAACTAGGCCTGTAGCAGTAGAACGCCATAAATTCAAATCGTTTTGAGCAAACCTTTAATGTGTTTACCTTGGTATGAGCGCGACGGGGCAGGAACAGAATGAGAGGTGAGCGGGAAAGCAAAGGGGGGTGGGGGAGGGGACATTTCCTTGGCAAATTTCTACAAAGACTATCGTCTTTTGACGGCATTTGCTACGAAAGGAGCAGATACGCGGCCAATTTTTTTTCCAACAATCACTATATTTGCACAAATAAAAATGAGTACAGTTGACCTGGCAGCGAGACATATGAAGTGAAAACCCGAAAGCACAGTCGAGGGACATTATTACATATAAACACACAGGCTGGGAAAAGGTCTCGGGTACAGGCAATAACGAGGCTTGTAGCATGAAAACAAATATCACAATGCATCAAGAAAAGGGTCTCCGGTACAAGCAATAACAAGGCTTCTATAGCATGAACATAAATTTCACAATGCATCAAGAAAAACACGCCACTAACGGGTTGCGGACTCTGCGGTATATATATAAAGCACGAATCAGAGCTGGCGCGATGATCGGAATATATAGCGAGAGCGCGGATTATATAGGCAAAATGTTTTCGAAGGTATGTTGCTTCATGCGGGAACGAGCCCTCGTGCGAGCCCTTGTTTGAGTAGAGTCAAGTCGTCCAGCGTCATGGTCATTAGAGAGCAATCTATCAAGCTTTTTTAGTGGACGAGCGAGAGGGCGATGCGTCAGGAAGCCGTCTGTCGACAAGTTGAGCAAGGAGATAGTATATCTACAATCTTAACTTTTTCTTCTTTCTGTGTTCTTTCTGCATTTTCTTATATTGCCTGCGGGCAATACAAAATTATTCTGTTTTTAGTCAGCGCAGTTATTGACTCTTGTGTTCCGTTCCGTTCTGTACGCTGTCTTTTGCCATGGCATTTAGGAATAATAAGCAAGTCATTTAGGCACCGGTGAATGACCATACAAGGGTGCGGATGTTCACCCCAAAGTCATTCTCGCCATGTTTCAGACGAGATGGAGCTCTCCTACCCTACGCCAATTGATAATATCGAGTGTTTAGTCTGGGACGCCCCAACAGCTTCGCTGGCCATTTGCTCGTGTAAAATAAGACAGCTTCTCAATATATTTTTTCGCATCTCAGCACAGAAGAGAATCTCCTAGAAAGCATGCAGCAGGTGTCTTCCAGCAGCACCAAAGCCGGCCGTCCTGGTGCTATAGGCTTCAAGGGTGCCTAGGCAACGTGCGCCATGAATCCATGCTAACTCACTTCAGCGGCAGTAACTGGACACGTTTTTAAGGGCCTTTCCCCTGAACTCTACTGCCCCGGGCAGCACAGGGAATGCCAGAATCTATCCTTTCCGAACTTGAAACAGGGAAACGCTTCAAGCAGTGCTCCTGTTGCCAAGACCTTTTAACTTACGATGATGAAACACCCGTTATAACCCTATAAGCGATAGAAAAGTACACCGTCTAGCTATGGCACCACTCCACATGCAAACACAGGCTCAAATGGCCTCACAAAGTGAGCCGTGCAACACGCGGCCGGCATCTTCCAACAGTACGAGCGCAGTATTTGGCGGTATCAAAAACAAGAAGACGACACTCATGCACCACATCAGACACTCCACAAGGAAACCGGACGTACTACTGCTACAGGAAACCCTCACCGACACACCATCCCTCCCGGGCTACAGACTGCACAAGGGTCCGGCCGACGGCAGAGGGACGTGCACCCTCGTCAGTAAGGGACTCACCCTCATCGAGCACGAGCTGCCACAAGGTCGCGTCAAGACAGGGGCACACGTTCAGGAGGTCCTATACAGCCAAAGAAGAAAGAAGGGAAGCGGCTACATACTCACACGTTTACAGCAATCCGAACCACAGTCACCAACGATTCAGAACTATACTACAGGGGGCCAGCACCACGGAGGCACGTAGCACGCTCCTCGCGTGCGGCGATTTCAACGCGATGCAGCCAGCCTGGTGATACAAGAGGGGCGGCATCATCAAGAGAAGCAACCTGCACCAAGACGCGCTGGACCTATGCAATCATGACATATCAAGAACCTGACGAGCGTGAGAAGGACCAGCAATTCTGTGTCGCGGGACACCATGCCCGAACTCGCATTCGTGAAGAACGAAGCCGGCGGAGCCGTCACTTGGGCCAACACTGGCGATGACCTTGGCAGCCAGGACGCCATCATCGCCATCACCGTACACACACGTATCGAATGACTCCAAAGAGAACACAAATAGATAGACTGGAACACTTTCAGTGGCCGTCGGCTTCACAATCACTGCGGGATCGACAGCATTGAGGTCTGGACCAAC
Source organism: Haemaphysalis longicornis (assembly GCF_048455015.1). Taxonomy (NCBI): domain Eukaryota; kingdom Metazoa; phylum Arthropoda; class Arachnida; order Ixodida; family Ixodidae; genus Haemaphysalis; species Haemaphysalis longicornis. The sequence continues at coordinate 138,613,333 of NW_027526295.1, read as the reverse complement.
GACCTGAACAAAGACGTTAAAGAAGCTACCAAAACGATAGATACCAACGGAGACATCGAGGTAATAGACAGCAGACTGGTGCACGTACTAGAAGCCTAACGGTCCATACTGGCAGGCCGGAAAACACAACGTCTGAACGGACGCCTGCGGAAGAAAGTCATGGAGCTCAACAGGTAAATAAATACCAACTGTAGCGCGCTCTGCTCACAACAAGGGAACGAGGTGTGTAACACCGCGGATGGGAAGATGCACTGCGGCAAGACTTCGAACCTCCTGCGCCTCCTTCTCGACGAAACCCCGTCGAAGTCGCATCAGCGGGACATGCTGAGCAGACACTTACGCAGAGCCGTACATATACACGGAGAGGAAGCGGTCGCGAAGAAGGTAATCCACAAGTACTTACCGAGCACCCCCACGGAACAGCATGGACCATACCGAGGCGCCTCCAACGTCATGCTGGACCAAGACATCGAGGTTGAAGAGGTCCGCGTGGCGCTATACGAGCTCAACGGAAGATCATCCGCGGGACCGGACGGATATTCATCAGGGCACTCCGAAAACTAGACGTTGAGTCCATAGAACGAGTCCATAGATCCCGGTAACACATCGAAGGACAACAAGTCGATCCTGGGGTTCGACGTGCAGAGCTAATGAGACAAGGTGAAACACTCAGCTATTCTAGCGTAAGTATCCAACATCGGCATGAGCACGCGAAGCTACTACATTAGAGACTCCCTGATGGATTGCACCGCGCAGCTATGCGTCGGAGACCTGGAGTTCAACGAAAAAAGGCTAGGCAGCACGGGGACGCCACAGGGTTCGGTGATCGCGCCGCTGCTCTTCAACTTAGTGATGATCGGGGTAGCCCTACAAAATCGCCGAAACCGGAGTCCGTTACGCGATCTACGCAGAGAATATCACCCTGTAGGTGTGGGGGAGCAGCGACGCCCACATCGAAGACAAACTCTAAGAGCCCGTGAACGCCATCGAGAATCACCTGGAAGGGTCGGCCCTCACATGCTCACCCAGCATGTCGGAGCTCCTGGTACGTACCCGCCAGAAGCACCAGCGCGAACACGAAAAGATCAAGATCGTTACGAAATCGGAACAGACTGTACCCGACATAGAACGAATCAGAGCACTGAGCATGATTTTGGAGAGACACGGACGAAACGGCAAAACGGTGCAATGCCTTGTCGCTAAGACGGCAAATCCCATGCAACTCATCGAACAGATCACAACAAGAAGAACGGGCATGAAGTAAGACAACCAGATTAGGCTGATCCAACCCTTCGTGGTTAGCCACACCGCCTACATGGCCGCCTACCACGACTGGCTTCCATATGAGCGAAATAAAATCAGCGCACTCATAACGAAAGACCTACGAGGCGGCCATTGGCCTGTTCGAAACGACTAGCACAGCGCTCTTCCTCCAACTAGGCGTTCACAACACGCTCGAGGAAATCGCTGAAGCACAAAGAGCAGTACAGTTAAAAAGACTGTCTAAAACCCGGATGGGGTGTCGAATCTTGGCCTGCCTAAGGTACAACAGCCAATACAAGGACGACAACCGAACCGCCATACCACAGGACATACGCCGTCAAATCAATGTTGACGAGCTACCCAAGAACATGCAACCGATCTACAACAATGAACGGCGCTTGGCGAAAGCGAATTCCCTCATCAACCGCCACGCAAACCATGAGCAAGCAATATAAGTAGACGGTGCGGAATACCAGCACGAAGCCTTTGCGGTAACCTTCGTCAGAGCAACCAAGGTAGAAACTACCACGGCAGCGAGCACGCGATGCACCAAAGCAGCAGACGTGGAGGAGGTCGCCATCGCCCTGGCCATCCCCGATGCAGACTGCACGACAGTAATCATCAACTCCAGAACGACTGTTCGAAACTTCGCCAAAGGCCGAATCTGCACGGAAACGGCCCGGATATTACCTCACTTGCCACATGAGATCTGAAGGAACATTCAAATCAAATAGATACCTGCACACGAAGGCGAGAATGTGTCCTGGACCAACACGAACCACAACGAGACGGCACACGTGGCCGCGCTAGCACTAACCCACAGCGCCGCCCCCCTCAGCCATTCGGTGGAGGGGTGCTGTACAAAGGACCGCATGACCGACTACGTTGAAATCATCATCATCATCACCACCACCACCAGCCTATCTACGCCTACTGGAGGACAAAGGCCTCTCCCATTATGCTCCAATTATCCCGGTCCTGCACTAACTGCGACCAATTTATCCCTGCAAACTTCTTGATCTCATCTGCCCATCTAAATTTATGCCGCCTCCTCCCAGGAGGTTCCCGTTTGAACCCATTCCTATTTCATCCTTCCCCCTTGTTTCCACCTGCTTCAATCCGGCGCAAAACGACCTCCCTTCCACCCTTTCCCATTTCGCTTGTTCCCATTTGAACCAGTTCCCATTTGAACCTTCTCGTTTGTTCCGGGCCGCTTCAACCCGGTACAAAACGCCCTTCCCGTTTCGTATTTTCCAATTAGCCCCTTCCCGGAATAGCGAAGCGAGTTTCGACTAGGGTGACTCGGACCGAGGCATGCAATTTTCTAAATTATACGCCTCGAGCGCTGCCTGTAGGGGCGCCAGTGAAATCCCCCTAGCGGCCCGTTTCGAAAGCAGCCGCGGGAGTCTCCGTCCCGCGCACTACTATCGCTGCTGCTTTTGCGTCATGTTCACGACTGAGATCTACCGTTTGAGGGGGTTTGAAATCCATGTTTATGTAGAGCAGTCACTCTGTGCGCAAATGGGGTGTGTTTAGGAGAGTGTAAATGTTTCTGACATGGTAAATTCAGCTGCATAAGCGCCAGGTGTGTTTCACCAGCCGTCATCGCGGAACCGGCGTATACATGGAAGATACAGTTCCCTGAAATTTACCAACAGTGTCTCCGTAACCAGCGTTTCCTCAGATGTTCATGCTACGGCTATACACTACGATTTAAATCGGTTTTGTGCGGTTACATTTTCTGGCGGAGCACTAATACCTGACAGCACGCGAATTACGTTTGCCAATATCATACCTCATATATTGATTACCACCATTTACACGCCAGTCTGTCTTAATTTCGCGAACATAAACAAAGGTACGATGGATAATGCAGAATTATACTCGGGGATGAGCACATGACAAAGGGTAGGCTTGTCGTGAGGTTAGCGCTCGTAAACATTCATTTGCTACATACTCGTAAATCCTCTGCGAGCAGCACACGGAGACGGCCTAGAATAAAATCCATGTCCGTTACTAAACGCTTCTTCGAAGCATCGTCATCTGGCACAGGAAGCCTGAAAAACCACAAATCGAAATCACAGGGACTTCTCAGATACAACACTCTTCCAACGACACTTTTTATCGCTTGTGAACTGCCTACCCTGTATACATATAAAAATGCGTTCTCCGAACGATCAGCTGTTCGTTGAAGACGAAAAACAAAAGAGGAAGTGAACGCAACATTTGTGTGTGGGATTACTAAAACGTTCATTGCTTGATTTCGCTCCGCATTTGTACACAGCGTCCCCCTCCCCTCACCCGCCCATGTCTCGCGAAATAGCTGTGCATTTCGCGTCTAGTTGGTCTGGTGAGTCCTACCTGGCTCAAGTTTGTACGAACGTCATTAGCATATCAGAAGATGCACTGCGCTTTTTCGTTCCCTTTAGAGCTATGTATTATATTTCATCCTCAGCGTTCATTTTTCCGTAGTCTCATTCTCTCGTAGTTTCGTTGGCTCTTGCTATAAGGCGTGAGTGGGCACATCTTTATGGAAGCACAGCCTTGTAATATACTTAACCTTTCCGCATGACTTATAATCCCATTAAAGGCATAAGTTTTTGTCCGGTATTGGGTACTGACATCCCCGAAACATATTTTTCTGCGAACATTCGAAATGAAGCTGCATTCGTTGTCCGTGCTGCAAAGCGAAAACAACCACTCACTGTTCCGGTATCACGTCCAAACGAGGCGACAGTAGAATTCCCTTGTGCCTAACGTGTCCGGAGGTGGAAGTGGTGATATGCGGCTGCCGTCGCCTACGACCGGAAGAGCGGCGACGAAGCGCGCAAAAGCGCGTCCTCGTGTAGCTCTTGTTGGCGTTAGAGTACGCCACGAAGATGCAGCTGCTTTTAAAGTGACCTAAACGTACTCATTGCTTATAAAACATCACCATAACAAGTTTTATAGGGCGCGGAAATGCAAAAGAAGCGAAAAAAAAAAACTAAAACAGTGCATGAGCTTCCATCAGCCACGCAGCGGGAATCCCGCAAACGCCGCTGCGAAGCGGCGGCAGGCGGCGCTGCGGTCGCGAAGCTCGAGGCGTGTACTTACATCCGTCGGTATTTTAACCTGATATAAAAAAACAACGTTATGGCTGGCGGAGCCAAAGTATACAGACGCCCTATTAACCTGCAACCTTTCCGCAATGGTCCGTTTTACGATACGCGGCGCCAATTAAAAAAACAACGCGTAGGTTGCTGCGTTACGCCCTACCCGGTACAGCGTATGTGAATTACACCTGAAGCCGCACACTTCCGCCTGCTTCTGCGTTGGTCGAGCGGTCTGGAACGTGTTACTTGCATGCGTACTCCGCGGCAGCGGTGATAGTTCCAGCCCCTACGGTTGCATATACGAATGCACATGCACTTATATGCAACACATACAAAAAAGAAAGAACGAGAATCAACACCCTTTCCGCAGTCGCAGTGCCAGTTTGTAGCGTCCGGACCCCTTGCCGGAAATGAAGTTGGGTGTTTTAACAAATACAACTATTAATTTATTAGGGGTAGTACAGGGCTACTGTTTTATTTCTACGCAGGAAAAAAATCTCCCGAAATATAATTACCAAATCTAGCAAACTACAGCAGTAACGTATTTTATGAACGCGGTAACTATTATGGACCAAGCCCAACTATTATGGATTAAAATTGACCGTACCACTGTACGGTCAATTTTAATCCGTAGCCAAGGGTCACTTTATATGCTCGTATCTGTAAAAGAATGGACATTAAAGTCTAAAGCTGAAATGTTTGCTTGGAGGAAATGGTTCGCACAAATTTTTCATCCAGGCGTTAAGAACACCCCACGCTGTATTCTCTTGCGTGTTCCTTTGACGGATAATACATAGGCGGGAACGCAGCACATGGAAAAGCAAAATCAAATATTTAGGTAGTTATCCGTCCATAATAGAGAGTTTTAGCATATCGTTACCGTGTTTGCGTCAGCATTTACCGTGTTACCGGCGAGCCCACTGTTTGCGGTTTGCCTATTCTGGCCGCCGCGGCGCAAGTAGTGACATCTGATGAATTAGTTTCAAAGTAAATCACGCATTATTTTGTTGCTGTAGTTCACAATAACTGTAGTTGTTTTGAGAATACTGTAGTCATCGCCTGTAGAGATATAAAAAGAAACCGTGTCGGTGGCGCCATCTACCGAGTCAAGGTGAAGTAGAATTTGCCCCCGAGCTATATAATTAGGCAATAAATGAGTAAAATATGTTGTAGTACTTACTCAATAATTTACACTACCTTGCCCAGCGCAATTTTGGTGGCTAAAAGCGCACTGCGAGCTCAGAAAGTTATCTGAACTATTCGAGGCGGGCGTTTTGGGAGCGGGTTGAAACGGGAAGGGTGTTTTTGGGACCGTGTTGAAATAGAAAGTGGTCTAACGGGAAGGGCGTTTTGGGAACGGGCGCACACGGGACGGGCCAAATGGAAAGGGTGTTTCGGGAATGGGTTCAAGCGGGACGGGTTCAAAAGGGAATGGGTTGTTTCGGGCTACACGCCTTCCCCCCCCCCCCCCCCCCCTGCCACACTTGCTTTTTGTAGGGATCCATTCTGTTACCCCTAATGACCAACGGCTATCTTGCCTTCGCATTACATGCCCCGCCCACGTCCATTTCTTATTCTTAATCTCTAATAATATGTCCTTAACACGCGTTTGTTCTCTGACCCACTCCGTTCTCTTCTTGTCCGTTAATGTTACACCTATCATCTTCTGTTCCATTGCATGCTGAGTTGTCCTCAGTTTAAGTTGAACCCTCTTAGTGAGCCTCCAATTTTCTGCCCGTAGGTGAGTACCGGTAAGATGCACCTGTCATACATGTTCTTCTTCAGGGACAATGATAGGCTGCCATTCATTATCTGACAATGCCTGCCGAACACACTCCACCCTATTATTATCCTTCAAATTATCTCTGCCTCATGGTTGGGATCCGGGGTCACAACTTGGCCTAGGTAGATATATTGGCTTACGTTGAAATAAACAAGGCTTATCGATTGGCCTGCCGGACCTTCTCGCCTCCACACTAGGGTCTGAGCCGAGCAGAAACCGTCACGCTACGCCAATTACAGACAGGATAGGTACCCACTCCTGCACTACCACACTACATGTACCCCGAGACGTACCCAACCCTTGAATACCAAGTCTGTAGCAAGGGACGGGCCAACCTGGCGCACATCCTATTGAAATGTACCACATCAAGAGCCATCCAGCCACAGCTCGAAGAAGCCGTACGAGCTTACAACTGTGAGCTAAAACTGTAGGCTGTCCAGCAGGTCCGGGGGGCGCTCGAGAGGCAGGGGGCTGGCGAGCCGACAACGGCGAGTTTGAGTAGCCGAGTAGCCACACCACCCCTGGAACGACGAGAGGCCCACTTCGCGGGACGTAGAAACGTCGTCTGTAGGCCCCAATAAACGTTTCTTCTATCAATCAATCTTGAATGCGTAGCGGAAAAGTCGATACTCCCCAGTACCGGAGAGAGAGAGAGAGAGAGAGAGAGAGAGAGAGAGAGAGAGAGAGAGAGAGAGAGAGAGAGAGAGAGAGAGAGAGAGATGAAACGTTTATTATTAGGAAAAAAGGAGGTGGCGCGATTGTCTTAGGGGTGGTGCCCTCCTTCCAGGGCCCCAGACTCTTCTGCTCCTCTCCGGGCTCGAAGAATTAAGTCCTTCTGAATCCCGAAGTCTGAGCTGGCCAGAGCTGCCTCCCATAGCGCGACCGTATTTGTGGGGCTGTTTCCTGAAGGCCAGATGATAGGGCAGGCCCATGTTGCGTGAAATAAGTTGGAAGGGTTTCCGCATTTATTGCATGCGTTTGTGTGTGTATGAGGGAACATTTTGGATAGCCGGGATTTGTTAGGATAAGTGTTCGTCTGGATTTGCCTCAGCGTTTGAGCTTCTGCGCCAGAGAGGTTCTTGTCCGGGTTGGGGAAAAGGGCTCGTTCACCTCTTTGGACAGTGAGGCATTCGCCAAAGCCACTTGGGAGTGGCTGCAGAAGGCTAGGACTGTTAGCCGCGCGGTTTGTAAGACCGCGCGCAGCGTGGTCGGCCCTCTCGTTTCCTCCAGCTCCTCGTGTCCTGGAGTCCAGACAATGCGGTGAAATTGATTCGACATTTTCAGCTCTAATTTTTTAAGTCGCTTGTGAATTCTTCCATTCATAAGGTTTTGCGTAGCCTTTTTGGAATCTGTGACTATTTGGAGGCTTTGGTTCTTATGCTGCCCATACCTTATTGCCAGGAGGAGAGCACCAGTTTCGGCTTCGTCGGCAGTGGTATCTTTTAGCGTGAGGCAATCTTTGATGGCTCCTTCGTGATCAATTATAACTATGGAGGCATTTTTCCCGCTGTAGAAAGCAGCGTCGGTGTACATGACATTTTCTTTGTTTTCAAGTTGTTTCCGTAGGAAGGCTACTCGTGCTATTCTTCTGTCTTTGTGCAGGCAGGGGTCCATGTTTCGAGGTAGGGGGAGCACTTTCAGTCGTGTTCGTACTTCTCTGCTCATGTCCACTTAGTCAATAATCGAGTGTACGTCCGCGGGGGACCCCAGTCTTTGCAGGATAGCCCTGCCAGCTTTTGTTTTTTCCAGGCGTTGTTTTTGCGAGATGAGGAGTGCCTCTCTGATTTCTTCGAAGGTGTTGGATACACCCAAGCTCATCAGCTTTTCATTTGATGTATAGTTTGGGAGACCGAGGGCTGCTTTGTAAGCCGTGCGGAGTATGACATTGGCTTAATCAGTCTCTTGTCTGTTAAGTCAGTGGAAAGGCAAGTTATATGCCAGGCGGCTGACTACCAAGGACTGCATAATGCGCAGAGTTTCTTCTTCCTTGAGGCCGGCTCTGTTTTTAGTTATTCTTCTCACTATAATTGCAATTTGCACAGTTGACCTCTTTATCTTTTCTATGGTGAAGTTTGCCTTGCCATTAATTTGTATAAACATCCCTAGGACTCGTATTTGATCTTTTTCGGGTATTGTGTAGTCTCCAAGCTGAATGTTTATTGGCCCTGGGCTTACATAGCGGGTGCCGTGGATTCGGATAACTTCGGATTTTTCTGGTGCGCTTTGTAACCCATTTTGTGCAGCCAGGTTTTCCACCAAATTTGTAGCCTCTTGAAGTAGCTCTTCTTTTGCAGCCAGTGATCCTTTAGTAGCCCAGATTGTTATATCGTCGGCGTAAAGGGTAAAGCCTATGTCGGGAATAGTTTGCAGTTTTTTTGCGATTTTGATCATGGTAATGTTAAAAAGCAGGGGGGAGATTACGGAGCCCTGCGGCGTCCCTTTGTTGGGCATAGGAAAGGGAGTGGATCGAATGTCTCCTATTCCTATGGACGCGGTGCGATCCGATAGGAAGGCTTTTACATAATTGTATGCTCGCTCCCAACAGTGCAGTTCATTCAGTGCCTCCAAGATGGCCTGGTGTGAGACATGATCGAAGGCACCTTTCAGATCTAAGGCTAGAACGAGGTGTTCGCCTCCCTTGGTGATGTTTTGCAGCACTTCCTCTCGGAGTATTAGGAAGGCGTCTTGTGTGGAAAGTCCGGTCCTAAAGCCCAGCATGCTAGGTGGTATCATGTCGTTATCCTCTAGTCCGCGACGATCCTTTCAAACACCTTCTCCAAGCAGGACGTAAGGGATATGGGCCTGAGAGCATCAATTCCTGGTGGTTTTCCTTGTTTCGGAATTGTGACTACGTCCGAATGTTTACATTCCGGCGGGACTTCGCCCTTTGTCCATAATTGCTCGTTGAGGTACTCAGTCAGCTCCTCTACCTGGCGATCGCCGAGATTTCGGATCATTGAGTTTGTTATGCCATCAAAACCTGGTGTCGTGTTCTTCTTCGCTGCTGACATTGCACTGTAGACCTCTTCCCTTGAGATTTCCTTATCTAGGAGCTCATTTGGTCTACCTTTCACCGGAGTGTACAAAGGTAGTACCGGGAATATCTTCTCAAAACTCCGTACATACGTGGATGTTCGCAGCTGTGGAGACATGGAAGGCCTTGACAAACTTGATTTGTATGTAGCATTCCACTAAGAGAGTTGCAGAAGGAGAGCCAGTTTTAAGTTTCAAGAGTGTGCGCATATTCTAGAGCCTTGATTGTGAGGACATTGATACGCGCTGTAGGGAGCAATCGCGCTTGTTTTGTTTCCATTTTCGTATAAGCGCGTGACGCCGATCACAAAAGCTGATGGGATGTGCAGAAACAGCTTTGTGCTAGTGGGGAGTCTCAACAAGAAGCTCAGAAAGGAGAACAAGAGGTGGTTCGACTAGTAGTAAAAAAAATGGCCTCTATCTGCTCACTTTGTTGCAAATGCTCTCAAAAGACGATAGTCGTCTGCTTCCAATGCCAAGTAAACGCCTCCTTTCTCTTTTTTGCTGACATCTCATTCTGATCCTCTCCCGTCTCCTTCTTCCCACAGTAAACAAGCTAGAGGTTTTCTCAAGTGAATTTAATTTTACCGCAATCCACTACGCCACCCTGGATCCCTAGATGCCAGCGCTGCCGTGCAGCGGACACGGGCGTGCATCTGGGCATCCGACTCCCTCGCGTTCCATGCGCCATCTACTCAAACCTTTCATTATTGTTGTCGTTTGACTTCTAGGTATGCCGCCAGAAGGTCTATTGTCGCCGGTGACCGGTTTCGAATTTTTTATGTATTTTTCATTGAATTCAGCATCACTGTGTATTTTAATAAAGGAGCACTGCAATACCACTTACGTAGTGATGCTTTACCTTAGACATGTATACTGTTTACGTCGTGGGTTCTCACGGCCACAAGAACCTCCAGCACCAAGGAGGCATGACGTTTTGTACCCCGGGTTCGTCTGCTGCTGCAGCTAGAACTCTCAACGAGCGTGGTGCCATTTTCGCTAATTGCACCTCGTGTCCCATTAAATGCATCAGTTCCCATATAATATACGTCACCGTGTATCATTTCCAATGGCACATGAACGACCGAGACCCGGGTGCAGCCGTTTAGCCTCACGGCAGGGTGCTTAGCGTTCACTACGCGAGCTTGAACGGTAGGCCACGCATGGCGAACGGCATGCGCCTCGTCCTCATCGAAATGAAGTCTCCCCAAATTTCCTCTCAGGGCCGAGGGTACAAGGTACAGTGTGAGTACCGGGGCTTGAAGAGAGAGTGCTCTCGGTGCGAGCGAGAGTGTCACAACCGCTCCGACTGCAAGATTTCATGGTGTACTCGGTGCAAGACCTACGGACACGAATCATACACATGCTCGGCTGTATGTCGCCGCTGCCACGCAGACCACGCCACGGCGGTCTGCCTGCGACCTCGTTCTTATGCGGACGCAGCAAGTAAATTCTTTAAACTCTCTCGAAGAACCAACGAGATTCCGCTGGTGACTTTGGTCGGGCGACAGACTTCGCCAGACGACATAACCTATACCCTGCAAAGGTTTGAGTCTTCCGGTGATGACGATTCGCAAGCCACGCTAATCATCGAAGAGACGCCAATGGATATAACAACCACGCCGACGCCTGCGAAGGGCACGTCATCATCCGAGGGGCTTACTAGTCAGCCCAGGGAAGCGGCGGTGGGCAATTCATACTCTTCATCCAACGAAGCGTCCCTTTCGCCCCCCAGCTCAGCAGACACCGGCACGGAAGAAAGTGGCTCAGAGGATTCTAGTAGACGGCCCCCGTCGTCTCAACCAGTACACACTGCCCTTGTTCTAGCGGCCAAGCCACGAGGAGCCCGCAACCGCGGACTCCGCGCCTCCTCCATCGACCATCGACGAAGACGCCAATTCCGGCCGCCGAGAGGCGCCCAAACACTATCCTTGTGACGCGACGGTGGCTGGCCTTCCTGGCGAGCCCTCACGACACTCGGACGATGCCTCACTCCCTAACAACCCACTGAACTCGAACGAACCTGCTTGTCCAAGCAAGTTAAAGATCCGCGTCTGGTCAACACAATCAACCAGGTTTCGGACTTGATGGACCTCACGTGTGGAAAACAAACGCGCGTTATCGTCGTCAAACCACTCGGACGACGTAGAAGACACAAGTAAGAAGTTTTGTCGGCTGGCCCCTAGCGTCCGGAATTGTGAGATTAGAGTAGCGCCAATGGGCTTCTCTGTCTTTATTATCTTCTTTCTTTGCTTGATGTCCTCGTTATTCGCGCTCGCTCGTGGGTACTCTCACTAGTGGGGACACGGCAGAAGTTACATCGAATGCGGACGCGTAAGCCCATTGACTCTTTTCTCTTTGCTTCTTATCTTTGGTTTGTACTAGCGTTGACGGCCATTGTGTACTCCCTCCTCCTCTTTTTTTTCTGTTCCGGGGTCACGTGACGGCGGCAGCGTTCCACGCTGGACCCGGCTCCTGTTTGCCCGTTGCTGCGTCCCGGATGAGCGTGCCCTTTCGCTAGAAATACGTTCTTTTTTATTGTTTTTTTTTTGGTGGGGAGGGGGGGGGGGGCGGCGTGGTCTTGGTGTTGACCTAACCTCCGCATTCCAGCCCTGTGTGATGTTTCGGAGCATTTGTCGAAGCTCCCGTATTTATTTTTGAAAATTTCAAAGACGATAGTCTTTCTTGGGCTACTTAAACCCAGAAATCTTGGTCTGTCTGTCTGTCTGTGGCTCGATTCAGCCAGTGAGCAAAAATGAAAAGGCAGCTGTACAATAGGTTTATATGCCCACAGCCAAATCTAAACGTCTAAGTCCGGGGTTAATGCTTATACTTGTCGACATTGTTGAACACGAACAAAACATTATTCAAATATGAGGCGAGAAATCAATAGGTAAGTGATACTTGCAGTGTTCCTTTATGAAAAATTTATGGATGCTTGATTGTTGCGATGGGAAATTCTACATCCAGAGCGGAAAAAAGCCCTCCGCCGCCTGCTGTCACCCGCGCCACAGTAGCTTCTGGCGCAATTTTATGAAATCAAATGAAAACAGCTTCCACGTTGCGCTTGGAACGCACGTGGAGAAGGGCAATGTAGTTCTACAAACGTTTCAGTAGGGCGCCTCGATCCCCGTGCGTCCCCGCCGTACGGCAGCGCTGCCACCGAAGCACCCGGCCTAGTGCGGTGGAACGCGGTAAATTTAAATGAACTTGAGCACACCTGTCACGTGTTTACCTTGGGAGGAGCGCTAAGGGAGAGAAACAGCATGACAGGTGAGCGGGAAGCGATGGTAGGCACTTAACTGGCAAATGTCTACAAAAGAATTTGCAAGGAAAGGAGCAGACCAGCGGCCAAGTTTTGATGGCTAGTGCAGTACGTGCTCGTGTTTTATTTTTTTTATTATGCTACAAATATCAACCACAAATGTCCAAGGGTTTAAAAACAGCCACAAAAAAGAGAGGTGATTTAATCTGCCACAGAAATTTTTTTAGATTCCGTCTTACTCCAAGAAGTGTAGTTTTTTTTTTTTCAAATGAATACGTCAGAATGTTTCAGCGGAATTTTGATATCCCGCCTTTGTTTTGTTTGGCGTTAAACCACTGCTGTGGGGTGGGCGTCCTAATACTCAACCGCATCATTCGCTGCTGCAGTTTTAGTTTGAAAGATAGTGAAGGGAGATTAATAACCTTGAAATTTTCTCTTTCTGGTGCCCGCTTTAAAATCATCAAATCCTATGCTCCTGCACGCACCGCAGCTACAAACCACTTCTTTCGTTGCCTAGGGGTTGATCTTTTGAATCGTGCGCGCACAATTCGTTGCGCAGAGTGAGAGAGAGAGAAACGGCTCTATATTGAAGAAGCAGAGAGGTTTGCCGGCGTTTACAGTCGCCTAGATGCTTCTCTGCTGAAGGTTGATTGATTATAGGGTTTAACGCGCCGACGCAAAGCGGGTGATGAGGCGCGCCCTAGTGGAGAGCTCCGGTATAAGTTTGACCACCTGGGGACCTTTAACGTGCGCTTAAAGCTCGTACACAAGGGTGTTTTTGCTTTTCGCCTCCATCAGGAAAGCGGCTGCCACGGCCGGGAATCGAACCCGCGACCTCGTGCTCAGTAGTGCAACTCTGCTGAAGGTTGGGGATGGAGGAAGAAAATGCCCAAGCAACAGCTAGGCAGGAAAGAAAAAGAAATAAAAACTGTCGTAGACTTGGTGTGATAACGAACTTACACGCATTTGGTTATTGTTCTGATCTTGGGCCAAACAATTTACGAGTTTCAAATTAAGCCAATGTTATCCAAATAATAAAACAAACTCCGTAGAGCTTGGCGTTGCTTGGAGGGACAAATGCATTGTCCTAAAATAATCTTGAGAGTATTGGTCCCTGTTCTAGGGGTTCAATGTTTTCAAGGAAGTGGGATCCCGCTTTCATGTAGGCCGCATATTGTAATTAAATGTGTTCAACTGTTTCGACACAAGAGCATTTCGCAATGCGGATTTCGGACACTCGCAAATTATTGCAATGCGGATTTGGCGTCATTTCAAGGCGAAATAAGTAACTTTTCGGTTGTGCACAGTTCAGCAGTAGACGATGATATGCGTTCCCAGCTTAGGAGGGAGAGAGAGAAAAAACAAAGCGCCTCCTCCCACTACTAACCACTGGACAATAGGGGAAAGAGATCTTTAGGATACCCCCAGAGGATGAGGGGAAGGGTGGTGAGGGCTCCACATGCAGGGCATTGTGGGGAAAGGTTTAATGAAGGGTAGATTGGGTGGAGTATCGTGGGATTAGGGGATGTATTCGTCTGAAGAAGACACCACGTGTATTCTTCGGGATTTGTAATGGTAACGTGAGCCTACCGTGGTCAAGGCGGTAATGAACGGTTACTTCTTTGTTCGTAAGAAGTTTGTCTCTGGCGGATCTGGCCCCGTGATAGGGTGCAAGGCATGCCTTCGCTCGGATTGTCAGACCTCGAGCCGTATTGTGGGCAGCCTCATTACCCACGAGGCCCACGTACGCCGGAGTCCAGACAATTTCCACCGATGATTCGGGTGGGTATCGTCGAAGAATTTTGGATGCCTGTTGCGAAACGGGGTGGTTGGCGAAATTTTGAAGGGCTGTTTTGTAAACGGAGATTATTGCCGAGGGGGTCGGCCTTTGGGATAGGCTAAGCCTATTGCCGTCTCTTCCGCCGGGGTGGGATGCGGTCTACTTGAGGTTAGGGAGTCGAGAGGGATATTATCAGGATCGTTAATACCTGCAATGACGAATACGGCGCGGTGCCTGTATTCTGCAGCATGCAAATAAACCACGTCGTATTGAGTGGGGATTCGTTTGTGGAGAGAACGTGCTGTCTGTTCCCTGCGGCCCGCGTGGTATTTGGAATGCATGTTGCTGGGTATTGGTTTAATAATATTCTTCGCATGGCTTTCAGAAAGCAGGGGAACTAGCTTCAGGGCAGTCAATACGACCTATACCTAGCCGCCTGAGAATATGGTTTCCAGTGGGCGTTTTAGACGGACGTAAGACCTCACTTGAAAATGGGCTTCAATAAGCTCCTCCGCCGTATTGTGCACACCAATGCCTGGGTGTGTTAAGGCGGAAGTTGAGGGCAGATTGGTATGCCCTTCGGATGAGCCGATTAACCTTATCTAATTCAGTGGCAGACGGGTTCACGTAATGCTGGGAGCACGGGTTCCTACTGATGATGAAATATTGGATCAGACAAATTCTCTCCTCCTCCTTGAGACCCTTGCGGAGGTTGGAGATTCATGTAATGAGTCATAGTTTGTATAACTTATTGTTCTAATTTTCGGAGGAATTGTATGTTAGCCCGATTATTTGAGGTCTTCATCTTGAGGTCTTCATCTCCCCTCCCTCCCCTTAACCATGTGGCCTTGAGCCATCCCTTTTAATAAATGTTCGTCGTCGTCGGCCCGGTTATTGCGGATAAGCAACCCCAGGATTTTATGTGTAGAGACCTGTGGAATCGAGTTGTTTTCTATATGAACTCTAATGTCAGGTTGTATCTTCGATCTCTTCTTCTGCGGTAGAAAAGGAGTTTCTATCTAGAAGCGGAGCAAGTGAGTCCCGCGTTGGCGGCTTCTTTTGCTACTATTTGAACGTTCTCTTGTCTCCTCAATATGAGAGTCGGTTCCGCCATTGACCCACAATGTGATGTCGTCGGCGTAAAGGCTGAATTTAAGGTTAGGAATTTGCCTAAGGCTGGGGGTATTTTAAGTATAGCCAAATTAAACAACAATGGGTATAGTACCGCTCCTTGAGGTGTGCCTATAGAGGGGAGGTCAACCGCGTCGGACGCCTTCGATTTAAAGGATGGCATTTCGGTTGGACAGGAAGCTGCGTATATATTTGTACGTAAAAAGCCCCGGGTTGGTAGATTCCAGTGCGGTCATTATGGCGTAGTGGGACACGTTATCGAAGGCCTTAGTAAAAATCTAACGCTGGAATAGCCGTAGTGTTCAAATTGTTTTGAGGGAGTGTGACATCTCGGAATATTTGGAGGAGAACGCCCTGCGTGGACAGCCCCGTACGAAAACCGATCATGGAGTATGGGACGGGGCAGAAATTCTAAATGTGGGAAACTAAGCGTGCGTGAATGATATGCGAAATTGTTTTTTCCAGGCACGAGGTGAGGGGTATGGGCGGAAGGTGTTCCTAAGCAAGTGGTTTCCCTTGTTTCTGAAAAATTTAATTTTAGCATGGATTGTGGCAGCATGTCTTGTTGCCAATAATAGTTGTAGTAACCAGCAATAGCTGTGATGAAGTAATCATCAAGATTCTTCAGCATTTTGTTGCTTACCTGATCAGGGCCTGGGGCCGAGCCCGATCGCTGCTTGAGTACAGTTCCTCGTACTTCTGCTTCGGTTATTTCCCTGTGGATTCACCAGGTTTTCCCTGGTCTGACTTCAGGTAGGCTGCCCAAGGACGCCACAAATATTCAGTGGGAAAACGCTTGGTGAATTCTTACCACAAAAAGATTATTTCGCTGGGGAGTAACAGATAATTATTCCAGTACCAACTGCTGCCAACCGGAATCCACCGCGCATACTTTCTCAAGGTGCATTGTAGAGTGTTGCTTTTGGCGTATTATACACCGTGCCGTTCAAGTTTCGGGCTTTCAGGGTATCAACTGAGAGAGTAGTGCCCTGGTTCTCCGTTAGGCAAACTATTTGCAGTCACAGGTGATTATTTACGGTGGTGTTATCGCTGCAGAGCCGTTGCGCAGAATCGCAGGCTACGTATGCAGTGGTCCTTGGCTTCCTTTTTCAGACTTTTAGTTGCTTTTCTCGAAGGTGAGTAAGCCCTGTTGGGTGAGGAAGAGTTTCTGTGACATTGGTATTCCCGGTTTATAGAATTGTCGAACAAAAGGGTTATTATTCTTGCCAGTTTTCCAGACCTGTTTCCTTCGGGATTTTCGTTGTTACAATAATTTATTTTGTTGTTTTAATTGGTTGTTACTGCGCTACAATAGTCGTTGTGACGTTAACACCATACTTGTACCGTATATTGCTGCATTCTTGAAGTGAATGTTTCTGTACCCTTGTTTCGCTCGCATGTTCAACGTTTGGCTGTAAGCAACTTTAACTTGTATGTTAATCTTTTGTCTGTAATCATCTCGAAATTGTATGTTTCTGTAAGTGTGTGTAACTGCCAGCCTTTGGGCTCTGTTAGTTTTGTAGCAGCAGGTGGTGCACCTGTTGGTTTCTCGTTGTTACGTTGTATTGTTTCTACCAAGATTGTTTGATAATAAATTTATCCTTTCAAAACAGAAATATCAGAATTGCCGTGTCCAAGTAGCCCAGGAAATAATCCTCTCTAAAAAGTACGTTAGAGAATAAGACGCATTGAAAGTAAACATGTTGTAGGGTATCAGGCCTTTTTCTTCAAGGAAGGACTTATCCCTCCTGAAAGGTCTTCACATCCCATGCCAATCCACTGCCTCTCAGCCCCTCCACCATAACTGGAGACGTGTTATCCGGGTACGCCCCTTGCCAAAAAATATGCACCCGGACCTACAACCCGGCCGCCGAAAAGCGTGATGTCAAGCGCACGAGAAAATCTACGGAAAGCTGGCAGATGTCTCTTACACGGACGCTAGCACCTACCCCAACGGACAGCGTCAAGTAGCCGTCGTCACCACCACGACCACCCTCGTAGCTTCTGCAACAATCGAGACGTCGTCAACATCGATTGCCGAAAAGTTCGCCATTGCATTAGCCCTCATCCATACGAAGAACCCCGTAATCATCACATATTCTCAAGCAGCCTCAAGAAGCTTTCTATCCGGAAGGGTGATTGATTTGATTGATTGATTGTAGGGTTTAACGCACCGACGCAACGCAGGCGATGAGGCGCGCCGTAGTGGAGGGCTACGGATTAATTTCGACCACAAGGGAATCTTTAACGTGCGCCGAAATCTCGTACACACAGGCGTTTTTGCTTTTCGCCTCCATCAGAAAAGCGGCCGCCGAGGCCGGGAATCGAACCCGCAACCTCGTGCTCAGCAGCACAACGCCTTAGCCACTGAGCCACCGCGGCGGGTTATCCGGAAGGGTGACCCGCTCAACTTTGAAACTACTGTCTCAGCATCAAATTTGCCGGAAAGTCACCCTCATTTGAACCTGTCGCCATTCCTCACTGACGGGCAATAACTTTGCTCACCAGCAAGCCTGCGCCCTATCCCTCCAGGCTACTGACGATACCGAACCGTCCGTCCCTCAACTGACTTTTCAAGATATCACTCAATATTACCGATTTGAACGACCGCACTTCCCTCCTCCACATTGTAAACTCTCAAAAGAAAAAGAATCCCTACTTCGCCGACTGCAGAGCCACACCTTTCCTCACCCAGTCTGCCTCCATCGCATGTTTTCAACGCAATTTCCGGCCGAATGCAAGTTCTGCTTACAACCCGGTACTTTTCCCCACATCATATTAGAATGCAAGCCCAACCCCAAACTTCTCCATATTCCATCCCCCCTTCTCACCCCTGAGCTGTGGGAGAACCTGGTTACCAGCAGCGATCTGGACGCCCAGACACTTTTGGCCTCCAAAGCGAAGGCTGCCTGCTCATCGCATGGCTTCCTTGAATAAGGAACCACTCCCACTTCACCGGCTCAATAAAATGTTTTTACTCACTCATTTAGACGTAAAAAGGCTTAAGCTATAGTCACCGGGAGAGGTTAAGGAGCAATTTAAAAAGAAAAGAGCATGTCGAATCATTTTGTTAAAGACGTCAGGTGTTTTTATAACCGCCATCTTGGTAAGACAGGAGAGCCCCTTCCCACCATTATCCACATCAACCTCACCATCAGCGAAAGCTCATGTTTAAAATAGGTGCAGCGCCACTAAATCTACACAGGCAGAAATGCCCGAGCGTAACCTTATAGCAGCAAATATAACCACACCAGGTTGGATCCCCGCCGCGGTGACTTCTTTTCTGATATTGGCGAAACGCGAAAACGCCCGTGTGTCGAGATTTGAGCGCACGCTGAAGATCTTCGAGTGGTCAGAATCAATTTGGAGCCCTCCAACCAGGGCGCGCTTCGTAGCCCTGTAACACCTTCGGCGCGTTAAAGCCCATAATAAATCAAGCTTAATAGAGCTGTTGTGGTAGCTCCCCGCCCGCGTGACACGTGAAAGCGGTCATTACACAGAGCCCAAAATCCTTTCCAACATACTGTAAATAAGCCGTTGTGTGCCCGCATTCTCAGTCAACCCAGGAACCTTTGTTAGAGGAACCTTCAAGTCTTCATGAAAATAGCTGCTTAGTTAAAATTTCGCACGCAGCCAAGCTTCCTCTATTTTTATTTGTTGTTATACCTTTTCTCCTTTTTCTTCAAAAAACCTTCCTGCGGTGGAGATGGTATTCAAGAAGATTGGTCCTACGAAAATCAAGACGTTGTAATAATCGGTAATGGTTCATACAAGGACACTGTGCGGTATAATGCGTGCAGTTCATTTGACGCATATTAGTTCTTCAGCTGCATCACTCAGCTAAAAACTGAACACAAAACCATACAGCATTCCCACAATATGCACCTGTACGACAAATGATGCACGTGGCCAAAATGTACGCCATAAACTAAACCAGCAAGTCACGCTGAGGACCTAGTTGTCTTTCTTGACATAACAAAGTTTACCTCCACTTCCCTTCCCCAACAACATTTATTTTTTCCCAATAACTACATCTACACACTGAAAGCCATCTTCTTTTTCTGCGCTAAAAGTGTACGCAAAAGTATTTCACGATGGCTCGGGCGCTTCCAAGAGCCATCGTCGCTTGGTGTGCCAACGGGACTAAAGCGCCGCACTGTACTTAGTATGAAACAAAATCTGCATAAACCTCAGCTTGGCGTAGTCCCTCTGCACGTCGGTCATCTTGCGCAGTTCTAACATGAGCTGGCCACAGAATAGCGCATTGTCAGTTCCATCGGAAAGTAGATTCATGTTTTCTCCACGGCCTCCACCGCCCATGCAGTCTTGCCCTCTGGCATCGGCGGTGCCTGCCAGGACGCCATTGCTGTCGGCCTCTGACGTCACTGAGGGATTCAGAGTCCCGCTCTGGCCAGAAAGTGCAGGCACTTTTGGCTTATGGTCCACCTCAACCGGTGAAGAACGCTGAAATATAAAGGGGACATATTATTAACATGTTGGTGAACAATTTAAGTAGCACTTAATAAGTTGGACAAACACAGCGCGCGTTCTAGAAACGCAATCGTGCCCCTAAATGAACCGTGAAGTCAAAAGCTTAAGTTCTATTTTCAGAAGCACTGAACGCAGTTCAGCTTTTCTTTTGTATTCCAGATTTCGATAAAAGATTTCAATGGCGGCTGTTTGTTTTGTAAAGCGCGAGACAACCGAAAAATGAAGAGCTCTGGTAGCTTTATTTGGTACGATGAACAAGCATCTTTTTGTTTTCCAACAAGCTCGGCTGTCACCCCAGTTTTCTTCATTTAATCTCAGTTCCGACTTCGGCGGTGGGTAATAACGAAGATACCATATCCTTGGCCAATACCCTGTTATTCTTGCTTGAGTACAAGCGACGGCCAGAAATGAACATCCTTCTGTTTTGTTTTTTCAGGCATGCTCTATATGGTGCCTCAAGATGTTTCCCAAACATTTTCAAGTGGCACAGGTTCATGTGTGCGCTTCTGTATGGTCAACAGAGCAATATAGCGTGAGGACCGAAAATATTTATAGTAACCGCAGCTGTACATTCGCAGGTATGTGCAGCCAGGAAAAGCGGCATGGAAGCTGAGCTTTGTGTCACCGTTGTCAGCCCATGCGTAGTGGATCACCAATATTCAATGCTATATAACTGTTGGCGCTGTTATAATGTACAGCTGCCCACTCGAATACCTGTTTTTTCTTAAAACACTAAAAGTGTGTTAAACAACGAAGCTGTTACCGTAACGTAAAATCAACAGCTATAGATCGGATACACAGCAGTGACTGATGGTCGACTAAAAAGCCCTTAATGCACCTAAGTACAGTTTTTTTAAGGTTTTAGTTCGCGGGGTAAACTTACTAGGCAAATAACTATCTCACATTAGTAATCGTGATTGTAATATTGCGGATGTCAGCAATTAGTAATTGCGCGGATGTCAGCGATGACAGGTGGGGCTTGGGTGGTCGCGAGCCTGTCGCCTTTAGAAGCCAAGGATGCGTTCCCGGACGTAGTCAGGAAGCGCCGTGCCAGGCCACCGGGTTTCGGTCTTGGTTGGTTGGTTCGTTGGTAACCCCGGATGAGTGTAGGAAATGATGATTATGGTGCGTTCTTTGTATGATTGAGCATCGTCATCATCATCCCCTAGTGGCCTTGTCTTCATCTTCGTCACCTTCATGATTCCACCCCTTGGATTTCCCCTGTCTTCTTCCTTCTCCTACTTTCCAGTTTCCGAAAGGGTCTTTGACTATTCGTACTTTGCGTGGCAGTGCTTCTTTCCTCGATTGCTGTCGTCTCTGAAGCGAGTACTCTCCTTTGTAAGGGTTTTCCATTACAATCTTTGAGACCCCGTGATCTCCACAGTAAAGAAACCCGCAACAGTCGGGGCCTACGGTCATCATAAGAAGAAGTTAATGGCTCCTCGAAAATGGTTCATGACACAAGCCGCTCTAAGTGATGAGAAACAACTACTGGACTTGTCCTCACGTCAGGCGATTACCCCGCATCCACATCTTTTACCACTCTACTTTTCTACACCTGGGAGGGCTGCACATTGCCTACGTTCGAGGGCTGCGGAGTACCCGTTTATCAAGCGTAATCCTGGTATACTCCACAGTTTAGGCTGCCTGGACAAAGGTCGGTACAATTAAAATTTATTTTTTAGCTCACCCATTTCGGCTATTAACTGACGTTTGAAGTTGCTTTAATACAACGTTCCTGTTTTTGTGAGCGGCGTTATAATCTCAATAATATCTATGATGATGAGGATGATTGATGATGCTTGCTATTGGTTTCTCCTTTGTAGCGGGGCGATGACATGTCATCTTACAAGATAGGATTAATATACGTATGTTTTATACTCTTTGTTTAATACTAGCGCTGCTTAGGGTAGTCACAAAAAGTCTTTTAGGCACAAAACACCTTTTTTTTCCTGTTACAGGTGGTAACTGTCCTAGGCAATATTCCGCTCTCTGGTTTTCGTCCAGGAGCATTCTAATCTTGTTTTCGTAGCCTCGATCGCCTTGAAGTTAACTTCTTCTGCGCTACCCTTAAGTCGGCTTCTGGAGCCGAATATTTCCCTCATGTAGATTTGGATGGATACCCTCGCCTTCTAAGACTATGTGCCGCATAGTTTCTATTTCTTTCCTGTTTCTATTCACCATCATTTTGTAAATACTTCCCCGCAAAGCTCTCAGTTCGCAAGCAACCTGCTCTAGCCTCAAAATGCAAAGCACTGCTCTGGGAATTATCGTAGAAATTTTCCTTTGTGATGTTCAATTTCTCTTCCCTGTACATCTCTAACGACATTTTAGCTTACATTTTTTCTCTCCATTTAGTCGTGTGAATCTGTCTTGCCTTTTTTTTGGTTACCTTGGCTATTTTGGATTCTCTACTGTTCTGTCAATATTTCATCGTTAGCCTTCTAGTCTTCCTTAACAACTTCGAGTCCACGCTTTTCAAGTATGGGTACCAAAAAACCTTAGCTTCCCACCTTCGTTGATCCATTGCTCTCAACCTCATCTCAAAACATATTTTACTCTGTGGTTCTTGAACTTTAAACGACACCCACCCCATATCTCCCTCTACTGCTTCGTTAGTTGGTTTTCCATGCGCTACTAAGGTTAAATCGGGTACAGATGTCTAGGAGGTGTTGCAGGTCCGCTTCTGGTTCTGCCATTATTAGTACGATGTCATCTGCGGAAGCCAGGCCTGAGATTTTTGTGTACACTTCTTTTCCCTCTCTTCTGATTGCAGCCCTCTCCATCCAGCATTTTCAGCACGTTTTTTATGCAGATGTTGAACAGTGTAGGTGTCAGTGGGCATCCATGTTTGAGGCCTTCAGTCAGCTTGATTTCTTCCGAATTTTGGTTGTGCAGGTTGTGGAGGTTGTACGCGGCTGTGCAGTATGTGTACAGCCTTTTTATAATATCAATAAATTTGGCTCCTACATGTGTCTCACTCCGCTTGCCCCATAGCTTTTGGTGTGGGATCGAGTCGACGCTTCTTCCATATCCAGGAAGGCCAAATAGAACTGAGATTTCTCTGCTTCCTTCATTTCCATTGCTCGGGTGAGTGTGAACATGTGGTCACTTGTGCGATGGTGTGGTCGAAAGCCGTTTTCGGATTCTGTTACAATGCCGTTGATTTCACAGTAGCTTTGTAGTCTGTGGTTGAGCACTGCGCTAACCAGTTTTGACACGTTGCTTAGCCCTGTTATTGTCTGGTAGGCGTTAAGGTCATCTTCATCGTTTCCTTTGCCTTTGAATATTAGTTTAACCCTGCCTGTTTCCGCTTGGGTGGTATTTTCTGCGTGTCCAGGATTGTGTTGAAGCAGTGGCACAGGGTTTCTCTTGCATTCGGTTTCATTGCTTTTGTGAACTCGTTGGGGATGCCGTCGATGCCTGGTGACTTTTGGTTCTTTAAGTCCTGTATGCGTCGTTCGAGTTCTGTAGGTGTGATGGGGCCTACCAGGGAGTCTTTGATGTCAGCAGGGGCTGTGCTTTGTTTGGTTTCTGGCCCTAGGGTGGTCGCTGCCTGCGGGTGTACGACTTGCAGGGCCCTGAAGTGCGTTGTCATGTGCGCTTCCATCTCCTCTTTTGGGCTTAGTCTAAGGCCGGACTGTGTCTGGAGGGTGAAGGTTGTTCTGACAGGTTCGTTGGTTTCAAGGAAGTGCACGTATCTCCAGAACCTTTCATTGTAGTGCTTCATTTCCTTTGTTATATACTTGTCTGTATGTTGTAGCTATTTTTTTCTGCCAAAAGTTTACGGACTTGTTCTTTTTATCTCGGTAGTGTTTCTAAGCAATTTCTTTTGCTGCAGTGTCCTCCTTTGTGTGCCGGTGAAGTCTCGACAAGGTACGGCGCTCAGCTATTCCAGCTTTTACTGTTTTGCCAAACCATGCTGTTCATCTTGTTTCCGTTTGTTCTGTTTTGCAAATCGCATGTTAGGCTACTTTCAGGCAACGTTATTCGAGCCCTTCTTACGTTGTTACGTCCTCTATTTTGGACTCCAGCTGAAGGAAGAACGCTTCAAGTCTTTCTTTGTCTTTGGTTTTCCAGGGCTGTTTTGCTGGCCTTACCCTTTTGTCCACTTTATGCGTTAGTCAACCTAGATGACACCACCACACGGCGGCAAGCCTTTTTATGCATTTGGTTTGTTTGTGACCGTATTCAAACTAGGCTTGTTTTTGTTCATAGAGAAATGATTGTTTCGTGAAACATCGTGCACGCTCGACAAATATGGTCGTGTAAGACACCGTCGCTTACGTCAGTTGGTGAGTGTCATATGAGAGAACCATAAAGGCCCGCAGTGCTGCGCATCTAAACCAAGCATTGTGCGCGAAGTGCAAACACCAGTACGCATCGGTACTTTTATGTTTACGTTGCTTTGTAACTTCTACTGTTTGTCTCACCATTCTTACTGATATAAAAAGTATGCACCCTACATTTAAGCGCAAATAGCTCGTTCGGCAAGCTTATAAGATCACCCTAATTTGCGTTTGCTTTGCCGGCCTCCGCCAATCGCAGAACTGGCTGGTATAACATCATAGGTTCTGTTGCAGGAAATGAGCTAGTGGGTCGCATGGCCATTCCCTTTTTTCCTATTTATACAGCTTATTTGAGCGAAGTTTACGTAAAAATTGGTGTCAGCATTGAAACAAACTTGCATTTTGTCTTCATGGTCCCTTTAAACACACAAAGTTTGAACATGAAAATTTCTCGGAAATGTCGAAGGTATTTCGGGGATGGCGCTGTAACGAATCGTAGTACCAATTATGCCGTACTACGTTTCGTCCTTCTGAGAGCTGGGCGCGGTTTAAGTTTATTTTATGCTTGTTTTTATGGTTTTTAAAAATCCTCGCAAGATTAGTTAAACTGGCCAGCTCTCAGAACGCGTACCTCTGCTTGCTGTGCGCCACGAATCTTTTCAACACTATGGTAGAAAGGAGAATAACAGCGTCAGCACCGGCATCTCTTTCGATGCTCATTCGAGTGTATAAAAGCAGATACATTAGACGTTGTGGTGAGGTTCGTCGGGCTGAAACGGGCCAGTAGAGCATTCGGCCGTGACCCAGGCGCCTAACAAAGTTACGAGCCAATTTCTTACCCATCTAAAGACCCCCCCATTTCGATTTAGACTCGAGTTTTATACAGGCGGACGCTATCGAGGGCAGGTGTAAAAGTACACTGCATGCCCCTAGAAATCAGGCAGCATAACGCATTCAATTTCTTTGAAGCTTGGTGCTGGGCTAGTTGGTATCGAGACATGAGAAGACTTAAAGCGCCGAAGTTTAGAGGACGAGCACAGAATAAATGAACGAACGAAATGGTTTCAAGATGTGCTACTAGCGCATCAACAGTGTTTGTAGAGCATAAAGCGTTATGTTTGTCCCTTTATTGAATGGTCGTCCTGTAATCATGGGCGCTCTACGTTTCCTCATGCACGCATGCAAGCATTCCTGGGCACAGCTGTCGTCGATTAGGGCAAAATTTCTTACGGCCTGTTGCATGTCGACGGTTTGCGGAGCGGCGGGGGCGCTGTAGATCACCCTCCGCAAGAAGTGAAAGGCGTTGAAGTGTTCCCAAGACGACTCGTAACGCCCGGGAGGCGATGACTGTGCTGCAGCGAGTTCCTTCTTCAGTTCTTTGACGAAGTAGTCGCGCATACTCTTGATTTTCTCCTTCACGGACCGCACTGCAAAGGAAAAATCAAACGGCTATAATAAGGGGTTCATTTCAGAAACAGAACAGAATGATAACTTCGCGCGTTTTCCTTTTTCCTTGGCAGATGCAACTTTCCGCTCATCGCACTTCTGTCAAGAGTGACTATTCTGGAGTTAAGTGTACCCCAACGTTTCTTAATATTCTAATGGAAAATATTGGTGGCAAAAGCTTGCATTTGCCGTCAATGTTACCCGTGTTTCAAGTTCAGCATGTCCGTCTGCCATGTTGCAAAGCCATGAAAACTATCCCATTTCGATCTATGAACGGGAGCATTTTTCAGTAAAGAGAAAGAGAAAGAAAGAGAGCGGGAGAGAGCTCTTTATTAGATGAAAGCAGAGAGGTTTTGACGGCATGTTCCCGCCTACATGCTACTCGGCGGAAATGGGGAGAAGGGAGTAAGGGCCCTAAAGGAAGTAGTGCAGTAGAGAGGGGGAAACAAGTGGAGGTTAAAAGAAAAAGTAAACATGAAGCTTTGCGTGGTGACGTAGAAGTCCACACGACCAAGCAGGTCAATTTCTAGATTGTTTCTGCAACACCAATTTTGTGTAAATAGTGAAAGAGCAACCTGCACGCTTCTCTCAGATTATGGAGAGGGCCAGGGTCCAAGGAGACCTTTCAAAGATATAGATCCGTGGTTGAGGCACTCAACCTTTTGTGCGTGGTGATTTCTTTGGCGGATGTATACCGGACTCTCTCGAAGGACGTGCTCTACTGTTTGCGGTAATCCACAATTATCACAACAGAGATTTGCAATTAGACCGAGGCGACACCGGTAAGAGTTCGTGAGTTTTGCTTTGAGACGCAACCGATGGTAAAAAGTTTCAAGCTTACGTGGAATCCGCTCTGGTAGCCTTACCCTGAGTCCAGACTCTATATGGTGCAGGAAAGGGTGCCGAGTTCCACGAAAAGACCACAGGCGGTTTCGTTTTTTTTTTTTAAATTACGTCCATCTTCCCGCCAGGGAAACCTGCTGTGATGCGACGCATCAGGGGGTTCAATTGGTGTTTCCGTTGGGTTGATTTTCTAAATCGGGTGAAACGCGTTGTGACGCGAAGTCGAAGGAGAGCGAGCGCTGACTGAACCGCCGCAGCGCGCTACCCGCTTTATATTCACAGCGCCTGAAGGAGAGGAGACAGCGGAGGAGAGTCGCGCATGCGCGCACTTGCGCGACGGGAGCGGAGCGAAGCGAGCGAAGCGCGCGAACGCAGCTGTTGTTCATGATATTGAGACGGAGTGAGAGTGTTGCGCACAGCTGTAGGAAAGAAGAGCGGAGGAGAGTCGCACATGGGCAGGTGGCGTGTGGACGCCGCCTACGCCGACGCCGACGCAGGAGGGACATGCCTCAGAGCAAGAGATGCGTCGCATCTAATAAATTATCCCCCAACTACTCACAGTTATGCATACTAGTTTAACCTTGTTAATCTTGAAGTGGTGGCGTTACTCTAGACGAGATTTCCCTTTTCTGCGGTGATTTTATGAAGTTATTGAGCATTCGGCATAATGGGCAAGAATGCAGGGGCTGGTTAAAAAAACGAAGAGGACGTATTCTGCCGGGTTGATTCAAGGAAACAAGGAGAAAACCAAACTCACAGTCATTTCGTAGTTTATTCGTGATTACTTTTCTTCAAGATCATATGCACAGATTTGTAATGGCTTCAATTGCACCACTGTGCAAACCATTACAAAGACCAACATTTTGCTCCTAACGTTTCGGTTTAGTTGACACAAGGATGGACGTATGGTGTACGCCCCTTTTCTGCCTCGTTTACCCCGTTAGGGACTCAGTGTCCTTGTCACTGCAAGTGGATATCGCCGACTAGCGGATCACTTCGTACGGAAGGTATGCAAGTTTGCGGACGTCTCGATTTTTCGAAACAGTTAGCCTTCCCATGTTTTGTTGATTGAACTAAGCGCAGATACAAACAGACATAAGAAATTTTAACTCTACGAGGTGAACCAGTGGCGACGCACCAGATAAGTGATCAACGCTGTTTTCCTACGACATCGTGTCCGTGAAATGTGTACGTAGTAGTTGCAAACACAAGGCCATTTATAACGGGCCTGTTTTATGAGAGAAAGTTAGACGAATATAATTGGGGGGAGAAAATAAAAGCTTCTGTCTCGCCAGCATGACCTTTATGATTGTTATTTGATGCCCAG
This sequence comes from Haemaphysalis longicornis, assembly GCF_048455015.1. Classification (NCBI taxonomy): domain Eukaryota; kingdom Metazoa; phylum Arthropoda; class Arachnida; order Ixodida; family Ixodidae; genus Haemaphysalis; species Haemaphysalis longicornis. The sequence continues at coordinate 138,585,590 of NW_027526295.1, read as the reverse complement.
TCAGTGCTGCGCGCAAGGAGAAGACTTGTGCAATTAGCAAACTCTTTACCTTATTATCTTGTCAACGTGGAAATATCATGATAGACACGACAGAGAAAGAGCGGCCGGCCAGCCGCATGGGTTACGATAGCTATTTGGTATGCCAGCGTAGTGCACGACTGGAGAAATCTCTTTGAGAAATATGATGGCATTAGCGCGTGTCGTATAAAGCTGAGGGTGACAGCTTGGGCAACATCACGTGCTCATATAAGCAAAAATTTCCTGCAACTTGTTTTAGAATCTAGCTGTCTCTGGAGATTAGCTAGTCGCATGTAGGGTATAACCATATTCGAAATATTAGACACTTCGCATGAAAACAGTGATTGCCTAATCGCAGGAGCCAAGTTCAACAGAAAAGAAAGAACACTCCCACCTCCCCTCGTGGGAACCCCTGTGTAGATGCGACGCATAGCCGGAGCGGCGAAGGGACCGCGTTTTATAGCGCGCATAACGTTTAAGGGACTGCGTAAGCCGGTCCCAGTCGATGACGACGTTGGCGTACTTGTAAAGCGGCGTGCACTCTAGGTGTTTGAGCCAAGCGTGGATGTTGCTTCGCCGGAGAACGGCACACCGGTTATATGCGCAGCGCGCCCGAAGGAGAGGAAACCGCGGAATAACGAGTACTGCACATGCGCCGGCCCCAGCGCGTCTGCCGCGACTATGACGCCACGTGCCGCGGCTATGACGCAACACAATCCAACACAATCCACTTTAATCCAATCCATTCCCAATCCAATTCAAGCCAAGCCAAGCCAATCCAATCCAATCCAATGCCCCTCGCGAGAGAGTGATCGCTATCGGAGAGGAGAGGGGGTGAGCGGCGGAGAGCGCCGCTGGAGCGGCGAGGAGAATTGGGGAGGGGTGGACAACGCCGACGATGACGCCGGAGGGACAAGGCGAGTGAATCAGATGCTCTGCATCCAAAATAATACACCTTTTTTATACAGAGAAGGCGTTCATTGAGAACACGGTAGCCCTTTAATTGTGAAATTCGCCAAATGGCGGAAATACGCAACCTTCTGTCCTCGCCACCTTTGTAAAACACCGGAAGCCGCGATTGAGAGCGCTATTCCGCTTAGCGCAGCCATGTGCATCTGACAGCAGCCTGCGGGCCTTGACGTGTGTGACTGTGTACGTAGCGAAGCTCATTGTCCATCCTCATCCAACATAACCAGGCCAGGTTTATGGCAGAAATTTGGGCCAGTTGCTATCGAGCATGAAAAGATACAATTACTAACGGAAGAGACCAGGGACAACAAGCGGGAACACTCGTCAGCTTTTCGTTACGTCACTCTCTTGTTAGAGAGGACGACCACCAAGGGGGCCATGCAGTTATGACGTGCCCCACATGAGCTGCTTCTTTGCCTCGCCGTTACCACGGGCTCCCAATTCACTGCGGGCTGAGTATGGTGTCAGTCGACGCCTTATAACTTCTGCTTTCGGCGTACGCGGGATCTTCGTTCTACGATTGCTTTCGGCAGCAGTACTTACCTCCGACATTCGGCGGCAGCACCCCCCAAGCATTTTCGGCAGCAGCATCCCCCCAGCAGCATTTACTCCGGCTCTTACTCCCTCAACACCAATACCCCCTGACAGCAAGCGATAGCAGCATTGCCAACGAACAGTTACTCCCTACTCAAATTATCCAAAACAAACAGGAACTAAAGAACCATCTTACGAACGCACTACCTTAAAAGCGCCAGACCACCCACCCCACCACGCACTCTACCACCCCCTCCCCCCCCCCAATCCTCAGCTTATCTCTCGCACTCTCGCATAGAACCTTTAAAAGCCCAGTTATAATCCCAAGCCACTACCATCACCGTCCTCTTTAGAGCTTTAGAGAACCTCTCCTCCCAAATGTCCTGCATGCAAGCCAGCATTCAAAATATAGCCATTTCACCCCAATTCTCGCAGCCCTACCTTCCGTCTACCATTGATTACTAGATCGACCCCTAAACAGCTAGTTATCTGGCAGTGGAACCTCTTAGGCTTAAAGTTCAAAAGAGCACTTTTCACAACATACATTTACCACGACGCCACACCACCCCACATCATAGCTCTGCAAGATGCGGGACCTAACGTCAAATGAACGGGATACAGGACACTCCAAAAAGAATCAGAAATAGCATTACTGGTCCACCGCAATCTTACGGTCGATATTGTGGAGCTTAACGGTACTTTCCCTGCCCACACTCTCATAAAAACAATCGGCAACGATGCGTCCCGAACCATACTATACATCCTCAACATTTACAGCACCCCAGGATTACAGCACCGCTTTCATACTCTCTTCAAAACCGCACTCGCAGAGGCCGCTAATACCCCTCTCCTCATCGAAGGAGACTTCAATGCACCCCATTCCGCATGGAATTACCACCGCACCAACCGAAAAGGCCGTATGCTCTGGGAAGACATTCACACTACCCGCCTCGCCCTACACTCTTAATCTGGATCCACATAAGATCCACTTAGTAACTGGAACTTTTTTGCAAAAAAGTTCCACTTATATATTTGGAACCGTGTTCCACATATCCTGAAAATGTAAGTGGAACAGTGCACCACATATTTTTGCAGCTATATTATCTGGATCGGCGTTCCAAATAAAAATATACGGATCACTGTTCCAAATAAACTGGTAGTGTAAGTTAATGGAACACTGATCCACGTAAAATGATTATGGATTTATCCGGTGCGCCGTTCCAGGTACCTTCAGACCAGCTGTTTATATAAAACGGTGTTCCGATAGACGTTGAGAAGCTGTCTATGGGACTCCACTTTTCCAACATGTCTGCTTTCCTGTTGGTATAAACTGAGGTCATTTGCCAGGCTGGCGGATGCATTGGTATCAGAAGGAAACCGCAAGCACCATTCTAACGCAGCCTTGACATATGGCCCACAGTGATACCAACAATTGGGAAACAGAAACCGCCGCAGCAGTGTGGTCCCTGACAGTTCCCAACAGTTGCCTATCGGAGCACAGTTCTATATAAAAGTTGGTCTGAGATACCTGGAGCGGCACACAGAGACTTTGGCTTCATCTGCCGAATCCTGTTCTGGGTTTTGGCTGCATGTAAAAGAAACAAGACTCGCATTAAAATACACACCAAACCAACTATTAGCACTGATACAATGCTTTTAAAAACACTAAGGAAATTTTATTCGCTCGTAGTATTGCGTACATTTGAGATACGGAGACATAACTGTTTCCACTTGGGCAGAAAATGACCAGCGTACAGGATCAAATACCAAAACGATATCAAGTGGCCAAAACGATCTAAGTGGCATTTTCCTATTTTTGCTAATATTTACCATTCTTTTTTGCTAAAAACACGTGGGTAATAAAGATGGCTTTAAGCGCAACCGCGTCACAAACAGACTTTTACATCTATCCTCGCAGTAACTCAAAAAGCATTACACAACAGTGAGCATAAAATATGCTGTTTTATGACATGAAATCAGGTACCGCAAATGCGGAAGTACCCACAGCGCTTGCCATACCATGTTTACGCATCCCGGTTCCAAAAAATGCAGTTTGCTATTAAATTGTAGGGAAAAGCCAAAAATACAAGCCATACACGGTTGGATTATCACAAGACCTGCAAGAATGTAGGAAAAGAACACCGGAGCCAATACTAACAATTTAACATTTGCACAGAAAAAATTACCGGAAGCATGTGGCACTATTGCACAACTAAAACATACACCATATATCAATATCAAGCTAACTGGAATATTAAGCTAACTGTAGCCAAAACCGACTATATACGCGCCCTGAAAAAGCCTTTCACTGAAGCCGCGTTATTTCCCCGACAATTTGTAGCTATTTAAAATAACTTATCCGAAAAAAAGCTCATAGCACCCAGTGTGAATCTTACAAAATTTTACAAACCAGATAGCTCGGAGCATGTTACGCATTTTAAAATTTATCAAGCAGCCTAACTCTAAAGACGTTATTAGTTCCCTCAAGAACAATTCAGACATCCCAAATAACCAAGCCAGGTAGCGTTGAAACATACAGGTGACCAATTTTACCAAGCGAACTTGGAAGCATTTTTCCAGCCGAAACATTTATCTGAGGTAAAATTCAGTTGCGTGCTATACAAACCCTACTATCATGACGACAGTATGCTTGTGACCAAAGCACTGCCTCTAACAAGCGAGAAATGCAACTTTGTCCAAAGTAAACAACTTATTCAAGCCAAATACGTATATTTCGCATTCTTCTAGGGCTTAGGTGTCAGCTAAGATACAGTACAAAAATTGATTAATAAAACCCCAAACCGTCTGTGTAAATAATTACTCTCACGTTTGCATCCATCAACAGCAGCACTGCCATGGAAAAAATTTCGAGCTGCACTTGAATAATAAAAACGTTACAGTGCAGTGCCATTAGCTACATTAACAGAGTAACAGAGCAGCGGCAAAGGCAGCCTGCGCTTTGTGCCAATAATGAAAAATTGCAAAGGAAAGCACGACTTCACTTTGGCAGTTGACATGCCGCTTGCACCTACCAATCATTTGAACCACGACATATCTTTCCGAATAGGCTTAAACGTCTAACAATAATTTAAAACCCCAAGTAGAGTGACCACATCAAGTCTTTCAACAGAGCTTTAAACTTAAATGACACCAGGCCACTGTTAAATGGCCAAGAACTCTCTGCAAAAGTCCCAAGAACTCTCCAAAGTCGCATAAGTTTCCGGAGATTAAGATGAAATATACGGCGAGGAGGATGACCACATCTTGATGCGACAATGCAGGCGGAAAATCCATGACGTGTTTCTTGCAGACAATATTTACGCTGCCATTCTCTTCTCTCAAAATAACTGGACGTCGAGAATAACTGGGCCACGTCATGTACCTTTAAGGAAGGAACAAGAAAATTTTGTTAGACGATGGCTTTAAATGAGTGCGTTGCTTAGGATACCCCTTTTATAGCACAGTAATAGATTGAAATATCAGCGATTTCTTGGTTTCTTTTCTGGGAATGCTGCTAACAATGTACAAAAAATATTAGCACAGACTGTCAATGGCAGTTCTCTAATTTTGGAAAGCAACCGCATTGGGCGTGGCCGTGGCGCCGTATTATCACAGCAGCAACTCTCAATGTGAAAGCAAAATGTTTGCAAAACTTGAATGCAAAATAATAGCCTTTTTGTCCACATGTTGCAGCATCCGAAACAGGCTGAATGTGAAGGTATTTCCCAATTTGGAGTTCACGATTTATTCTTAACAGTAAGATTTTGCTACAAAGAAAACTACCACAAATTCAGTCCCGCAAAAATAAAATGCCAGCTTCAATAAACACTACCATAAATTGAGTCCCACAAAAATAAAATGCCAACTTACCCAACTAAAATTAAGATGCAGGCGTTCCTGGCAGGGCCTCCTCGGAGTGATTTTCCAGGAAAGTTTTGCCAACGTGTTCCCAAAAGCTCTTACTGTTGTTTTCACCTACAGGTCAAGTTGTCACTGAAATGGTGTTCCGAAGCCATTACGTATAATGCAACTACCTAAAAAGGGACCATCAAAGTTCCAGAACTGGGAGTGCGTACTTAGTAGAATGCAATGATTTCATCCCGTACAACGGCTTTCACGTGTTTCCTTTTTGTGAACACACGACTTCAAGAACGGTGAACACACGCCTTCAAGAACCAGGAAAATGGCAGTATGCATTCCTTGTTCCATTGTTTTAAGTCCCGGTCCGCCCTATTTCCTATAAATAAAAACAGTACAAAAATATCGAAGCATAAATTTACGCTTCCCTCTAAGAAGGGAGTACTACAAGATCTCGTACAAGGCCTGATTAGTTGTGCTAAAATTTATTTTGCATCACGAGCCCTGGTAACGTTTTCAGGCGAAACAATTTTAAATATAAAAATATTTGAACATTTTTAGGCTCACCTGTCATTGCTCCATGCGGAGTGGTGAACGTCTGTATAATACGCAACACTCAAGAGGCACTCTTTCGTTGCTTTATGACTTCCACAATGCATTCACAATCTGCACACTTGTCACGACGACGCCTCGGCGTGCCGAAGATGTCTTCAGCCACAGTGAATGCCACAGCCATGATTTCACAGGTATATGTAAGGAATGGAAATAATTCGTTTTAATTTCTGTTCTTCAGACAAAGGAAAACAATTGTCGCAAACTACCAGTGTAGAGACAAATTTCTCCACAGTCAGCCATAGTCTGCATCTGGACAGGTTACACAGATCGAATACAGAATGTAGCAATCTGCTTTCCCAGTATATTTTCTAAGTTCAAGGAAGCACAGAAATGGGTTAATGTTGGGTGCACATAGTGATGCAAGAACTTATCACCGGAGCGTTGTCGGAAATTATTTCGACTCTCGGGTTGCCACCGACATTGACGGCATAAAAATGCAAGAGTGGCTTATTTCTAACGCGGTTCCTGAAGTAGCAACCACTAATTATGGATATTGGATAATTATCCTGAAGTCTCAAGTTACCACTGACATTAACAGCATAGAAACGGCAGCACACTTTCTATATACCCGCTGCGTGTTTCCACATATTTCTTCCCCCCTACAAAAGAAACGCTTGTTACTGCGGTACTGCTAAGACAACCACTGTCCCTTCCATTTCTCTACACTTCAGGCAATGTAAAATAGATCATCTCAATTGGTCAAAGGAATTGGAAGAAACATGGAACTGCATAACACACTGCACAGATAAACGTAAGCTGACGCCTTGAAAGCACATCAACACAACTCGAAATAGCGTCTCCCGACTACCGGTCTGGTAAGCACAGTAAATGGCATTCTACTCATCAGACTAACACAACGCCGCAATCACCACGCAAGTTTTAAAAATACCAATAAATCTAAGGACGGACGCTCCGACAAACTTGCTTGGAAGTTGTACACGTGTGCACGCGCGATTATCGCGAGCGACTAACCCGAGAAGATTCGCTACCGCAGACATACACAGCTACCGTCAATATACAACTAAGCAAAGCCACACAGTAAGGGAACATCCACTCAAGAAACGCGCAAACCAGGAACTTCTGACGTACGCAGTCAGAAATTTCCAGCCGACTCTGACCCACGAACACGGGAGTTGTGGTAAATTACGGCTGCAAACGTTTCTCCAACACAAAATGTTACACGCCGCGACCACAAGCATGAACGACACACGAACAACGGGCATAGACGCGGTATGTTTATTGGACGCAGTTAACAAGGATGTCACTGAACAACAACCGTTACCAGCACATAAATAAGCAGCACTGACCTTTTTTGCGCCTCCTGGCAAAACTCCACATCGTCGAGCAGGAAATACAGCCCAGGGATATGAAAAAATTCGCAGTTGCACGCCGCAATCAACCCAATTTAAACTGCTAACGGCGCTAACGGTTCTCGCCAGCGTGACCGAGAATTTCTTTAGTAAATATCAGGCGCATCGCGCGAGCAATTGAGAAACCCGCTTGGGAGTGCCACTGGTGGCGCTGCATGCGGAAGACCGTAAAATTAGCGGAGGGAATCCTGGAAGATGGGAACGCTGCTGTCGTTTAAAGTGTTGACGCAGTCCCGATTTTCATCCGTCGTCATCGTACCCGTTGCAGCCCCACTGTACCGTGAATCAACGCAAAAACAGCTCTGCCGTGCTGCTGCTGACGCATGCGCATTGAATGCGCTACTGGAGTGGCGGTCTTTTCCTCATGGCTTCGGCGTACTTTCGTTCTCGCGGAGGCTTTGGCGATGCGCCCGCATAAGAACTCATACAAACTCGGCACACGTGATGGCTTTTATTGGATTCGGAAAACGGGCGTATGCGTCTAAGCGGACGTTTACGCCCGCTGAGGCCGAAACAAAGCTCAGATAATAGCCGCGTTAGCGCGTTAGTACTGGCTAAAGTTGTTTTTCGCGGAGGGTCGTGAGTGCGTGCGATATCCGAGCTTAACTTTGGATGACAATTTCTCCCTTACTGTTTACAATGAATGCAAAAGGGCGTGGCTTCATTTACTGCTTTTCTTGACAACAAGCCTTTCCGTAGTCAATAAAATATACTGCGACGCTCTTAGATACCCACGTTATATAAAGCTACTTACAGCTAATTAGTAAGTAATAATACATCGGACCGTTTCCCAGCCCTTTTCCCTCCTGAACACCAATACTACAGGAAAACAGCAACTGGGGAAGCAGCTGGAGAAGGCGGGTCATTCAATGAACTTCAATTACTATGACAAGACACAACAACAGCAAGTTAACTCTGCGTATTTTTGCCGTTACTGCACAGCATAATTAGGAATTACAATGTCATTTCAGCATTAATACATACAAAATAATGCAGGTATCACGTGGTATATCTAGGTTTAGTTCCGTTCACCCAGTCAACCGCTCTTTGCAAAGAGGCTCTTGTTTTTGCTTGTGGAAATTAAAAGGGACTCACATGTTAGCATTCCTATCGGACTTACTACGTCATGACCAACGGACTTAAAAACCATCGTGCACCAATACGAATAGTTTTACAAATACATACCGATATTCACAACGGCCTAGTTTGCATATTTTAGATATATGTCGCTTCTCTACTGAAACAAAGAAATAAAACTCTCGCATGGTGAGACCGCTAGCACCTTCCAGTGAAGACTGGATAAACCAAAATGCGTTTCTTGTTTTTTTTTATCTCTGCGAAGAAATGATATACAGCAGACTCCCGTTAAGACGAACCCGAACGGACCGTAAAAAATTCCCCCGCACTTCCCCGAGGGGGAGAATGTGAAAGTGTGAATGCACGGTTGTCGGCCCGCTTGCGGTGCTTGCGCTCGGCCCCCGCAGCCCACCGCCTCGCCGCCTTTCTCTTCCATCTCTTCCATCGGGTTTGTAGTATCACGTGTACACCACGCAGTTATCAAGCCGCTATAACGCCGCTGAGTCGCCAACGCACGCCGCTCACGACGTAGTTTGAATGCGTTAAAGATATAAGGCGCGTCAACACTGATATCACCGTCGCGTCCGTGGCTTGATCGGTAGAGCGTCGCGCTGCGGCCGCAAAGTCCGCGGATCGAAACCTCGCGCCGTATGCTGTTTCTTTATAGAGGAGCACTGCGGACGCCGCCGCCGGCGGTGGATGGTTTGGGGTCGCTTATAAAGTGTATTCACACTTAAAATGTATGCGTATTATCCGAAATTCGTCTCAAGCGGAGGTGTATTGCATTGTGGACGTTACAAGAGAAAAATGTTGTGGTTCTTAATCAGTGTTCGTTTTAACCAAGTTCGTCTAAACGTGGGTCTACTGTATTTCTAGAAGAAGCAAACCAGGTCGTTAGCGTCATTTCTGTGAATTTGTAAAACTTCTTGTATCGGTACATGGTGCTTTTGAATTGTAAGTCTCATGAATTTGCGTCATGAATTAGTGAGTCCCATATGAATTGGATCAGGTGAGTCACCCTTAATAGCATGCACGAGACGAACAATGCTAACGAACATCCAAGCATATATAACTGCATTCGTGACATGCTGCGTGCAGTGTAAAATGCGGCACAGTCGGTTAACACTATGTATATACCGCATCAGGGCATAAATAAAGTGGACTAAGTACCTATTTTACAGCAGATTGTAGCCATTCATACGTTCCTGTAAAGCACTTAAAATTGTGCACGTACTACAACACAGCGAGCTGATGGCTGAGCATTGAGCAAAAAACAATGTTTCTGCGACGCTTTGTGAACCAAATGCAGAACTTGCAATAGTCTCAACAACTATATATATTTCTTTATGAGGTATCCACAAAAGCCCAATGAATTCTTCAGCACTACCACGGCTCTATCCCAAACGCAGAAGGAGAACCTGGGGACATCTGGTCCTTCTGAAATTCAAGTCATTGGTGATTTCAGACGTACTGCGCGTCTGTAATTAGCAAAAGACGATATTCACTAAAGCGGTCTGAGCGCCGCAGACAACCTGAAAGGGGTTCGTGAAATTTCTATTTTCGCTAAGATACCCTTTTCTCGCACCTTTCATGCTTTGTACGGTGTTGTTATAGCAGTGGACATATTGTTTTCTGTCAAATAACGTCACTAAAAATACGTCTAAGCCGTCTTATATAAGTAAACTTCTCTAAGACAGTTCCATAGATATCGACGAAGTTAATTAAATTTTATGTGGTGCGTGCGTGTGTGCGTGTGTGACAGCATGCATGTGTGTGTGTGTATATGTGGGTGCGCGGGTGTGCGTTCGTGTCTGTATCTATGTCTGGGCGTGTGCGTGCAAGTGCTTGTGCGTGTGCTTGTGCGCCAGAGCGCGTCAAATATATATGTGGTTCATTGCTCCAGTTATTGCACGATTCAGTGCATACTTCACTGCAGCGCACAAGTTATGTGGAACAAGACACGAGCAAAAAATATACAAAAGCACTGTCCAAAATTTTTACTGGGACATAAGTGGAACAGTAACTGGAACGGCCGACAGCGCATCCCCTCATTTATTCGGTTCCACATAATAAACACAAACCTAAAGAAAACAAATGGACAGTTCCAGATAAGATCCACTTATATCTCTCGTTCCAGTTATTCTTCGTTTGGATCCAGATAAAAATATGTGGATCGCCCCGTTTAACTGGAACTTACATGGAACCAGATTAAGAGTGTAGAGAGCGAACCACACATATACAAGCGCCTTGGCAATAGTATACAACGCTACACTACACCGGACCTAACGTTCACACACAACATCAAACGAACAGCATGGCAACGCCCTGACGACACCCTCAACAGCAAAAACTACATAATCCAAATTTTTCACCGCGCCCCTCACCACCGCCATGCAGACCCACCTCATGCACCTTTGTTAATTGGCCCAAGTTCCACACCTAACGCAGTGCGACTGTCCAACTAACTTTCCCCTCACAGACATTTGACATTAATTCTTCATTGAGACCCTCAAAACAGACATCAATGCATGCACCACACAGACACCCATTATAGAAACTGCACCGAACCCAGACGTGCACATGGTTCACCTCCAGGAAGCGCTGCCTTAGAGGTCTAACCCGGTGCTGGAAAAAACAGCGTTACAACCACCGCCCACACATCCGAATCGCAACAATTCAAACAAGATGTGGAGAAGTTCGTCCTTCACCTCCAGAATGCACGCTGGTAAACCGTCTGAAACGCACCTGGCGCCTCGTTCGCCGTCTCCTCGACCCACGAGACGACCAAAGCCGAAACTGCATCCCTGCTAGTTACGCTAGAACACAACCTATCTAACTCCCTCCCGAACCCCTCGACACCCTGCGCGACATCTACAGTGGACAACCACAAACCCTTTCCGCCCCTCACCCGCAATATCACGCACCCCCTAACCGCAAATTGACGATCCATTCACATAGCCGAGATTACGGCCGCCCTGCACCACTTAAACCGCAGCACCCCTTCAGACCCAGAAGGTATTACATGTCGAACTCTCCGAAACTTCGACGCCGCATCTATCGATACTTTGCTGGAACACTTT